>NC_088298.1:22249847-22573877 GCF_032854445.1 Liolophura sinensis | reverse complement strand
GACATGGTCTGTGTACAAACACATAATGACGCCTTGTCATATGACTTGACAATTGTTCAGTACAACATTAAAACCCCAAGCACAAGTGATAAAAATTGCCAGTAACTTGTCATGGGTCGCTGATGTAGCCCGTGCACTCCAGTTTTGTCCAGCCATAAAAGCGACCGATCACATCAGTGAAAACTCCTGCTACAATAACATAATGTGATCAGGTTTTTAAGGTGTCTTCAAAACATTAAATTAACAACCACATTTTAGTAATTCTCTGATTTTGCTTTCTCACTTTACAGATGTCTTTAAGGCTGATCCTGATTTTGTTGTCAATGAGGACAAATACAAGACTCTGAAGAAAGGTAAGGTTTTTCTTACTTTACCAAAACCCATTTCTGAATCAGTCAAGTCCTCTGACTGAGCGAAAAAATGTGAGGAACTTACATGTGTAAGGATGAACAGATGAGGTGCTTCTCAGTTTTTCACTGGAGAGGACAGCCTCGGTGTTCGTTTTCATTTCCAGCCAGATATCATGTAGACTACATGTAGTTGCTGGTCTGTGCACATCAGCTAGTTAGTGGCTACATGGAATTTGCGTCAGCAAGCCACTGTTGACTGTACATATATATTAGCTAGTTACCATCAGTTAATGTCTACTTGCTATCGTCCAGCTCTTGGTTAGGCCGTGACTCTGTTGTTGTTGTTGTTGTGTACAGAAATCCTGGATGAGGACAGCTCTGATGGAGAGTCTGGAAGTGGTAGTGGAGAGGACAGCAGTGACGAGGATGAAGAGGCAGATGATGGTGAGTTATCTCCCCTTTGTTTGGCCTGCCTAAACCTGGGCCCAGTTGTTGGAAAGTGTATTAGCTAAAACTGGTATGAAGTAAGTTTTGTAATTCAGACTTTTAAACAACTTCAGCAACTAATCGAGCTGACCAAAGTCTAAAGTATAACAGCAGAAGGCTTAGTTCATATTTAATATACTGTTATGCAATTACCTTTGGGCTAAGTACGAAATTGAGGACTTGGTTAAAGTTAGATCTGGTATTAAGTCTTCAAACAGTTTTGAACAACCGGGCCCTGCACAGTAGAGGTAAATATGATACTAGCACCACCATATTCTCAGCGCTGTTAGTGAAGAGGATTATCAAGTCACTTACCTCCCTTAGTGTGCTGTTCTTCAGTTATTCAGGTAACAAACTCCAGCAGAAGATTCATGTAGTACTTGTATATTTACTCTAAGTTACCTCAAATGGGGACACGATTTCCAGTGCAGAATTTCAGTGAAAGGAATGTTTAATGTAGAAAGCACGCTGCCGCTAGGTTAAAACATGGGCTATTGAGTCAAAATTAGCACCCAGGTCCCGTGTAATGCAAGATTCCACAACATTTCTGTTAAAAAAATGGCATAAGTGAGTAATTCACCTCATTACTGCTCCTGTTTATGAATTGTCTGTTCTGTCTTCACTTCATCATCTTGTGTTGATTCTCTTCTAATTTGCCTGTCTTGGACAGGGAAGTTGTGGATTGTCTCGATCATTGCTTGTGGGATTCTAGAGACTAGAAGTGATCGGTGATGCTCATGTGGCTGTCTGCACAGTTGAACAATCGCTAATGACTTCTTTTCTTCCACCAGTGCCTTCCTGTATGTCCCATGTGGGAAGGTTTGTCTGCAGCTTCCTTTAAGTTCACTGTCGGCACTCTTGTAGTCTGGTGGTTCACCCTGAGCTCTCATGTAGTCTTGTGGTTCACCCTGGGCACTCTTGTACTTTGGTGGTTCACCCAGGGCACTCTTGTACTTTGGTGGTTCACCCCGGGCACTCTTGTAGTTTGGTGGTTCACCCCGGGCACTCTTGTAGTCTAGTGGTTCACCCTGGGCACTCTTATACTTTGGTGGTTCACCCTGGGCACTCTTGTACTTTGGTGGTTCACCCTGGGCACTCTTGTAATTTGGTGGTTCACCCTGGGGACTCTTGTAGTCTGGTGGTTCACCCTAGGGACTCTTGTAGTTTGGTGGTTCACCCCGGGCACTCTTGTAGTCTAGTGGTTCACCCTGGGCACTCTTATACTTTGGTGGTTCACTCAGGGCACCTTGGTTTCCAACACTCTTAAAACTGACCGCCGTCCTACGAGTGCAAAGTTCTTAAGTATGTCGTAAAACAACCCTCAGCCACTCCCCTTACCAATGAGTGTGTTGTGATTTGCACAGAGGAAGAGCAGCAGAAGATCATTGATCAGACCGAGACGAATCTCGTGGCGCTGCGTCGGACCATCTACCTCACCATACAGTCCAGTCTCGACTTCGAGGAGTGTGCCCACAAAATCATGAGGATGGAGCTTAAACCAGGCCAAGAGGTATATGCGTACAGAAACAGAATAAGCTCATTACTTGAGAATTTCATCTGTGGATTATTAAAACAGAAAATATCGTTTGCTCGTAACTTGCGGATGGTCACGGGTTTCCCCTGGGCTCTGCACAGTTTCCTCCCATAATGCTGGTCGATGTCACACAAGTGAAATATTCTTGAGTACGGCGTAAAACATCAATCAGATAAATAAAATGTTGTTGTTGTTTGTCAAAATCATAGTATTCATTTGACCAGTAACTCAAACTCAATATTTGAAATAATCAGCCCATGTATAAAAGTGCCATATGTAGACCACCATATTGCGTGTCTTATTTGAGACAGCCACATTGCATCAGTTTACAATCTTCCCGAGCTCAAGTCCACTGTGACCTGTCTCAAGTAGTGGGGCTCATTGGTTTGATTTACCAGGAACATTAGAGAGATCAGGCCCATTGGTGAAAGCCCACAACTTTGCCAGTCGTGAAGTTTGACAGCATTTATCTCTGTTGTGACGTTAACTTGTTTAGAATGATAAACATGCTAAATTTATTCTGAAGTGTTGTCAATTAAGGTGCATTTGTCAATATTCCTATTGTTTCACTTTCTTTTGATATAAATTTATGTAGACATTAGCTGGTTGCGCAGTGTAGGCTGTCTTGAAGAAAATTTGAACATACACATATTCCCCAGCTTTTACAATTCATCCATTTCCTGCTTTCAGTCATGGAATCATTCAGTTGGTCAATAATGTTTGTGTTCAATCAGGTGGAAGTCTGCAATATGATACTGGACTGCTGTGCTCAACAGAGAACTTACGAAAAGTTTTATGGACTTCTGGCTCAGGTAACTCTCACTTGAAAACATAAAAATGATGACATAATCAGATGATGGAGCCTAAAAGCTTATTTGCAGATATGGTCTTTAATATTTTTTTAGGTTTTTTCTTTTAAGAGGAAAAGATATTTGAAAATGTTTTTGTATGGTGAGTATTTGAATCACAATGCAGTACATATAGTCTTAGCTCAATAACGTTCTAAATAAGGATGTAATGGGTGTCTAATAAATTTATTCGAAAGTGAATTTGTTGTTTATATCCAAACACTTACCTTTAATAGGCATTATGATAATATTTGTGATTATGTTAAAACCATAAAAGTGATCGAAGTGCTGGTTGAACACATTTGTGGAAAAGACCAAATTCTTGTGCAAATACATTTATTAAACATGTGCTACATCCTTAGCATCCTCAGTTATTGAAGACCACATTTACAACTAACTTTTCACACTCTTTCATCTGAACTTTTGTTTTCTCCACCTTGTAAAATGTGGGCTTAAAGTAGGAAATATCGCGAGCCTCAAATGAAAGGTATTGTAATTCTGCTAGAAATTCAGACACTCTAGAAATTCTGACTCTAGAAATATTCAGCAATCCGTGTGCAGAAATACACTTTTATTTTACTTTTACACATGTGTACATTTGTCTCTAGCTTTATAAGAAGATTTATTAGTATCATAATCCTCTTTGTTTCATTTCCAGAGATTTTGTCAAGTGGATAAGAAATTCATCGAGCCATTTCAGAACATTTTCAAGGAACAGTACGAAACCATTCATCGCTTGGAGACCAATAAACTTCGTAACGTGGCTAAATTTTTCTCACACCTCCTACACACAGATGCCATAGCTTGGGGAGTAAGTGTCAGATTGGGGTGCCTGCGTTCATCAGTTATTTACCGTTTATGCATACATGTAAAATGAGCTTCAGTCATCAATCAGCCAATCAGGAAGCTGATCTTGTATATGGCCGAGTATCACTATGGTGATTTTTTCCAAGCTCTGCCGGCTTTTTTCAGCCTTTGTCCTGAAATACTGTGTCTGAAAAAACAGCCGAATCAAATGAATCTTTCCTTGTACTGACAGCGTTCCCCACCCACTTAAAGATGTAGGTGACGTGGTTTTAGTCTGTCAAACAGAAAACACTGTGAATAATTTCACCCTCAATTCAGGTGTACGCGGTGTTGTACCAAACTGACCTGGGGTTTTGCGGATTCACACAAGTCTTAACTTATTAAGCTCAAAGTTATTGTTAGTGATAATACCCTTATTAAAACAGAACACCTCCCATTTGTAAATTCCTGCATCCCACTGCTTGTGTGGCCTTGGTGACAATACCAGGACAATAAAGGTTGTGTGACCATTTGATGTATTGACTTATGTATTTGATTGTTTTACGCCGTAATCAAGAATATTTCACTTATATGATGGCGGCCAGCCTTTGATGGAAGGAAACCGGGTAGAACCCGAGGGAAACCCATGTCCATCCGCAGGTGGCTGGAAGACCTTCCCATGTATGGTCGGAGGTGACCATTTGAATAGTCAAGCGATCTTTGAACACCACTTGTCCTACACAAACATGGTGTGCACATCTGTACTTCACACAAGGGAAACTTTGTCAGTTAACAGCGGACACCTCTGTTTGCTTAAAACTGACTTCCATATGATAAGTGAAAACTACTTCAGCATGGCACTGAAACAATCAAATAAAAGAAATCTGCCCTCCATTCACAGGTGCTAAATACTGTGAGATAACACCTTTTCCTCTGTCCTTCATCCACAGGTGCTAATATACCTACATGTGTGAAATCTACCCTCCATTCACAGGTGCAAATTTGCCTACATGTATGAGATAACACCTTCCATTTATCCTTCATTCACAGGTGCTGAGCTGTGTTCATCTCAACGAAGACGACACAACATCAGCGAGTCGAATCTTTGTCAAGATTCTGTTCCAGGAATTGTCTGAATACATGGGATTACCCAAACTCAATGACAGATTAAAAGATCCGTAAGTTGTGTAAAATGTTTATTTGAAAGTCAAAAAAAAGCAACTGTATTTGACCTGAACGTGCTAAAGTTTAGCATTTTCTAAGGACATCTGCATCCACCAGGGCAATGTGAAGATTTTTATTTATGAAGTATGATCTGTTTCTGGTCAGAAAGTGCTGGCGTAAAAAAAAAATCATTTTTAGGGATACAAGTGCCCCTTAAAGTGAATTTTTACAGCCTTAAAGAAAAAAAGAACACAGTAAAACAACCTATACCTGAAATGAAAGAGCTATGCTTGTGGTTAAGTAAAATATTTTTTTCTGCCAGCAGTGCTTGATGTTAAAGAAGTTTTTAATAGGTAAACATGAAAGGCTTAGGCACTTATGATTAGACGGAAACACAGGTGTTGGCAGCCTGGCCCTGTCAATCGTGTGATGGTTTTCGTCATTGTTACGTGATTGGTCCAAATGAGCTGGCAACACCAGTGTTTCCGTATAATCATAAGCACCTTTAGACATCTCTCAGGCCGCCATTGTGCTTAGCCTTGCCCAGTAGCTATTCAGGGGAGGGCATTCCAGACATATTTTGGCAGCCTACAGCCATGCATGTAAGCATGATGTGGCCCCATAATACATCACAAACTCTTCCTCTTTTAGATCGCCACGATATGGCTGAAATATTGCCGTTGTGGCGTTAAACCATAATCATTCATTCCTCGTTTAGAGATGGCTTTCACAGATTTTAGAGATGGCTTTCACAGATTTTAAAATGCACGATTATCACAATATATGAACATATTTTAGCTGGGACTGGAAATGCACGTAAATCGTATGGTGGGAGTAAACCTTTAGCACCTCGTAGCACAAGCCTAAAGTTTGGATTTACTCTAAATGTTCCTCAAATCAATGGATTTTCTAGAAAATGACAATCTTTAAAACAGTTTTTGTTTTTTCTTTAAAGTAAAAACTTTTTAAAATAATTGAAAAAAAAAAAGGTTGTATAATTGTTTTGTTTTTTTTTAAGGTGAAATACACTGAGTAAAGTTGAAACATGTGTCAGGAAATCTGTCGTTTAAGTATTTTAAACATTTGCTTGGTTGATTTTTTAAAGTGGGTTTTAACCTACCATTTTTGCAGTGTAAGTTCAACCAGATTCAAGCATTATTTATTAACTGCAATTTATCTCCCTTTACAGAACTCTTCAGGTGTGGTTTGAAGGTATAATGCCGAGGGACAATCCCAAGAACACAAGATTTGCCATCAACTTCTTCACCACTATCGGCTTGGGAGGATTAACGTAAGCATATTTGCCAAATTGAAATGATGGCCAATTATTGAGACACCAGTGGTCCTATTCATAAAACCCTAACTGACATTAGTTGATAAGAGACCAGATTTCGTGTATCTCCAAGGTTACAAGTCACTTGTCGCCAGCCATCACACCCATCGTTGCTGCTCTGGTATTAGTCTTTCTGCTGTATGTCTTTAATTATAGTATTGTTAGGATTAGAAATAAAATGCGGATGGGTGTGGGTTTATCACGGTTTCCCGCTGGCCGCTGTCGTATAAGTAAAATATTCTTGAGTACAACATAAAACATCAGTCAGATAAATAAAGTAGAAATAAAATGAAAACATTTGAGTAGCCATCGTAAACATGCACAGTATTAACTCCTTTTAATCCAAATGGAATCTATATATTATTAATTAATAGCTTACGCTTTTATTTTTTTCAAGAGGTGGATATTAATTTGGTTGTGTCAGTATCTGTAGTCCATTATTATTTATGTGCAGTCTCCTCAAAATATTGTAAAATTTGTGTGCAAATCCATTTTGTAGTCTCTCAAGTGAAGTTTCTAAAACCAAACATTTTTGCAAGTCGTGCATATTTATATGCATGGGATATATATTAATTTAAAGCTCTCTGAATTTGTTTATAACAATGTGGCTTTGTGAAGTTTTTGTGTGAAAAATGCAAAGAAACCGTTTTGTGTTTAGACAGTGGAAGTACTGCAATAATTTTTAGGAATGGTCGTGGATTTTTCACAATTTCTGTCTGGTTTCTTCTCACCATATGTTGGTCATTGGATTCTGTGATTCTTCAAGCTTTTCGCATGTTTGCAAAGTGTTTATTCAAGAATCAAAATTCAGAATCAAATTAAAAGTATGTATAAATTGCACTGAACGTTGCTCTTTTATATGCAAAAAGGTGGAGAGGAATTAGGGTGAATAAAATATTCTTGTGTATGGGTTAAAACACTAATCAGCTAAACATTTATAGGGACGACTTGAGAGAGCACCTGAGAAATCTGTCCAAACAGCTGATGCAGCAGAAACAGTTAGCCGAGCCGGAGTCTGAATCTTCCGACTCCTCTGATAGCAGTTCAGGCAGTGACTCCTCCTCTGACTCTTCCTCTGACTCCTCGGACTCTGATGACAGCAGTGACTCCAGCTTGGAATCTGATTCAGGTAAACTCCAGTCTTGTGGTTGTGGCTCCTTATGCTGACCTGTCATTTGTTTCAAAGTAACAGTTGAATTCTAATTTCATATTTTAGATATTCGTTACATGTCAGGGGCCGATTCCACAAAGCCATTTCTGACTTAAGTCAAAATTTGAAATACTATCTCAAAGCTTATTTTTGGGTTTTAGGAATTAAAATTCTGTGTCCCTCATCAGTGTTACTTTAAGACAAATGTGCCAAAATTTCAACTGGTTGGCTGGTTTCCTTTCCATGACAGCTGTTGTACAATGGTTGTATCAAATGAATGAAATGATGAAATGAATGACATGCTGATGGAGAGATAAAACACAACCATCATATGAATACCATTCAGGGCTTTACCATTCATCATGCTCTTGGTCTTTTGGGGGCGACTGGATGCTTGTCCATCTTTCATTTCAACTGTTGATTCAGTTCTCTCCTTGGACAGAGAATATACACGGTTGGGATGGCAATAAATGGTTGACAGTGATCATGTGGCAACACAGTTAACTTACATGCACAATGGGGCCTCTGTGACCCAGAGGGTTAGCACGCCAGCACGGCACAATGACCCATGAGCCTCTCACCTATGCGGTCGCTGTGAGTTAAAGTCCAGCTTGTGCTGGCTTCCTTTCCCCCCGTAAGTGGGAAGGTCTGTCAGCAGCCTCCGGATAGTCAGGGGTATCCAACGGGCTCTACCCAGTTTCTTCCCACCATAATTCTGGCCATATATAAATGAAATTTCTTAAGTATGGCATATAACACCAATCCGATAAATAAGATAACGCCCGTTTCTTTCAGATCCCTGGTTTAACTTACACGGTGTAAGTCTTCAGGAAGACGTCAAACCCAAATCATAAAAAGAAACGCCTTTTAAAACTAGAAAGAGACTCCATTGGGCTTGATATTCATGAAAACAATATTTATGGTATTTGAACTTCACTGTGTAATACTTTATTCATGAATTTTGTTGACATTTTTGCCTGACATGTTTTATGACAAAACATATAGGTATGAATCAAGGTTGTTCACACATCTGTGTACAAGTACACGTATTAACACGCTCATAACTGTGAAAACGCTGTGCTGTCCATCTGATAGAATGTCTGCTTTCCATGGGTTTAGATTCTGACGATGAAAGATCAAAGAAGAAAAAGAAGAAAGTTTCCCCAGCGAAGAACAACAAAGGCAAAGAGAAGCAGGGACCAGTTGCTAATGGCCTCGTTAGAGACTCTGACATTTTTCCTGACCAGCGTGATAGCTATTCTGATCCCTGGGATAGACAGAGAAGGCCTAATGACAAGAAGGCAGGACCCAAAGACAAAACTTCAAGGTCAGGTGACAAGAGTTCAGGGTCACGTGACAAAAACTCAAGGTTGGATAACAAGAGGTCAAAATCAAAGGACAAGAGTTCAAGGTCAGAGAAGAATTCAAAGTCATACGACAAACATTCCAAGTCAGTTGACCCGAGGTCAGATGACAACCATTCACGTGGAAATGACAGAGGGTCAAGGTCAGATGAAAAGCTTTCAAGGTCAAATGATAAGATTTCAAGATCAAGTGACAAACAGTCCTCCAGAAAAGAGCAAAAGAGTTCAAAGTCAAATAACATTTCAAGGTCGTCTGACAAATATTCTGCGGTAGGTGAAAAGGAAAGTTCGAGAAAACCAAAACACAAGCGAAAAGATGAAGAGATAAGTGGGGATAGTGAATCAGAGGAGAGTGTGGACTCCGATGATTCCAGTGAGGCTGAGGATTATGGGAAAGAAAGGGAGGAGAAAGGACTTGATAATCGAAGAGACGATAGGTCCAGGGATGCTTCCAGCAAATCTAAAGGAGACCAGCGTGATAGGGGAGATGGTTATGAGGATGCGAGGGAAGAGTTAAGAGAGGACAGAAGAAAGGATAGACTTAGAGAAGACAGATATGATAGAGGTGATAGACAAGTAGAGAAGGAGAGACGAAGAGATAGGGGTGATGTGATAGAGAGGCTTTGGGACTCTGGAAGACAGCGAGATAATGACCGTGACTATGCGAGACCCAGAGATAATGGACGAGATTCAGATCGGTACAGAGATAACAGACGTGACCCTGAGAGGTACAGAGATAACGGCCGTGACTCTGAAAGGTACAGAGATAGAGATTTCGATAGGTCCAGAGTTAATGACAGAGAATCTGACAGGTACAGAGATAACGGCCGAGAACCAGAGAGATCCAGGGATAATGGCCGGGATGCTGGTAGATCCAGAGATAATGATACAGATTTCAATAGGTACAGAGATTCTGATAGACATAAGGATAACGGACGCGACTCAGACAGGGATAGAGAGTACGATAGGTACAAGGATAGTAGAGCTAAAGAACCCCGGGACTCTAGGGGAAGGCGTGAAGAAAATTCTGAACGTCCAAGGATATCTTCGCGTCGGAGATAAACATGAATTCAACGGGTTCTTTGGTGCAAGCTAGGTACATTTTCTTTTTATCATATCGCACCAATGTGGTGGCTGTGAGTTAACGTCTAGCTCATGCTGGATTCCTCTCCAGCCGTACGTGGGAAGGTCTGCCAGCAGCCTGCAGATGGTAGTGGGTTTCCCCCTGGCTCTACCCGGTTTCCTCCCACCACAATGCTGGCCGCCATCGGATACGTGGAATATTCTTGAGTATGGCGTAAAACATCAGTCAAATAAATAAAAATAAATTTCATCAATCAGATGTTAAATTTGTATGAAACAGATTGGTTTAATATTATTTGTTGCATTTCCTAAATGGTTAATACTGATGGAGTTCATTCCTGCCATTCATCGTTTCTTCACAGTGCATTAGAACTCTGTTGTACATGTACTGAACGTAGTGAGGAGGAGGTAACATGCCTTGCAGATTGCTTGGACCTGTATTATATATGTATTAAAGTAAAAGAAAGTTAAAATATGAAGTAAGGTACAGCGTATGAACAACTAAAAACTATGTGTAAAAATACTTTTATTCATTTTTTCAGATTTTTTTTTAAGAGTGCTGAAAGGCATTCAAATATGTGAATACTATGGTGGGTTTTATGAGCCATATTGATGGTATCAAGGATCTCTGACGTCTGACGTCACCTTTATTCCTGATGTTCACCAGAAAGAAGGAATTTTGGGGAATATTATTTCAGTAATCTTTTATTCAAGGGTGAAAAGAGTTATTCCAACATTCATTGTCATGATAAGAGTTGGAAAAACTTCCTGTGATGTCAAAAGTTCTCTGACAGCAGGGTCTGTAAAGCCCACCTTAGAATTCAAATGTTTGAATGCCTTTATCTCTTTTCACGAAAATCTAAAAATTTATGATAATATATTTATGCATAGTTTTAAGTTGTGCGTATGATGAACCTACTTCGATTTTTGGGTGTCTTTTCCTCTAAAGAGCAATCTTGGTGCAGGTATTCAAAAGCTTCTCGAGGGTTTAATTTGACTTAAACCTGGTCGTAATCCGAGGGTTCATTAGAAGGCAATTATTAGCTACCTGCAGCCTGCTACTTCCGCAAAAAAATACCGACCTACCCTGACCAAAGGTGCTATTTTGTTTCATTTAACGGGGGAACTTACAAAACTTATAACTGTATCAAGACAGTCCAAAGCTGTGAACTCACTTGTTCCTTCCTTTATTATGTCACAATTATCAGTCAGAGTATGTGTGCTCATAAAACGTATATTACATACACACGCACTGCAACGTCACAGAAGAAAACGGTGCGTTCTGCTGTCATTTTAACCTTCAGGGTAGCCTTGTATTCAAAAAGATGATAAAGCCCTGATAAATATTGATACACTGTTGAACAACAGGCTTCTGGGATTTCTGGTAGTATTGTACTCGTAAGTACGTATTGGCTTAGCTGTTCACATGTAAGTTATGTTCTTTACATGCCCTGTTTTCTGCTGTTCTCAAATCAGATACATGTACACTGTTACACATATTAAGTGCAGACCTTTCTTTTTTTTTCAAGCAAAACCAAGTGTCATGTTTGTTATAGTGGTAACATACATGTAATACCGTTTGTGTAGGAGTTAGTGTGAGTTATCAACAGGTTTCTAACACTATTGTGCCATGTGAAAATCACCTCTGACAAAGCATTCCCAAAGCAGCATTACTCCTAGCATTATTTCAATACCGTATTGCATAGCATTGTTTGGTAAGCGGGTAGCATTGCCTCTAACATTTGTTTCCTAAGCTACATGTACATGTAATATTGTTTTCCGAGCCAGTGTTGCTTCTGGTTTGCCCACCCTGGCCAATATTGCTTGTTTATAAAGTTCTGGCATTGTTTTCTGAGCCATTACTGCTTCTAGTTTGTCCTCACTGGCCAATATTGCTTCTTAAAGTTCCAGCATTGTTTTCCAAGCCAGTATTGCTTCTGGTTTCTTCTCCCTGGCCAATATTGCTTCTTTTAGTTCCAGCATTGTTTTCCAAGCCAGTATTGCTTCTGGTTTCTTCTCACTGGCCAATATTGCTTCTTTTAGTTCCAGCATTGTTTTCCAAGCCAGTATTGCTTCTGGTTTCTTCTCACTGGCCAATATTGCTTCTTTTAGTTCCAGCATTGTTTTCCAAGCCAGTATTGCCAGTTTCACGTACGGTAGGATATACATATTTACAGCTCTTGGGGAAACGGTTAGTGAAGACGTATAAATATTCACGTAGTTACGTGTCCAGAACGCAACAAGGAGTTTGTGGGAGCATGCCATGTTGTGAATTCACCGCGGCTTTCTTCAACACAACACAATGGGAAACCTCTCCTGCCTAAATAACTATGGCCAAAGCTTTAGTTGTTCATTCCTGCCTTTGCAATGATGTTTAGCGGGCAAACTCATTTAATTGCAAGAGAACAGTGGCCAAGTCAACGTAAAACCCAGTCCAAACTGCGCGGAAAAACGTACCCAGTTATAAATCTCTCTACGGCACATACTTTGACTTATACCCTGCAAGCTTGTCAACTTAACTTCTGATTGAGCAACCCACTTTATTTACCTCCAAGTTTTGAAAGCAGTCCACAATCTCAAAGGGAGTGAACTTTTATAATATATACTTGAAAAGTTTTGTTACCGTCGCCTTGTACCTAAAATGTGTACATGTAGACGTGACTTCTGTTTGAGTACTGAGTAGCTGGCTGTACCAGCCCTTATCATTTTCACCTTACACTCAGTAAAGACTGACACGTACCAAGCCAGTGATCTGTTCAGTTCGGGCAAGGTTAGTTTTGATACAAGTAACTATTAAAATTGGACCGAAGTATGCCTGGGTGCATTTTCATTCAGTATTACCAAATGTTAATAAACACAGTGCTTTTAGTGTTATCACTGAATTATGAATTGACATACAATATATTTTCACCACACTTTACAAGCTTTTTTTTTTTTTTTTTTTTGTCTTTCTTATTGTTTGTAATATAACTGTAAATATAGAAGTAGGAGCTCGTGAAGAAGACGTCTCAATATTCTAATGTTGTACATTTTTACCGATGCATGTATGAACTCAAAAGCGAGTACATTGTTCTGGCCTGACTACGTATTTGGCCAGGGTTTCTATTGGTCCTGCTCTACTGTGTGAAAATTACTGTATAAATGCGCACCGAAATATGTAAGTGAAGTTTATTGTATTCTGAAATGAGAGTTCAGTGCATAAAATGCATTTGATGAATGCGTTGATTCAAAAATTTTTATGAATTTTGTTCTGGATTTTCTAACCAGTGTTTTCCTTCTGGACCCTGGCGTTAGGCAGTGAATTTGTGGGTACTTCCGTTCGCTAGGCACCTTCTGATGGTCGTTGAACAACACGTGTTTTTCAAGTATATGATGTACGTGTACATATGCATATCTGTACATCATGTGGGATTGTATCGGCAACTTCCCCGGTGCATTCCAGTTTCCTCCAGGCGTATAGCTGACCGCCATCATATAAATGAATGACCGCTTTGGTGGCCTAAAGGTTAGTGCGTCCGCATGGAAGTGGGAAGACCCGGGATCAAACCCGGGTCGTGTCATACCAAAGACTACAAATGGTACACGTTGCTGCCTCGCTTGGCGCTCAGCACTCGGAGGTTAGAGCAGGAAACATGACTGGCTGGCCCCTGTTAGTACGCTAAACCCCAAGCACTCACTTACCCCTGTTAGTATACTGTGACTGGGTGTCATGTCTGGTGTCTTCGGCATGATACTTTGGCGCCATGGATTCGCCTTAGCACATTGTATATGTTGTAGACCTACACACCTAATAACCCCACGAGTCATACGACTGGGGAAAAAAAATGAGTGTTATGTGCGACGTTAAACCCCAAAAAGTGATTCAATCATATATAAGTGAAAAATTCTGTAATGTGGCAGTAAAGGGATACAGAATGGTTTCTGATTGGTAAGTGAGAGGGATGAGCAAGTCCAGGCTATGCTTACGCGAAGCTTAGGGTGAGCTGAATTTTAGATACCGATATGGCAGATTTATTCAAGTGTGACCGTGTAATCCTCTCTCCACTGTCAGCCAGTCAGCGTCGATTGTGTCCCTGTAAACAACAACCTAATAAATAAAGTGTACTATTGTATATTGTGGAGATTTGTGCCATTGGGTGACGATGATTGTGTTCGAATAGTTAGACACAGGATGTGTGGGTTCCATTCCGACTCAGGCAGGAAAATTTGGAGAGTTTCCTGCTTGTACTGCATGTTCTCCTGAGTCTTGTAGCAATTAGAAGTAAACCACATTTGTAAGACCAGTTGTAAGACCGTGAGTCACTGGTTTACTTCCGGTCTCCCAGTTTTCCCCTTCCAAGACATGGGTCACTCTCATGTGAGTGAAATAGGAATTCAAGGTATTGGACCGATGGAGTTTTAGATGAGTATATGATACAATGTCAGAGTGGCTAGTAAAGCATAGGGTTTCCTTCCAACATAATTCTGGCCGCCGTTGTTTAAGTGAAATATTCTTCAGTATGGTGTAAAACACAAATCAAACTAATAAATAAATCAATTCAATTGGCTGACTCGGTTAGCACGCCATCACGGCGCCATGACCCAGGAATCTACCACCGCGATAGCGGTAGCTGTGAGTTAAGTCCAGCTAAAGCTGAGATTCCATATACGCGGTATGCGGTTTGCGGTATACGGCACGCGGTACGCGGATATGGCATGCGGTATGCGCTTTCTCTGATTCCATTTATGCGGTAACCTATGCGTTTTCTTTCATTCATGGTGCGTTTTTATCAGAGCAAACATGTCGCATTCCTCCATTTCACGACGTGTGGCTTGAGAGCAAGATTCAGACCTTGCCATAATAGCAATGTCATATAAGTTGTTGCAACTAAAGAAGCGTAAAAAGAGAAAACACCGATGGTGGGTCCACAGTATTTTGCGGCAAAGAGCTCAGCAGGGAGCTTTCCGAAAACTTGGTCTCGGAATTGCAGCTGGATGGAGAAAAATTCCAACAGTACTTTCGTCTAACCAGAGAACAATTCAAACAAGTTCCGACCACGTGTCGGGGAAACACCCCACCAGTGACGTCATTTCTTGGGATACCCTGTCCGGTTTTGAAAACGCATACTGCACCGATCGCTACATGGTGCGATCGATTTTGCCGTATACGTTTCCGCATGAAAAAACGGATCCGCGACCGTACCTATGGAATCATTGCAACTTATTTTAACTATTTCGATTTTTTGCCGCGTACCGCATACCGCGTAGGCCTACTGTATACCGCTACCGCATGTAAGGAATCTCAGCTTCATGCTGGCTTCCTCTGCGACCGTACGTGGAAAGGTCTTCCAGCAACCTAGCTGTCTGTGGTTGCGGGTTTTCCTCGGGTTCTGCCTGGTTTCCTTCCACAATAATGTTGGCCATCGTCGTTTAAGTGCAGTATTCTTCAATACGGCGTAAAACACCAAACAAGTAAATAAGTGGCGTAAATCCGCTGATTATCGAGACATAATAGAGGGAGAAAGTTTAGTAATACGATTATAACGGTTGCAAACCTGGTAAATTTCAAACATTTTATTCACGTACTCTTTTAGTATAAGGGGAGCAATCTAAAGAGCTCAGCCTGGTGGGCTGAAGTATGGTGGCCAAGAGATAGGTTATCGCGTTAACGCATCACCATGACAGAGGAGCCTGTCTCTGCGGTCTGTGAGAGTCCACCTCATCCCAGGTATCCTACCACCATAATGCTGGTTGTCGTCAAATAAGCGAAAATATTCTAGGCTACGGCATAAAACACCAACACATTTAGCTTGTAAATGACAGACTGTTACCTGTAAATAGAAATACCGCGCCTGTATATGAAATGACTGGAACGTTGCCAGGTAAATTAGATATCCTGAAGATTCGTGCAACACAGATATAGTGCCGCAATATTGAACTAAACCATGTTCATCGCTTCTAATTGTTGGGTGTAATAACAGTGCCCGGTAATTCGAAAGTGCATTATTTGAACTTAAGCCCTTTGTTCATGTTAGTCCACACCAAACTGTAATTTACTTAGCATAAAAATGAGAGTGGTATTCAGGTTTCAGTGGAATACACATCTTGAACAACTGGGCCCTTGTGTTTTAACCTGGCGTTCCCGTGAAACAGCACTGGGCATTACGGTAAATGATCTAATACTTGGCCCCAAAATGCATTTATGGAGCCAAATAAAGATGGTTAGATATTACTTTTGGTGCTGACACTAACAGTTTTCCAGATGGATATCATTTTACTTTCCAAACAAAGATCAATAAAAATATCAAAATCAGGTGAAAAGTACAAATCAGGGGCGAAATTTTAGGACATTTACCGTAATATGTACAGGTTCCATTGAAAATCTAGGCATTTTGCCACATGATGTACGAATGGACGTATACGATGGCCTGGTGTCCACAGAGGCGTTTACTGTGACCAGAACGGTCCTACTGCCTGGTGCCAGAAAAGGCAGAGACCTGGTGAGGCTTCGTGCCTGATGCCAGCAGGTGCCTGTAAAGTGGCTGTGTTCGGAGCCTTGCTTAACATTGTGGCAATAGGGACTTATTATAATGGTTTCTGTTTTTTGTCCTTTTTTGTGTCACGTGACAGGAGGGCGTGAAGTTTTCTGCCTGGCGTCCCAACGAAGCATTTAGAGATTTCTACCAGGGGCTAGATAGCATGGTGATATGACAAAAATAATCTTGCAAGAAAAATTAAAACGTGTGTGCGCATACAATCCAACGATCATATCAACAATCCCAGAATAGATGGTAATAAACTGAGAGCTTGGCTTTTTAGTTACAGATTAGCACAAGGAAAAGTTGTCGGCTGACTGTTCTGGACGTGGTGCATGCTGTGCTGTACTTGGATTGATGAACTTGACAGTGAGATAGCACCAATCAGATATGACAGCATTGCCTCCTTATACGTTACGCCCTACGTGATACATAAAAGCCAACAAAAAGTTAATAGCAAATAAGAGACCAAGACTTCTTCCAGTTCACCCATCGTATCATATGCTGAAAAGAGGACCGATTCGAGCCCGCAAAACCATTTCAAAAGGCTTATTTAGGGGGACAGAAATTAAAACACACACCGCAGAATTCGACCGGAGATATATGTACTTTAAATAAATAAAATAAATAAAGCTACGGTAGTGAAAATAGAAAGTTTCTACTTTCGTGAAGTTATCTGTTGATTGTTCTTTTAATACCGTATTTCATTAGTACATATATCGGTTTAAGATTATCTGTATTTGAGTTGTGATTTCTGGAAACCAGAACAGTGTTGTTTTTGATCAGCTGAAATGCTTTTGAGTACGTTTAGGCCTGCAGATATATCGTTATTGTAAACATTATATAAACCCGTCACCTATAGAAAATTGTCCTTTTCTATGGTAAACCGGTATAATGTTATATTTAGATCTGGATATTTGGTGTACCAGAATTTTTTTAAACTCTTGTTAAGGCGCATGTTTAATGAACTGATAGAGGGTTTTCAGGTTAGAGTTATATAGGGCTATATAATTCTCTATATAAAAAGTTGTAACTTGACCAACAGCTGCTTATTCTATTTTCCCATGATGCTAAAACTATATAGTCTACAGTTTTCAATACACGCTGCTGGGGCCTCTGTGGCCGCGAGTGGGTAGCGTGACAGCGCGGCACAATGACTCGGGAAGTTGTCACTAATGTGATTGCTTCGAGTTCAAATCCAGCTCATGTTGGCTTCTTCTTCGGTCGTACGTGGGAAGATCTGCTACCAACTTGTGGATGGTTGTGTGTTTCCTTTGGTTTCCTCCAACGATAATGCTGGCCGTCGTCACATAACTGCAATCAAATAAATAAATCAACACATCAAGGAAGATCTGCACGGGGTCGATTCCAAAAGCAAAGTCAGTTTTGGCCGAAGTCAAAAATGAAACCCTCATCACAGTGCTTAATTAAATAGTTTCTGGTTCTGCAAGTTGAAATTTCGACATACTTGCTTGAAAATAACGTTTATGAGGCGGTTTCATTTTCAAATTTCAAATTTCTGAAATTCTGAACCCAAAAGTAATGTCTGAAATATTTTTCATATTCCGCCTTAAACAGAAATGGCTTTGTGGAGTCGGCCACTGAAGCACAGTTCCAATTGATGCGTGAGTCACTTTATTAGCATATATGACTTCCCCACCCAGAGGCAATGAACTACGCTGTCCTAATCCAATGCAGTTCCCTTTAAATTAAACAATTATTAATTCATGTCTTACTAACGGGTGTTTATTGTAGGCCAGCTCAAGAGTATTTCATTCGCATGACGGTGCACTGCTCTTAACGACTGGAGGAACTGGACAGGGCATACGTTGTTGAATCCTTCACATGTATATATAGGGCAACTCTTCCAGGACTGTAAGGTCTGATCGTTCGCATATATATATGGCAACTCTTCCAGGACTGTAAGGTCTGATCGTTCGCATATATATATGGCAACTCTTCCAGGAACGTAAGGTCTGATCGTTCGCATATATATAGGGCAACTCTTCCAGGACTGTAAGGTCTGATCGTTCGCATATATATAGGGCAACTCTTCCAGGACTGTAAGGTCTGATCGTTCGCATATATATAGGGCAACTCTTCCAGGACTGTAAGGCCTGATCGTTCGCATATATATATATGGCAACTCTTCCAGGACTGTAAGGTCTGATCGTTCGCATATATATATGGCAACTCTTCCAGGACTGTAAGGTCTGATCTTCACTCCAATAAGAAAAACAGAGACTTCCAGTTTGCATCCCAGTTAATAAGCATCCGGGGCATGTATTTGTCGTGTTAAATTAGACTGACACGTTGGATGTATGAACAGTTGTAATCAAAGGACATTTGGGGTGACCCAAACCGATTTTAATTCTAGATCTCCCGATTTCGAGGCGGACGTTCTATAACCATTAGGCCACCAAAGCGGTTAGGCCTACTGGTGTGAAGGTAGGCAGTGGCAAGTGATCATTTATTGCCCCAAACATATACCTCACCATGCATGTAGTCGAGGTTTTCATGCAGTAACCCACCTGGTAATAGCAGACGTGTATACAGGACTACTACTGATACGGGAGCGTGTACTTATAGTCCTATATGCCTCCACTGTCCCTTTTCACCTAAAGAGATTACCGGTACCAATTAATGTAGGCCTATATCGGAGCGAAGGTGGAAGCATGTTGAACAAGGCCTAAGACGACATTATAGTCTGAAACAGTGATCTGACTTCTTGTCAGAAATAAAAATGTGTGACAAATCGTATACAGAACCTACACAGCCCATATACACCGTTCTCCCCATTTTTCATTTGACTGGTTAACAGTTTATTGCACTGGTCAAAGTTCTTCATAAGCCACTAAAACTTTTTTCATGCATAAATCTGTCTGCCTTTACATCATAAAAAAAAAATCAACAGCTTTTTAACTTGCTTTAGGGACTAATAAAAATGAACCCTCTTCACGTTTGACAATTTAATCAGTGTACTTCTGTACATGTGGACTGCATTATGATTCCTCTATATGTAGGCCTATTGACAGGCAAAGATGTGTTATGGACTGAGCAATGTTACCCAGGGGATATGACGTACCAGCGCAATATGTCTGTTAGTGGAGGGTTCGGATTTAAGAATTCTTTCCCTTTTTAAACATCAGGTCAGCTGTAACAATGTTTTAGATAGATGAACACGTTGCTGTACATAACAGTACCCAGGGCCTATATATTTTTCTTCTCAAACTGCATTTTGGACAAGTCCTTTGCAGTCAGTGGCGCCTAGGCCTATACATGTATGTACATGACTGTTGACTATATAAATCAGATTCATGTATCTAGGTTCTACATGCGGGTTATACATTGTACATTATACTTTATCCAATCCGTGCGCTAACATGCTTCAGGGAGATTACGTGAAAGGCCTCATATATGAACGACAATCCCATATAATGTGGCTTTTGAATGCGTTTTTAATTTATGGGTTCAACAGTGAATCGGAGCTCGGTCAGTGCATTTGATAATTTAGAGTTACGTCCCCATAAGAGTCATTACACTGTAGTCCACCAGGGGGTATCAAATCTGTCGTCAGAGGAAATATACTTTAAAAAGACTGTGAATGAAACGCATTTTTCTCAGAATATATCACGAAAAGAGCTCACACAAAGATTTGGCTGATGCTACAGCCGTTGGCTCTTTGAGCCAGAGCCTCTTGGAATTAATTCCTTACGGAAATTTGATGGCAGGTAAGATAAAACGTGCTTGTTATCTGGCCAAGCACTTTCATTTTCCGGCTAGCAACAACAACAACAGCAGACTCGTCGAAGCATTTATGCTGTCAAAAACCTTACGCTTGTTCTAAAATGTAAGCCCATACCATTTGGTGTGACGTCTCTGTTTACTCTCTGACCTGAACACAAAAGTTTAAGATCAAAACAGTTACATACATCGGCACAAACCAGATAAAAGCAGCAAAACCATTATAAGTTACGATAATGACCCGAACATAACTCGTAACCTCTGGCTGCAACAATTAAGTTAAACGTTGAGGCCTATTTTTAACAATTTCTGATATTTACCTGCCTCAACGTTTAATCATTGAATTCAAAAATCCAGTAGGTCCATTCAGCAAGGCAGTGATCAGAATTAAGTGATCCTTAGAAGCCAAATAGTCGCGTACGCCAATTTCTGGTTTGCATTGAAGGAAAAAGGATGCTTTCAATCACTCATACGCATTCATTCGCACACATTAAATCCATTCACACCAGTAATATGCAGAAACTCTGATAAAGTGTTGACTGTTCTTTCTTCCAAGTTGCGGTGTGCGTAGTGATACATCAGAAGCATCCAAAATCAGGATTGTACCCAAGGCCTCTTGATGGAAACATAGATAACGAACGAGATGCACACATGATCCCCTATATTGGCAAAATTGACTGATCTTCAGCTCACATCTACCATTGTTCTTTTTTCTCACTGTAATCCCTTAATCCTTCACTGCTATGTGTTGACACTAATCACTTTATATGCTTATATATAAGTAGAGTTGCTATGGTTGTTCACTATGCTTGAAAACGGTATTAGTATTTATACCGAAATGTTGCTTCCAAATAAACAGAAATTGTTATCCATATATCTAGTAATGTTATCCAGCTCAACTTCTAAATTCCTCTAATGGAGATTATTCTGTTTTTGGTGAAACATGCATGGTCCCTCGACAGATTTTTCTATTTCGATTATGCCCCTTTGTTTTCTGCACAAATGAGGAAGCAGGTGTTGCTTTACAGTACATTTTGACAGTTTACTTTTCAAGGGAAGGTTTCCCTAGTTCATCAGCCATGGAGGTGTATGTGTGTGTAGTGTTTCCATGGTGTTTACTGCCCATGATTTTGGGTTTATGCACCATACACTGACTACACTGCATGTCGCCACAAAGGGACAAATGGTAGGAAATCAATCTAGGAGGAGGATTTAAATATTTGCTGCAATGCCTGTATTTATCTGCCTCAATGTTTAATTGTTGAATTCAAATTAAGCGAACCACTTTGCGGAACGAAGCTGGCCGTAAAATCCACTCCAAAACGGCAGCACACGCAGATTTTTGGTGTACATTAAAGAGAATAGAATCTTTACTACCACTCCTGCAATTATAAATCCATTCCAGCATCAAAATGTTGTTGAAATCCACAGAAATATTTCCTTCATCTTCATCAAAATAACTTTCTACTGTCATTGCAAGTCAGGTGTACTAAAATCTCGGAGCCTTGCACCAGATGATACGGAAATCAACCTAACAAGACAAGGCCATGCAACCAGTCTTAAATGACAATGATAGCGATGATTTCATGAGTCATCATAGGTGTGGAATAGAAAGAACAAGTTGCCTGATCGGTTGAGCACGAAAAATTAATTCTAAAGATTTTCCAGTCAAGACTCCGGCTGTCATGTGAGCATCTGCTTGGTTATCCAGTGTATTGTAATTTAATCACACATACATGTAGATGTCGTCTTAATTAAGAATGCTAATGTTGCCACTCAGTTCAGTGACTTTTAAAACTATTTTCTATTGAGACAGGTGTCTCTGTGTTTGGGCGGTTAGAAAAAGTATCAGTGTGTGTCCCAGTGAATGGCGTTTAAAAATTCTGTCACAATCTCCTTTTCAGGGAAACTTTTTAAATATGTTTCATTATAAAAGCATCTTAACTTTTCTTTGTTTTGCAAAAAATGACTATTATTATTGAGTTTTAATCATTTGAAATATTATATGGGGAAAAAGGTATGTTTTCTAATTTGGTCCAAATTGGGTTTCTTGGCAAGAAAAATCCCTGGTCCTAATTCCTGAATAAAATTCAGTTATTTGAATTTTATTTTGGAAATAAAAATGACATTGGTTGGGATTGCCAATATCAGGACAAGTATAATCTTATCAGTATGTATAGACAGCATAATGTCCTCTGAGTACATATATGCTTGACAGGAAAAGACAGTAAAGTGTCCAAAATATTAAAGTATTTCAGCTACTTTTCACTTTTGTGATACATTGTCTCGGTTGTTATCTGGTTCCAATACCATTCTTGAACATGGCATTAATAAACAACCAACCAGATAGGTGAAATGGTTACCATAATGTTGCTACAGCTAGGTGTAGGTGTGGTTGATGGACAAGGCTGCACTCTAAGGCACTCTTAATAAACTGAATCCTTGTTTCTCATTAACTTTTCACATCTAAATTTTATGGGGAAATAATTAAAACACATGCAGGACTTGACCTGTCAGAATGTGTGGATTTTTATTTTAGGTTGGCTAGTGACCAGTAGGAGGGTTTATATCCAGATTTTGTTGTAAATGAATAATTATTAATTATTGGTTATTTTCCTAAACAAGGTCATGATAAACTAACAATTAAATAACAGAGGCCATCTAATGGTGAGCCTTTAGGAGCTGAGGTATTGGTCAACCTGTCTGGCCTTTAGTGGTTGTTCAAACATTGTACACCTCTACATATATACATGTAGCTGTAGATAATACAACACCAAGTTGAGTCATCTGCACCTTGGTCCTGGCTGGACTGTTACATCACATACCTGCATACACACACGTACACCTGTTGGTCTACCTTCACCTGTGGTCAGCCAGAGGTGAGATGAGACACAGGGCAGGTTAATTAGCATCATGCCTGTGGCATTCACCTCTCTATGTCAGGTATGGACCTGTCTAGGCTGATCTGGTTGATATCTGTCTGGGAATGGTAACATGCCTCACATGTACGGGAGCTGATTACCTACCTGTATGGGGTTTGTCTTCAGTGTGGACGGGCCTGGCTTCATGTAATCTAGTCAGTAGACAGGTATTTTTGGTCAAAGTGAGTAAACATGGCTACAAGAGCTGTCAACTATTAATACTTGGGAGGCAAACTCCGTCATTACTGCTCTGGTTCTGTTATCATGTTTTCATCAGACTAGGGTGATACATGTTGTTCTGCTGCAGTTGTGTTGCAGTTTTTTCTTTTAGATGTACATATATGTTAGTATCAGATTTCTGGGGTCGAACTCAAAGAATTTCTTTCACTGACACTGGCTCAAATGATGCACACTTAATTTGGAACCTTAGATAGGCAGGAAGGATTGACTTGTTATGCAGTCTATAAACATATGTGCACATCTCTAGATGAAAAGCAGTGAAGCGAGCCTCTGTGGCTTGTGGGTAGCGTGCTAGCGCAGCACAGTGGCCCAGAAGCCTCTCAGCAATGTGGTCACTGTGAGTTCAAGTCCTGCAAATGTGGATAGTCTTCAGTTTCACCAGGGCTCTGCTGGCCGCCGTGGTAGAAGTGAAATACTCTTGAGTTCTGTATAAGACATCAATCAAATAAATTAAAAAATGTCAATGATGGTGCTGACGTGACTGATGGATTAAGATGCTCATGGTGTGTGAAAATCTGAGCCGCCTGGACCCCAGGGGATTAGCCAGAAATCTGAAAGGGGCCATTTTGTTTATAGGGAGGTATTCAGATTACATTTTCTCCTTTCGCTTAAAAGTGGTGAAAAGAGGGTGTCCAGATAACACTAGTGTTTTTTTTTTTTTTTTTTAGTGGACAGTGGACGGGAAACTGGCTAACCATACGCTGAACCTAATGGCCAGTGGCTGGCCAAGTGCTATAAAGCATTGTGGCTAGAAATCACCTATAGAGTATTGGCAGAACAGATGAATAAAATGTATATTAATTTCCCCGATCTAATGTTCCAGGATAATGGGGTACGAATTGAACCGATTCCAAGGTGATGTTGATGAAGAGTTAATCTGCCCTATCTGTAGTGGAGTTCTGGAGGAACCCCTGCAGGTGAGTGCTTTGATGAAGAGTTAATCTGCCCTATCTGTAGTGGAGTTCTGGAGGAACCCCTGCAGGTGAGTGCTTTGATGAAGAGTTAATCTGCCCTATCTGTAGTGGAGTTCTGGAGGTACCCCTGCAGGTGAGTGCTTTGATGAAGAGTTAATCTGCCCTATCTGTAGTGGAGTTCTGGAGGAACCCCTGCAGGTGAGTGCTTTGATGAAGAGTTAATCTGCCCTATCTGTAGTGGAGTTCTGGAGGAACCCCTGCAGGTGAGTGCTTTGATGAAGAGTTAATCTGCCCTATCTGTAGTGGAGTTCTGGAGGAACCCCTGCAGGTGAGTGCTTTGATGAAGAGTTAATCTGCCCTATCTGTAGTGGAGTTCTGGAGGAACCCCTGCAGGTGAGTGCTTTGATGAAGAGTTAATCTGCCCTATCTGTAGTGGAGTTCTGGAGGAACCCCTGCAGGTGAGTGCTTTGATGAAGAGTTAATCTGCCCTATCTGTAGTGGAGTTCTGGAGGAACCCCTGCAGGTGAGTGCTTTGATGAAGAGTTAATCTGCCCTATCTGTAGTGGAGTTCTGGAGGAACCCCTGCAGGTGAGTGCTTTGATGAAGAGTTAATCTGCCCTATCTGTAGTGGAGTTCTGGAGGAACCCCTGCAGGTGAGTGCTTTGACAACGCTGGCTTTGTTCAATAATAGGAAAAAGTCTTGAAGCCGTAAAAGGAATACGGGCAATAATAAATGTGCCCAGAGGAACTGGCACATTCCCATATTTGTTACTAGTGTTATTATTATTACTAGTGTTGTTATATCTTCAGTCGGGGGCCTCTGTGGCTCAGTTGGTTAGCGCGCTAGCGCAGCGTAATTACTCAGGAGCCTCTCACCAATGCGGTCGCTGTGAGATCAAGTCCAGCTCATGCTGGCTTCCTCTCCGGCCGTAAGTGGGAAGGTCTAGCAGCAACCTGTGGATGGTTGTGGGTTTCCCCCGGGCTCTGCCCGATTTTCTCCGACCATAATGCTGGCCGCCATTGTAAAAGTGAAATATTCTTCAGTACGGCGTAAAACACCAATCAAATGAATAAATACATGTAAATAAATATCTTCAGTCTTTGTCTAGCCCCAGGTGGCTAGTTCAACTCCTCTCTTTCATCTGGACTGGCAGAGTATCATAGCCACAGCAGCAGCCATTGACAAGCCGTGCTCCGTTTTCTCGTTCTTTCCAAGCGATTTTTGCAGTCCAAAACAGGTGTCAACTTTGGCCCTTACCTCTCAGCTCGCCCGCACATGCATTGTCCCAGGTGTATTCCATTCAATAATGGTACACTAGCCCCGTATTCATGACATGGCAAACCATTTCTAAACCAGACGGCCATTAGCTTCCTGTTTTCAGGTTTAAGGTGCATACATGATCCAGGAACGATAACTCTTTCAAGGCCCATAACTGTGGTGAAGGAAATGTGGCTCTTGCTTTAGCAATGACTGTGAGGTGAATTTAGGTCTAGTTTGTCCTTAGCAAGTGGAATATATGTAGGATGTTGCATGTGGGGCTGAGGTGAGAGGTAGGGCCAAAGTTGACACCTGTTTTGGACTGCAGCCATCATTTAGAAAAGGCTTGTCACGCATGGTGTGAAACGGTTTATAATTTACCATTTCCTGGTGCTGTGGCTGATAATCTGCTAATATAAAGAGAGGAGTTGAAACAGCCACATGTGGCTAGTGTTTGTCAAGGGTTTGGTTCAGTCATCTACGTGACAGTCACTGGTGGCTGTTGATGTGACGTCAAAACGTTAAGGCAGCTCATTCAACGGACTTCAGCCTGTGACAGGCCGGGTGGAAAATGGTAGTAAAAAGGAACCAGGGCTTAAACTAAGCAGATTCATTGCATTGCCCGGGTGCTCCCAAATATGGATGAAAATGTTGGCTACATAGGCACAAATGCACCTGAAGTGCCCTTTGGGATCAAGAAAGGGTATATACCCTGCAACAGTTAAATGTACAGGTAGATTTAGATAGGGTTGAGACCGTTAATCACAGGTGCACATGGTAGGAGGCCTCTAGTCACCTACTGTGTGCCGCTGTGAGAACAAAGGTATGAGAACAAATCCCCAGGGACATAATAATGTCTATGTACATGGCATCCAAATACAACACTGGTTAAACACCTGCCTGTTTTAAATAATATGTAAAATGTGGATCTTGGGGAGGCTTTGTTCAGAGATGGGGTCTGCTGTGGGTAGGTGGTGAGAGGTGTTAATGAGTAAATGATTGTGACTGTGGGTAGGGATGAGATATCTACATGTACTGCATGATTACATACCTGTATGTGTATATGCTCTAGTACAGGTTTGCCTGGTGAAGTCATGTACATGTACAAGAACCGTGTCTAGTGAGATGTGAAACTGTATGTTCGCTAGTATTTCAGCAAGGTAAGCAGTGGCTGCCTGAGTAATACAGTAACAAAGAGGATTGTCTTTGAATCATTGGACACACAAGCATACAGTTAGCCAGAGGGGGTGTCTCTGTGTCTCTGGGAATGAGATGCCCTGATTTCAAATTCTGGCTAGTTTTATGCAGGTGTCGGTTCAAACCTGGCCTCAGGCAAGGAAGTTTTGAGATTCCCCAGCCTCTGTTGTTCGTGGAGTATTGATGGCGATAAGTAATCATCAGCACTAATACATGTTCACCATTTTGTTGTTCTCGGAAGACCATGTTCTTTGCATGTTCCCCCCATTAGTATGCCCTACATATATACATGTACATGAATCAGCATAGACTGCTCACATGGAACTTGCTGAAAATTCTTGCTTCGTGTGTAAAAGTGCAACAGTTACTTGCAAAAGGCTGATGGTTCACTTTTCACACTGTGGGTTGGTTGTCATAGCGTACTGGTCTCCATTGCATAACTGAAATATTTTTGAATATGACAAAATAAATATGCCTCAGTAACTCTGCAGTACCATCATTTTATCATGTTCATGCTACGTGTATTTTGTACAGTTAAAAAGTAGTCTCTTTGGCCATACATGAGAAGGTCTGTCAGCAGCCTGCGGATGGTCGTTGGTTTCCCCCCTGGTTCTGCCCAGTTTCCTTCCACCATAATGCTGGCCGCCATCATATAAGTGAAATATTCTTGAGTACGGCTTAAAACGCCAATCAAATAAATAAATAAATATTAAAGTAATAGGGACTGGCTTGAAACAATTTTTGTTATTGGTGTTGCAGTTTCGATTTTGTCAGTTTAACCAACACTTTCATATGCAAGTTTTTTATTGCTTCTTTTCAGGCCCCTCAGTGCGAACATGCCTTTTGTTCGACCTGTATTTTAGAGTGGCTGACACGACAACCCACCTGTCCTGTAGATCGCAACCCTATCACTCCCAACCAGCTCAAACCAGTTCCCCGCATCCTGCGGAACCTGTTGTCGCGATGTCAGATCGCATGTGATAACGCCGGTTTTGGGTGCACAGCAGTGGTGAAACTGGACATGCTGCAGTCACACCTCCAGGAATGTGAGCACAACCCAAAAAAACCAGTCCATTGTGAGCTGGGCTGTGGGCTGGTTGTGCCCAAAGATGAGTTGAAGGTAGGATAGGTTGTGAACGGTGCAAGTAAGAGCATGAGTAAGAGATTAACTGATACAAGTAATTGGTACATGGTTTCCTTGATAAGAAAGGTGTGTGTTTATTGTTCTGTTATGAAGTGTGGCATTCTTGTGCTAAATGCAGTAGGTTTCTAAAGTGAATTCAAAAATTGTATCAAAGTTTACAAAACTTTATACAGAATATAGCTAACATGAATTATGAATGATGAAAAGCCTTATTGTACAGTATCTACTCATGAAATACGTGTGTGAAATGTCGAAACCAACATGAAGGTAAACATAAATATGTGATTTTAACTTAGAACATTGTTTGTGCACCATTAGCACGTTTGTTGGATATTAAAGTAACACTAAAACTTTTATAATTCCTGAAAAAAAACCACAGACTAGGTATTATTGATGTTGTAGGGCTGTTAGTATCTGTCTCAGGCATTTTAGCATTGGCGTGCCTCAAGGAAAACATTGATTTCCCAGCATATGCAGAATTTTGAAAAAAAATATTTTCCAGTCTGTATGACCACTGCTGTTATACATGTAAGTCATTCATTTTTGTTTGTTTGTAGGACCACAACTGTGTTCGCGAGCTCCGCACTGTAATGCAGCAACAACAACAGAAGATAACAGAAATACAGACAGAGGGCTCGGAGCACAAACTCCAGATCAGCGAACTGAAACGCGAGGTCCACCTGCTGAAGGTTTGTCATGTTGTCTGCAGAATTTGTACACAGATATAAACATTATAGAACCGTTTTTAAAAAATGGTTGCTAAGGACAAACAGGAAGTCCACCTAGTGAAGGTTTGTCATGTTGTCTGCAGAATTTGTACACAGATATAAACATTATAGAACCGTTTTTAAAAAATGGTCACTAAGGACAAACAGGAAGTCCACCTAGTGAAGGTTTGTCATGTTGTCTGCAGAATTTGTACACAGATATAAACATTATAGAACCATTTTTAAAAAATGGTCACTAAGGACAAACAGGAAGTCCACCTAGTGAAGGTTTGTCATGTTGTCTGCAGAATTTGTACACAGATATAAACATTATAGAACCGTTTTTAAAAAATGGTCACTAAGGACAAACAGGAAGTCCACCTAGTGAAGGTTTGTCATGTTGTCTGCAGAATTTGTACACAGATATAAACATTATAGAACCGTTTTTAAAAAATGGTTGCTAAGGACAAACAGGAAGTCCACCTAGTAAAGGTTTGTCATGTTGTCTGCAGAATTTGTACACAGATATAAACATTATAGAACCGTTTTTAAAAAATGGTCACTAAGGACAAACAGGAAGTCCACCTAGTGAAGGTTTGTCATGTTGTCTGCAGAATTTGTACACAGATATAAACATTATAGAACCGTTTTTAAAAAATGGTCACTAAGGACAAACAGGAAGTCCACCTAGTGAAGGTTTGTCATGTTGTCTGCAGAATTTGTACACAGATGTAAACATTACAGATTTTTTGAGAAAAAAAGAAAAAAAAACAACAAAAAGAGCAGGTCACTGAAGTCTTCGAGTGAACTCCATGCACCATATTGTCTCCTTATAGGCCCTTTAGGACGGGGACTGGTGGTTAAGGTACTTGTTGGTTACCTATATTTTATGCATATCTTTACAAGTGGGAAAGTTTGTCAGTGACTTGCCAAAGGTCAGTGGTTTAACCTGGTCACTCTAGGGTTTCCTCCATCCATAAAACTGACTGCCATTGTAAAAGTGAACATTTACTGAGTATGGCATTAAACAAGAATCAAGTAAATAAATAAATAAATTGTGTCGAAAGATCGCATGTTTTCACTTTTATATGGCTGGAATTTTTTTAAAAATACACTTTCAGAGGCCCTAAAATATTATTTTCAGATCAACACTTAAGTTTTTTTGGGTAATCAACAAAACTGCACAAAAAAAGACTTCCACTTAGCCACAAGCAATCAAGCAAAAACATGTAACATGAAGAAAGCTATACTTCAGGTGAAGTACATGTGTGTACAGACCACATGGCATAGCCTATAAAGGGTTCAATCTTTAGGAAAACAGATGTTTTCATCCAGTGCTGGAGAGTTTGTGAGCGATGTACAAAGCTAAAAGTGTACAGGGTGACCAGCTCTGTTTTAATGTTTACAGGAGTACATGAAGTCTCTGAGGGCGTCCAACCCTCGACTGAGGGAGATCCAGACAGAAATGGAGAACTCGGATGTATTAAGGTGAGTCTTGTTGGCTTAATGTTCCAAGGGCTTGATCTAGCTGCACATGGCAGCCTCTTGATGTCGTGTTCTGGAATCCACCTCTAGCTGGCTTAGTTGTATAAGGGGCTGCTGTCGTTGTCCACGACTAGCGCTTGACCATTGATGTCATGTCCTGGAATCCATGTCTTGCTGGCTCAGTGGTAAATGGGACTGCTCTCTCTGCTGATGACTGCTCTTGACCAGTGATGTGATGTCCTTGCATCCATGTCTATATAATCATGAACAGGAAATTGTACATCAAGTGAACTTAAACAGGTGTGTCGTGTGACTTTCAGCATCTTTTCTCCTGATCCAAATGTGCCTTCTTGCTTTGTATTTTATTGATTGTCTTTTTTTTCTTGTTGTCCCTCTGGCAGGTGGCTGAACAGCTTACAGCCTGCGGCGGGTGACACGCTGGGGTGGCATGATCTCCACGCCTGACGCCGTGCTGCAAGCAGTGATCAAACGTGCACAGATGGACAGCGGCTGCCCAAGTCACATCGTCAATGAGCTGATGGAAAACGCTCATGAGAGGAGGTGGCCGCCTGGACTCAGCACACTGGAAACGCGCCAGCTCAACCGACGCCAGTACGAGAACTATGTCACAAAGAGAATACCTGGTATGTGCTTTTTGGCTGTTACAAAATAAGGCAAAATGTTGTGAACTACAGTTGTATTGCAGATTAAGAGTGTTTAGGCAAAATGTTGTGGAATAAAGTGCTGTTACAAGGTAAGGCAAAATGTTGTGAAATAGAGTCCTGTTACAAAGTAAGGCAAAATGTTGTGAAATAGAGTCCTGTTACAAAATAAGGTAAAATGTTGTGAACCACAGTTGTATTGCAAATAAAGTGTGTTTAGGCAAAAAGTTGTGAAATAGAGTGCTGTTACAAAGTAAGGCAAAATGTGAAGTAGAGTTCTGTTACAAAATAAGGCAAAATGTTGTGAAATAGAGTGCTGTTACAAAGTAAGGCAAAATGTTGTGAAATAGAGTGCTGTTACAGTTTGAGGAAAATGTTGTGAATGAGAGTCCGTTACAAAGTAAATGCAAAGTATTTTGAACGTGAGTGCTGTTAGAAACTGAACCAAAATGTTGAAAATGAGAAGCCTATTACAAAGTACGTGTAAGGTAAGACAAAATGTTGTGAAGAGGAGTTCTGTAGGCAAAAATTAAAGGCAAAATGCTGTGAAATGACAGTGCTGTTATAATATATGGGAAAATTGTGTGAGGGTGATTTGTATGAACTCTACAAAGTAAAAGCAAAATGTCGTGAAGAGGAGTTCTGCTAGAAATTACGTACGGTATTTAAGTAGAAGAAAGCTAAAATATGAAATAAGATTCAACAGGTCCAACAACTGAAAATGTGCATAAAAATGATTTCATAGATTTTTTTTTATTTATGAGCCTCAAAAAATAGACTGTTTGAGCTGAATGTTTGGGTCATTTACTGTATTTGCTTGAGAATGTGAAATTAACCCATCATTGGCTGAATTTCTCTGTTCACTCTTTTTTCAGGGAGACAAGCCGTTGTGGTGATGGCCTGTGAAAACCAGCACATGCCTCCAGATTTGATATTAGAACCAGGCCTAGTCATGATATTTGCTCATGGAGTGGAATAGGCTGGTATATACATTCATGCCTTCATCATCAGAGAGGGTATAGGAGAAGGGAAGTAATCCACAAACTACGCAGAAACATGACACCAGATGGCAGGACAGGGAAATCACAATACCAGTAGGATTTGAGGAGGAGGTGGGGTTTTTTTCGAAAGGAAACCAAATGAAGTCTCTTTTCTAACTTGAGTCCTGCATTGCACCTGAAGTTTAGCATATTTCAGATGTCACAGTTTGCTTAATTCTGTTTCATTCAACCACGTTATGGGGCCACATTGATTGATTGTCTTACTATAAAACTTCAAAAATATCACTTAAAGGCATTTTCATGGTTCTGAAAGTGCGTTTTTACATACCAAACCTAAAGAGAAATACAGTGAGTGTTTTTATGCTGTGTACAAAACAGTCTGCAGTCTGCTGCCTGCACTGTTTGATTTGTGTGGATATTCTGCAGTGTTTAACATTTTGTTAACTAATGAGAATGTGATATTGATGATGTTAAACTTGAAAAGAATGTTGTTACTCGAATTAAGATGGCCATATTTCCAAGGGAGATAATGTGATAATATAGGTACAGTAGCTATCTCCCCTCGCTCATAGGTTTATTTGGGCAGAGGACGGAAAGGTTGAATGTGTTTTGTGTGATATTATAAATTATTTAGACAGAACATGAAAAAATGCTTTTTCGTGCGAAGAAGATGCCATATGCCTAAAACTACTAGTTGTGGTATTCATAGATGAATCAGGTGTGAACCAATTCTGATTCAGCGCCTGACATGACAGATGACTTGATTCACATGAAGAGTCATCCTAATAGCTGGATTGAATAGTTACATGTGGGGTACAGGTATTCAAACACTATCTGATTTCAGCGCCTGACATGACAGATGACTTGATTCACATGAAGAGTCATCCTAATAGCTGGAATTGAATAGTTACATGTGGGGTACAGGTATTCAAACACTATCATTACAGCACTTTCTGTGCTCTGTATGAACGCTTTACATCACTGCCACCACTAGCAATTTTTGTACAGAAATCTTGAACAAACACCAAGGTTACAGGGGTCACTGATGAGATACGAAGTTGTACCTGAAAAATACGAAGACTGTGTCTCAACCTTTGTTTCTATCATTACTTAAATTGCCCGGGATCCTCTCGCCTATCCAGTGGCTGTGAGTTCAAGTCAGTTCATGCTGACTTCCTCTTTTGGCTGTATGAGGGAGTGTCTTCTAGCAAACTGCAGAATGATCGTCCCCCTCCACCCCCCCCCCCCCCCCCCCCCCCCCCCCCCCCCCCACCCCACCCCCACACAAGCTCAGCCTGGTTTGTGCCCTCAGTAACTCTGGCTGCTGTTGTATAAGTGAAATATTCTTGAGTATATGGCCTGAAACACCACTCAAATAAATAAATATTTATTAATACTTGCACAACATGACACCTAAAGCGATTTCACTGGTGAAGGTTGATATTAGGATCACCTGAGGAAACTTTTCCAGTAAATGGCAGTGGTGTAGATGTAAAGCATCTCATGCACTTCAATGCGTACATTGAAAGAGCACTCATTTGAATTATTAAACTTATATCCAGTTTAACAGTCTAACCAATGTCAGAACTATTAGCCACTTCTTATACTGACAGATGTGAAGCAACACCACTTCCAATGAAGTCAGATACCTGCCGCTGCCCAAATGGCCTTGTTTTGCTTTGGAATGACCCCTACATGTATACCTCGAGGTCTCTGATATTTCATACATATAACCATGTGTGGACCTGGGGAATTCATTTCATACAGGTTATCCTGAGGTTAAAGGTCAAGGTCAAGGTCACTCATGTCCTGAAAATCTTGTTAACAAGTTCCTGAGTAGACCATTATTTAAAAGTTTCAAGAAGCTTAGTATATATCATCTCTAGACTAAAGTTGCAAACTTAATGGCTTCTGTTGAAAATAAGTTGGAAACTTTTGGGAGAAAATTGCTTTCTTCAAGTTTTCTTTGATCTCTTCACTCAGGTACTATGCACGCATACCTGTTTTTTCTTTATTTAGGTGAAGGTCATTGAAAGTCACTTGTGTGCTAAAAATCTTGTTACCAGATTAACTGGGGTGTCGAAAATGGAGACTGCTTTGTGTACTGTGTACTGAGTAGTGGCTACCATATGCAGATCTGACTTCAGTAATATTGGTACGGTATGGGCTGGCTGTAACAAGCAGGGTTTGTTTAGGACATTGAAAACCTTGAAAAACCTGGAATTTGGAAGGCCCTGAAAAGCCTGGAAGATCAGTTTTTTGTTCTGTTTTTTTTTTTTTTTGTTTTTTTGTAATTGGGCCTGAAAAAGTCTTGGAATTGAGACTACAGTCAGAACAAGACTAAGCTACTGTGTATATGATAATGAGATTCTCTTTGGGAAAATATGTTTTGACTTATTTTGAAGTTGCTCAGTGCATTTCTGTGTGTACGTGAGAGCCCTAATCAAAGTCACTTTAGAGGCAAAGGCCACTCTAAAATGAAGCGTATACGAGATGAAAGACCAGTCTCTCATCGGCTACACACTTCATTTCAGTGTTTTCTTTGCCTTTGAAATGTTTCAAGCTCAGGAAAAACCTTCACCAATGCAATCTGTGCGAGGTCAAGTGCAGCTCAAGCTGGATTCCTATCTGCTCGTAGATCTGTCAGAAACCTGCAGATGGTTTTCCCCGAGCTCTGTCCATTTTCCTCACCCATGATGCTGTCAGTCGTCATATGATTGAAATATTCTTGAGTACCAATATGGCATAAAAAGAACTAGTGAAATGAAAAAATATTCCATCTAGCCTGGCATGGAAAAAACCTTGAAACAGCGTGGAAATTTTGAAGTCTTCAAAGTGTTCGCATCCCTGGTACAGTTTTATATTTGGAACCCTCTAACACTTGCCCGTTTGATACTACATTTCTCAATGGACGTATGAAGAGTTTCTACATTGGAAGGCATCACATGTCATTTCTGTACAGTTTTTATGTTTATAGTTTGGTCCATGAACCTACATGTTCATTCTCTTGGATGCTTTGTTTCAACCTTTTTATTTTATTGGTCTTTTTTTAAAATACATTTAAAGGAGAAGAAAATTTAAAAACATGACACTAAAGGCTGAAAAAAAGCACATTTTTTCTATCTGGTGGTGCCTGCTGCATAATTTTGCGATTTTTCCTCACCATGCATGTTAAGTCTGAAAACGGCAAAGTTGGCATAAATCTTTTAGTCCATGATGTCCTCCATCTGTAACACCCTGTCATTTATGCTGGGGGTGTGTTGCCTCTCAGCCAATTAGAGTCGGAAAACTTGGAACCTACGTCCAACATCCTGGTTTGCCGATCGTCAAGTGCAAAAACGAAGTGTACTGTTTGCTACCTTCAGGGAAGAAGAGTTCTACCAGAAATGTACGAGCTGCACTTGGGAGGTTTCTGATGGAAATTGTCCTCCTAACACAGAAGACTTCAGGATTAGTTCTTAGGCAAAATGGAGCCGCGCACAGCGGAATTTGGGCGTTGACGTTATTTATAATTTATCATCTTAAGGTACATATTAGAATATTTTTATGGCATGCACCTATGAGGAAAGGCATACTCTTTTCAAGGGTATATATTTGTAATTTAAGTTTTCTTCTCCTTTAAATTTGCACTTTTCCATCAGCATTTATGATGGTGTATTCCAGATTACTTTTTGGCCAAAATTATGATATGTTTTTTTTCCTCTGTGAGTGTATTTGTAAATGTTGCATTTTTCACCATGTCAAGAATTGCCATGTTATGTCAAAATACGTGTAATTTGTGATGAACAGTTTCCAGTGCTACAAGATACTGCATGTCAAGGCTTAACATTGTATGTAGGTATTTGAGATCTACAAAAATCATTTTCTCATTTTTTTTATGTGTGATTTCCTTTATCTTTTTGTTTCCCGTTTTTTAATTTCCATACTTATACTGCAGTACCTACATGTATGCACATATCCAGTGCGGTGTGTGTATTAGCAGTAGGCCTAATAATGGCTGCCTTATGGAAAGATTCCAATGTACATTTTCATTTGTGTGTGGTTTTTTTTGTGTGTGTAAAATGTATGTTTTCCATAGCAGCTTTACCTTCAGAGGAATGTTACTTTCTGTCTTGACATACGTGTACCCATGGGAAGATGTGCCAGCAACCTGCGTATGGTCAGGGAGGGTATGGTTAAATGGAGTATCATCCAAATTGAACATCATGAATCAGTATGAGTACATGTAGGCCTACATTGCTTCCCAGCATGCTGGACATGTGGCTATTTTTTTCATCCTAGCTTAAAACTTCACAACTTAAAAAGAGCAATGCAACAGAAGAACAATCTTTTCTGCTTCAAAGATATAGCACAGGCATACGAAAGAACAGAGCTGGCTATCCGCCATAAAGGGAGGTAAATATTGTCACTTGTGGAATATCCTGGAATTGTATCGCTCATGGAATGACCAGGAATTATGTCGCACATGGAATGGCCTGGAATTGTATCGCTCATGGAATGGCCTGGAATTGTATCGCTCATGGAATAGCCAGGAATTGTATCGCTCATGGAATAGCCAGGAATTGTGTCGCACATGGAATGGCCAGGAATTGTGTCGCACATGGAATGGCCTTGAATTGTGTCGCACATGGAATGGCCTTGAATTGTGTCGCACATGGAATGGCCTTGAATTGTGTCGTTCATGGAATGGCCTTGAATTGTGTCGCACATGGAATGGCCTTGAATTGTGTCGCACATGGAATGGCCTTGAATTGTGTCGTTCATGGAATGGCCTTGAATTGTGTCGCACATGGAATGGCCTTGAATTGTGTCGCACATGGAATGGCTTTGAATTGTGTCGCACATGGAATGGCCAGGAATTGTGTCGTTCATGGAATGGCCTGGAAATGCTCTCCCGGAAATAGCATGGAAATGTTGTGATCAAAGGACTCGAGGGCTGTGCTGATTACAAAGGTTACCTCCCTTAGTATAGGGCAGGTGATTCTCTTGGGGTTCTTATTCTTCCCATTTTCAGTGGTTTATTCGTCTTTTTTTACTCGTCTTATTTATTCAGTGTACATCATACTGTAGTTGGGCCAGATGTATCACGTTTGATCAGAAATATTTTGTATTTTTTCTCGTGTGTGTGTCTTTAAGCTTTGTTCTTCATCGATTTTAGGGATACAAATGTGTCTTGTGTTTATACTTTTTTTCATGTAACTTATTTTGCAAAAATTGGAGATGTTTCTAATGAGACACATTTAAACAAGATGTGAAACACAAACAAATTCCATGTATTGGAGATAATTGTCTGTACATTTTGTGACTGTAAGAGTTTCCTTGACAATACACAGTATTTTGTTCAGAAAATGAAATGTTTAGATTTTCATCCCGTCTGTCATGCGCCTAGACATAGTCTCGCTAAATCTCGGGCTGTCTCGACTTCCTGGACACCCAACGGATAGCCCAATCTTACTTGACGCAAAAAGGTTAATCTTGGTGTTGTGGAAATTTGAACATTCTACATTTTTACGGTCCAAGCTCCTTTGGTGTACTAACTTTGTCAAATGTAGTCATGCATGACAAACTACATTTGAAAAGGGACAGTCCCTACCCTTCACCCTGTTACCTGTGGTAACTAGAGGGAATGTGCACATTTACCCTACGCCAAGATCATACGTCTTGCAAGCTCCGCATCGTCACGGAGTCGCTCACGGGCACCGAAACGGCATCATCTCTAGCTACGATGTTGGCCTGTATCCGCAATACACCGGAAAAAATTTACATCCGAAAGAAGAGAGCCCCTTCCACAAAACAAAATGACCCTAAATTGATGTTGAAATAAGCTGGAACTACTTTTGTTTTCCTCTGGGAAGAAGTTATTTGCTTGGGGCCCGCTGCCACCGTCCGATAAAACATTTGTTTTCCACCTTGTTGAAAGTTCGACACCAGTACTCAGTGGCTCATTTGCTGCTTTACGTCAGGATGTTGGCAGACATATCAATTATAGGGCGGTCGTTCACGTGATTGCCAATAACCTGATCGCCTGTGCCTGTAAGTGGAAATTTCATGAGTGCGGCGTTAAAGAAGCTCTAGCGGAAATTGTTGGTTAAAAATAAATCGGCCCATATTCAGTCGAATCATTGCTATTGTTTTGGAATAGATCTAACCCAAATAATTACCCTTCGCAAAATACCAGCTTTGTCTGTGCCCGTGTTACGGCTCAAAATCGGTTATAAAATTCCAAATTTTTGAAAAACTGGTTGAATTATAACTTTCCTCAAAATTTAACAGAGATTTAAACGCCATAGGCCCTATTTTGTACAGATACGAGCCTGATATTTACTGAAAGGAAGAAAATTGAGCAATTTGTGATGAAAATTCGATTCTATTGGCGAATATTACCGGTATAACCTCTTTTAAGTACAAATTTATAGCGTCAAACAAGTGCCGGATGCGATTCTAGCAATGCCATGTATTGGATTTCCACCGTTCATTCACCTTGGAACTATCCAGCCGCGTTGTCAATGAATGTCAACCAAGCGTTATATTCTTGTTCTTTTCTGTAACACGTAAAAGTTTCTAAGTAAAGATGAGCTTCTTGCGTTCTTATAAAGCAAAGGTGCATTTCCAAAGCACTGCAGGGTAAAACAGCAGAAAAGTGTACCTTTTTTAAGACTTGGATTCGTCCTGTGAAAGCCAGAAATGTTAAAGGATCGCATTCATAATGTTTTTTTTTATCAAACGTCACTCCCTGTCTCATACTCGTGACCTCAGTTGGCGTTGTTTAAGAATTGGGTACAAAATTTGCTGTATTATAATATAGTGATGTCACTATGCGGATAGAGAGAATACAGTGATAGAGAGCGGCGGAGGCCTCCATGACCGAGGGGGTTAGCACGCCAGCGCGGCGCAATGACTCAGGAGTCTCTTACCAGTGCGGTCGGTGTGAGTTCAAGTCCAGCTCATGATGGCGTCCTCTGCGACCGAACGTGTGAAGGTCTTGCAGCAACCTGATGATGGTCGTGGGTTTCCCCGGGGCTCTGTCCGCTTTCCTCCCACCATAATGCATGCCGCCATCGTATAAGTGACATATTCGGAGAGTATTGCGTAAAACACTAATCAAATAAATAAATAAATAGAGAGCGGCACATGCACTGTAAGGAGTACGGATTTTCCCCGTCATTGCGTATCTTGATAGGGGCTGCACCTGAACTTTATGCGGAATATACTTTCAAAACCTTATTATTTTTTTTTTTTTTGGGGGGGGGGGGGCATTTTTTTAAAATTTTTTTTTCAATTTTAGGAAATTTCAATGCACAGTTATTTATCGAGTATAGGCCTACATATTCGGTATCTTCAGCACTTAACATGTGATCTTATAACATGCGCTGTAAGGAGTGCGGATTTTCCCCGTCACTGCGTATCTTGACAGCGGCTGCACCTGAACTTTATGCGGAATATACTTTTAAAACCTTAATTTTTTCTTCGCATTTTTTTTTTTTAAATTTTAGGAAATTTCAATGCATAGTTATTTATCGAGTATAGGCCTACATATTCGGTATCTGTAGCACTTAACATGTGATCTGATACACATGTAACCTACCTTGGTCATATCGCTTTTAAAGTAAGATTTCTATCGTGTTCAAGAAAATACAATTTGAACAAACTGTTCATTTCATCTATGGGCAATCTAAACCTAAGTGTTCTTGATGTCTGTTTATCTTGGACAATTTTTCAGGCGTAGCTAATATTATAGATAAGAAACTTTCAGATAAAAATAAATTATCATAATTTTACACGTAGCTTTTGCGTTACTTGAACATTTAGCTGTAGGCCTACATTTTAAATTTACTGCTCTTGGAACCTCGTTCGTTTGTGATAGATATGACTATACCGGTACATAACACTCGTTTACACCGTCAAAATTTAATCCGGATCAAATCTGAACGAGTTTAAAATAGAGGCCTATTATAACAATGCGTGTGTTCACACGACCATATTATCAATCCGGTTATAAGCCAAATCCAGAATTTGTCTGTTAAAAAACAGATGTTTTTTTTTTTTTTTAAATCATCTTCCAGTTTGGAAAACAAAGCACTGTGAGGAGATTACGAAGTGCTGATTAATACCAGAAACGGCTTTGTGGAATCGTCCCATGAAACTGGTTTAAAGCCACGTGACTAGCAGGAGCAAGTAAAACCAGACTTGTCGCTCACGTTTTGCGTTCTCACAGGCGACGTGAAACTGGCTGAAAGCTACTTCGCATTTAAACCATGCTGCTTACTGTTGTACATGTGAAAGGCGTATATAAGTTCGGTCTTTTATGTCGAAAAGTAACTAAAGCGACGGCCCATCTGGTGAACTATATTTAAACAATGTTTAAAGTAAAAGAAAGCTAAAGTATAAAGTAAGGTTCACTACACCGACAACTTAAATCTATGCGTAAAAATACTTTTTTTTATACCGGTATATACATTTATCTTTATAGATTATTTTAAAGAATGTTAAACGCATTCAAATGTTTTCTCCTTATGTTCACCAGTGATAAAAAAAATTTGAGCATATTATTTCATTAATCTCTGATTCATGGGTAATGGCCGGAAGGCGACAACAAAGTGAATTTTGCCCAGGCGAGATAGGCTTTGAATAAGATTTTATCATAAAAAAATAAAGAGAAAAATATAGCTTTTAGTTAAGAAATTCTTTCTGGAAAGGTAATCTGAATGTGTCTAGCCTTGAAATATGAGAGCAATTAAGAGATTAAGCAATTTAAGAGCAATGTATTCCTTTAAACCTCAGGAATCGGTAAAAATCAGCGTTTGGCCGATTAAGATACAGGGATGCTTGAAACTGGAGATCGCGGACACCCGGTCATGTGCCGTTGTACTCGCGCCAACACGCTTACTCGCTCAAGCACGGCGGCGAAAACAGTATCTAAACAACACGGGAGTTAATACCAAACTCTGCTTCGCGGCCTTCGCGACCAGGTTGTGTTGGCGTTCGCAATTTATATATGCTGTGCACATTGTTCTGTTGTCTTACATACTGTAGTTTCTGGTTATGAACGGCCTTACGTCTCTGAATATCGCCATTTGTTACCATTTCTCTATACCGTTCCATATAATCTTTCATCTCGTCGTCTTTCTGCTGCCGCGCACGAGTCAAGTGCCCGGATGTTTGCAGTCCCGTCTACCGGTATTGCGTGGCATTATAGTTTTAGCGAAACTCAGCCTACAATGCAGTTGCCCAAAGCCAAACTATAACAACAGATGATTTATTTAATATTTAAAGGAGAAGAAAACATAAAAACGATGCCAAAATCAGATGAAAGAGCGTCAAAACTTATTTGCAAATATGATATTTAATATTTTTTTGGATTTTTTTTTTACAAAGGAAAGGGTATTTGAAAATATTTTTGTATGATGGGTATTTGGGACCAAGGTATTGATTGTTGTTGCATAATAATGTTCTAAGTAAGCATGTGATGCTTGTTTAATAATTTATTTTTTGGAATGTAAATTTGCTGTTTATATCGAAACATATGCATTTAACCTAAATGATAACATGTATGAACATATTAAAAATATAAATCTGATCCAAATTGAGGTTTAATACATTTGATAGCTGAAAAGAACAAATTCTGGTGCAAAAATATTTATTAAATCTGTGTTACATCCTCACTTATGACATTATTAAACAAAGACTATAGGCCTAAATACCAAAAGGTGGTGCCAAATACCCACCGTACAAAAATTATTTTCAAGTGTCTTTTTCTCCTTAAGGAAAACTCGGAAAAAAATTTGAAAACCACATTTAGGAATAACTGTTCGCACTCTTTCATCTGAACTGTATGACATTTTTAGGTTTTATTCGCCTTTAATACACTGTAACGCAGTTATATTTGGACTAAGTACAAAACTAAGGATTTGTCCAGAAGTTAAATCTGGTATTAAACCTTAAGACAGTCGAAGACAAATTGACTCAGTATATCAATTAACCCACTGTGATGTAATCACGCAAATAATGATGACGTCACTCGTTATTCGTAACACGATCACGACCTGTTAACATCTCTATTTTACATGTTTCATCAAATACCCTTATATTCCTGCTTAACACTAAACCGAAGGCTCATCCACAAATACAGTTGCGGCCTTTCTCTGGGTGGAGTGCACGGAGTAAACCACCGACATTTGTAATGTTACTGGCAAACCTCTCCACGTGTTAGGAACGGGGTCCACTTTCACAAAACTTAACGTAAATTAGTTTAGGTAAATCACGTTGGCTTATCGTGCTATAAAGCAGACGTCATTTACGAAAAAAGTTACGACAAATATGATTTACCACGTTTGCACGTCATAATGGTGCGCTGGGAGATCCATGGATCAAATACAGGTTGGGTCATGCCAAATTTTTTTTAAAAGGGTATTTGCTGCTGCCTCGCTTGGCGCTCAGCACTGACAGGTTAGAGCAAGGCATCGGGACTGGTTGGCCCGGTGTCATGTCTGGTGTCTTCGGCATGATACTTCAGTGGCGGCAGCACTTTGTCGGCACGGAGTCGCCCTGCCATTGGAAGACACAGTATATGTACACACATATGACTTTTCGGCGTCATATGTCTGAAAAATTGTTAAATACGACGCTAAACCCCAAGCATGCATTCATTCATTCATTCATTCATAATGTAGAAGGCAAGTGGTCCTCTACGAAAAGTATGACTGTGCAAATGGACCTACAGCCAATGGTCACAAAGAACAGCGGGGACGGAGGAAACTACAAACTAAGTGCCCCATGGAATCTTTTAGTGGTGGCTGCTTCACCCTCTTTTTAAAGTTAAGTTAAAAGAAAAGGCAACCAATAACATAATCTGAGCCAAATGTACTCAGGAAGAGGAATTAAAACTGACCTATACGGTCAGAAACGTTTGCCTTGAGTGCTTTGTAACTCTATAAATCAGCCTGCAACTGATAAGGATTTCTTACGAGACTATGTGATGCGCCATGTGAGAGGAATTGGAAACACGATGTCGCGTCACTCGTATATATCCCTGGTGCATATAATGGCAACACGGCGTACGGGTGACGTGAGTGGAAACAGCTGCTTTCTCTAGTTACATAAATGACTCGCGCCTGTATGATTGGACCAAACCGATAACATGGTAGTGCTTTCGATTTTTTCAAGGTGCGTGATTTTGCATGCTTTAAACTGCGATGTCTCGCTTTATTAAAAATTTATATAGTTATGTTCTTTAAACGTCTTGTGGGATACTTTCGACGCATTTGTTAAAGTTAACACTTGTTTATAATATTTTGCGCAATAATGAGATGATGTTATCTAAAAAGAAAAAGAGCATCTGTTACCGATATTATCATATCAGCTTTATATCAAAGTGTGTGCCACAAGTACACAGCGATGGAGCGCGATATCCGGTCTAGTTGTGACTGCAAAGAAAAACCTGATTCTAAAAGGCGCGGTAAGTTCTAAGTGCATTCAGTGAGACAAAGATCGTGTGTAGTGTGGTGTTTTCTGAAACACAGCCTAGTTCTCTCCTTGCTGATAATGTCGTTCACAAGGCCGTTGATCATCTGTCTTCTAATAGCCGTGAGTATTGGTCTTTTCATTGTTAACTGAATTCGTAGCCTAGTGGTTATTGTGCTAGCCCAGCACAGTGACTATGTAGCTCCTCACCAATGCAATCGCTGTGAGTTCAAGTCTAGCTCATGTTGGCTTCCTCTCCGGTCTTACATGGCAAGGTCTGCCAAACCTGCAGACGGTCGTGGGCTTCCTCCGGGCTCTACCAGGTTTCCTCCAGCCATAATGCCGGCCGCCGTCGTGTAAGTGAAATATTCTTGAATAACTTGAGTTATACGGTGTACAGTTCCAATCAAATAAATAAACACATAGATCGATAAATAAATAAATGAATGAATGAATAAATAAATAAATAAATAAATAGCCAATGTCAACATCTGCAGTAATTATCTAAGTAACATTTGAACGAAAATCTTAAATACCAACGAGGCCAGGGCCTCCTTAATTATATTACGTATAATATAAGGGAAATATTAAGTACTATACGTGATTTACAATTAAGAACTCTAAGCAAGTGTTGTAAAGGGCCAATTACATGGACGTTAACCTACGAATCTCTGCGTGATAAGCGGCGCATACTGTCTAATATTGTGGACACGGCATCTGAATGCGGATTTTCCCGTTCTGTTTCGCAGTGGCTTTGTTCACAAAGTATATATTGGTCGTACATTGTGTGGCATTTCTGGCTGACAATCTCAACATGAATGTAGGATGTATACGGTTTTCATAGTTCCGATACCACAATCTTTACGGCCAAGCCAAAATTCCATTCAGAGCACAATTTTATATACGTATTTGCTTGAGGCTTAACGCCGTGTACAAGGGAAATGGCTTATACGCTGGAACCTCTTGTCAACCCATCAAAAATCTAATTTGAGGTATTTATTTATTTATTTATTTAATTATTTAGTGTTTTACGCCGTACTCAAGAATAATTCACGGCCAGCATTATGGTGGGGGGAAACTGGGCAGATCTGGAAAGGGGAAGGGGGGGGACCACGACCATCATGAAACCAGCATGAGCTGGACTTGAACACACATCGATCCCATTGGCTACAGGCTCCAGGGACAGTGCGTCGCTAAACACCATGTTCACAGAGGCCTTCTAATCTGAAGTAATACGAAACTCTAAGAAAATCACGACTATAGTTTTGTACGTCATTAGAAATAACTGATCATGAGATGTCACTTATAGCCACCGGTTAGGCTGAATCATTAGCATCATACATATGTTTAATGTAATAATTATTACAATAATACCACACAGTTTATTGGATTTTCTACTACCTCATTTTGTCTCCATACCACCCGTTACCACTTCATATATTTATATACGATCCTGTTGTTTGCGAGTGCGAAGAAAGACAGGAGACCAAAAACCGCACAAACTTTAAGCAAAAGAATGTGATATCAAATGTGTGGCAACCTAGGTCACGTGACATATCAGCCGTTTTGGATTTTTCTGCAAATCATTTAGAAATCTACAGAACCATCGCACCGATTGACTATAAAATTGGCATATGCAATTACCGTACTAGGCCAGTCTAAATCTAAGAATCTGTAGCTATTTTAATTAGGTCACGTGACTGATTTTTAGTTTTCTTCCATTTTCTCGCTAACTTGATCATACAAAGCTGGACTTTAACTGATGTAGCTTTCTGTACTGAGTAGAATACTGGCAATAGATTTCACCGCTAGCGCAAAAAAGCCATAAGAAAAATCATCGATTTTTTTAGCGTAATCTCCCAGACAAATGCCCGTGTTATATGTACATATAGTTCTCTATGCCAGGTTCAGTGGTGCAGTCCAAAGACTATGAAATGTATGGCATTCAGTTGATTCCTAGAGCCAAGAGACAGAATTTCAGTTCCAGTGCCAAGAAATATTATTTTAAAAATCCAGAATAGAGAGGTCCCAGGGTCCAAAGAGACCGTTTTAGTTCTTGTTTTCCAAAAAGATCCCTTTAGCTCTTGTTTTCCGAAGAGATCACTTTGGCTCTTGTTTTCCGAAGAGATCACTTTAGCTCTAGTTTTCCGAAGAGATCACTTTAGCTCTTGTTTTCCGAAGAGATCACTTTGGCTCTTGTTTTCCGAAAAGATCACTTTAGCTCTTGTTTTCCAAAGAGATCATTTTGGCTCTTGTTTCCCGAAGAGATCACTTTAGCTCTTGTTTTTCAAAGAGATCACTTTGGCTCTTGTTTTCCGAAGAGACCACTTTAGCTCTTGTTTTCCCAAGAGATCACTTTGGCTTTTGTTTTCCGAAAAGATCACTTTAACTCTTGTTTTCCGAAGAGATCACTTTAACTCTTGTTTTCCGAAGAGATCACTTTAGCTCTTGTTTTCCGAAGAGATCACTTTAGCTCTTGTTTTCCGAAGAGATCGCTTTACCTCTTGTTTTCCGAAGAGATCACTTTGGGTCTTGTTTAGGAAAACAAGAGCCAAAGAGATCACTTTGGCTCTGTTTCCAGCGAGACAATTATAGCTTGTTTTGTTTTCAGTGCCTCTGGCTGACGTCCATGGCGCGGTCGCCTGTGGCTGGTCCTCCTCACAGAGCGAATTGCCAGAAAGGCAAAGGGAAGTGCACAGTAAGTGTCGTCGGCGCAAGCCTGAACTTTTTCTCACAGTATGTAGATTTCATGATGTTAACTATAGCTATACATTAGTGTGTACATAAGTCAGACGTTAAGAATACCCATTAACGATCGACGTCCAGTCGGTGGAAAACCACCGAACCTTGGCAAGATACTAATGAACATTCCCACGTTACCTGCAGATATGCACACCGTAATTGGTTGAAGGCAAGTTATCTTCAGTGGACATTAGACACTTATTGTAATACATGTATGTAGCACGTTTCGTCACAATCAGAGCGTCTGTCTTAGGTAAGATGCACAGCAGACTTGAGGTCACATAATCAACCAACTTGAGCTGTATTTATTTACTTACTTACTTATTTATTTATCCATTTGAATGCCGTTTTATGCCGTACTCAAGAATATTTTCACTTAAGCGACCAGCATTACAGTGGGAGGTAAGCGGACAGAGCCCGAGGGAAACCTACAACCAAATACGATCTCAAATACATGAACGTTTTAATTACTGTATTGTGATTCAAACAATAAGTGCATTGTTTTCCTACCAACCAAGGTGGGTGACAAGTGCCCGGCAGGGTACGAGTGTAGAACCGAACGAATTACGGTGACCTTTCGCTTCCCAGAATGCAGTGGTAAGTTTATAAAATTTTACCTAAAGTCTGTCAAATACTGCTGCTGTAGTTTTACTCCATGCTCTAGTCTTTTTATAAAGCAATTTAAAACTCAAGTCAGAAATTGTAAGTGCTAAAAACGTCATACTCGGAACAGGAAAGAACTCAAACCGTGATCGATATATTGTTCATCATCCGGTAGTAAAGAACCATTGAGCAAATGTTAAACTTTCTAGAAACAAAATGTTTTATTTGTGGATGTATTTAAATTTTTGATTTAATTGTTAAGACATTTGATAAATATGTGTTCAGGATTCTGTTTGAGAACTGAAAATCCCCGATGCTTGTTAAGTTTAGATTGTCATCAAGTAAATGATAATTAAATGTCAGGATAACAGATCATTTTGTGGAAATCTCAAAATGACGTGTAATAAATTGCAAGTTACTAACAACTGAGGTAAACTGGCAAGAAGCCGTATTTCACTGATTAGGTCTGACCATCTGTACTTGTCTTACTCTGTATGCTGCTTGTCTATAATGATAGATACATAATTATATGTTCTGGATAGCTCGGTAATGAAGATGCATGCATGGTGCGCGGATACCTACTCGTGCTAATTTCTAAAATTAAACACATTAGCAATACAACTATAAAATCTGTGTGTAACAATTCGTTCAGTTGATCTTGTGAATCTAAAGTACAGCTGTAGTGCTGTAGAGTGGAATGTTCGCTATGCACGGGACAATGTCTTTTGAGGAATTATTGCACAAAACGGTGTTTTTGCTTTACACAAGACTGAGATGAAGTAGAAATATAGTACTGAGTGCTGTTCGCTCATCGGATTTGGTTGCGGCAAAATGGACGAACATTCTGTTTTTAACATGGTATATGTATCACGTTAAAACTAATATGTATTATCGTGCTGTTTTTCCTGTTCTAAATGTTTTATGTACATTCATTCAGTCTGAAATAAAAGAATTATTATAATTATATAATTATATTATATATATGATAATAATAATAAGTATTGTTGAAAACCTTCTCTCTTTTCCAGATCTGCGTTCCGAGATACTTACCAGGACTGGTGAATGGAAGAATGCCACTGATTTTAGTAACATTCAAGGGGCAAACCTGAGAGATTTCTACACAGAAGACAGTGTGTTCCTGTTACAGAATGCAAGCCTCTTTACAGGGCCTCCTGGAGGACGATCAGGTAAATTTTCGTACTGAATTTGTTCGTTAGATTGGGACATAACACCGCACATAAAAATGTTTCGTTTATAAGACAGTGTCCAGTATCATGGTGTGATAAAACCGGGCAGAGCCCGGGGGAAACCCACGACAATCCCCAAGTTTGACAGACCTTTCCACGTATCATAGGAAAGGAAGCTAGCATGAGCTCGACTGTACTTAAACTCACAGCGAAAGCTATTATTGTGCAGAGCTAGCACACTAGCTACTAGGCCAGGGAGACCATCAGGCATATTAGACACACAGAGACGTTCACGCTGTTTCTAAACGCTCTCCGCACACACATCTAAACCGCACTGCTCTTAAATCGTGCGTGTAAACCGCAATACTCTCTCCTCGTACATCCAGTCCCACAACGCTCTCCAGTCACACATCCAGACCACAACGCTCTCCGGTCACACATCCAGACCACAACTCTCTCAAGTCACACATCCAGACCACAACGCTATCAGGTCACACATCCAGACCACAACGTTCTCCTATCACACATTCAGACCCCAACGCTCTCCAGTCACTCATCCAGACCACAACGCTTTTCAGTCACACATTTAGACCACAACGCTCTCCAGTCACACATCATGACCTCAACGCTTTTTAGTCACATATCTAGGCCACAACGCTCTCCGGTCACACATCCAGACCACAACGCTCTCCAGTCACACATGCAGACTTCAACACTCCCCAGTCACCCATCCAAGCCACAACGGTCTCCAACCACACATCCAGACCACATTACTCTCCAGTCACACATCCAGACCACAACACTCTCCAGTTCCACATTCAGACCACAACGCTTTCCAGTTACACATTCACACCACAGCGCTCCCCAGTTACACATTTAGACTGCAACACTCTCCAGTTACACATGCAAACCACTACGCTCTCCAGTCACACATCCAGACCACAAAAATCTCCAGTTACACATCCAGACCACAACGCTACCCATTTACACGTCCAGCCCACAACACTCTCCAGTTACACATTTAGACAACAACGCTCTCAAGTTACACATTCAGACCTTAACGCTCTCCAGATACACATCCAGACCACAACACTATCCCGTTACACATCCAGACAACAACACTCTCGAGTTACACATTCAGGCCACAAGGCTCTCCAGTCACACATTCAGACCACAACACTCTCCAGTTACACATTCAAACCACAACAGTCCCCAGTTACACATCAAGACCACAACAATCTCTAGTTACACATTCAGACCACAACACTCTCCTGTTACACATTCAGACCACAACACTCTCCTGTTACACATTTAGACCGCAACACTCTTCAGTTACACATTCAAACCACAGCGCTCTCCAGTTACACATCCAGACCACAACAATCTCCAGTTACACATCCAGACCACAACACTGTCCAGTTACACATTCAGACCACAACAATCTCCAGTTACACATTCAGACCACAACGCTCTCCAGTTACACATTTAGACCACAACGCTCACCAGTAGCACATTTAGACCTTAACGCTCTCCAGATACACATCCAGGCCACAACACTCTCCAGTTACACATCCAGACCACAACAATCTCCAGTTACACATTCAGACCACAACGCTCTCCAGTTACACATTTAGACCACAACGCTCACCAGTAGCACATTTAGACCTTAACGCTCTCCAGATACACATCCAGGCCACAACACTCTCCAGTTACACATCCAGACTACGACACTCTCCAGTTACGCATTTATACCACAACGCTCTCCAGTCACACATATAGACCACAGCACTCTCCAGTTACACATTCAAACCACAACAGTCCTTAGTTACACATCCAGACAACAACGCTCTCAAGTTACACATCGAGGCCACAATGCTCTCAGGTCACACATTCACACCACACTGCTCTCCAGTTACACATCGAGACCACCACGCTGTCAGGTCACACATTCAGACCACAACGCTCTCAAGTCACACATTTAGACCACAACGCTCTCTACTTACACATCCAGACCACAACGCTTGAGGGTCACACATTCAGACCACAACGCTTGAGGGTCACACATTCAGACCATAACGCTCTGAGGTCACATATCCAGACCACAATATTCTCCAGTCACATTTCCAGACCACAACACTCTTCAGTCAAACATCCAGACCACAATGCTCTCCAGTTACACATCCAATCCACAACGCTATCCAATCACACATTCAGACTGGAACACCCTCCAGTCATACATCCAGACAAAAACACTCTCCAGTCACACATCCAGACCACAACATTCTCCAGTTACACATTCAGACTGGAACACCCTCCAGTCATACATCCAGACAAAAACACTCTCCAGTCACACATCCAGACCACAACAATCTCCAGTTACACATTCAGACTGGAACACCCTCCAGTCATACATCCAGACAAAAACACTCTCCAGTCACACATCCAGACCACAACAATCTCCAGTTACACATTCAGACTGGAACACCCTCCAGTCATACATCCAGACAAAAACACTCTCCAGTCACACATCCAGACCACAACATTCTCCAGATACACATGCAGGCCACAACACTCCTTAGATACACATCCAGACCACAACACTCTCCAGTTAGACATTTAGACCACAACACTCTCCAGTCACACATCCAGACCACAACTCTCTCAAGTCACACATCCAGACCACAACGCTATCCAGTTACACATTCAGACCACAACAATCTCTAGTTACACATTCAGACCACAACACTCTCCTGTTACACATCCAGACCACAACACTCTCCATTTACACATTTAGACCACAACGCTCTCTAAATACACATCCAGGCCAAAGGACTTTTCAGTCACACATCCAGACAACAACGCTCTCCAGTCACATATCCAGACAACAACGCTCTCCAGTCACATATCCAGACCACAACGCTATCCAGTAACACATTCAGACCACAACACTCTCCAGTTACACATCCAGACCACAACGATCTCAAGTCACACATCCAGGCCACAACGCTCTTCGGTCAAACAGCCAGACCACCACGTTCTCCAGTCACACATCCAGACCACCACGTTCTCCAGTCACACATCCAGACCACAACGTTCTCCAGTCACACATCCAGACCACAACGCTCTCCAGTCACACATCCAGACCACAACGCTCTCCAGTCACATATCCAGAACACAACACTCTCCAGTCACATATCCAGACCACAACACTTTCCAGTCACATATCCAGACCACAACACTCTCCAGTAACACATCCAGACTACAACGCTCTCCACTCACACATCCAGACCACAACGCTCTCCAGTCACACATCCATGCCACAACGCTCTCAAGTCACACAGCCAGACCACAACTTTCTCAAGTCACACTTACAGACCACAACAATTTCCAGTCACACATCCAGACCACATCGTTCTCCAATTACAGATAGAGGCATACTTATATATAACAAAGGAGCATCTCTCGGTCGCTGCAAGCTCAAATCAAGCCCTGGCTTAAGTGGGAAAGCTTGCAAGCGACCTGTGAATGGCCGTGGGTGACCAACCCCCGCCCCCTCCCCCCGGCCAGCTTTCTCTCCACCATATAATGCTGGTCGCCGTCGTAAGAAAATTCTTGAAATATTCTTGAATACGTCGTAAAACACCTAAGAAATCAATAAATAAATATTACTAACCAGTACTGAATCCATTTCTTTTATACTATGCGACAAGCGAGGTTGTAGCAAAATTACCAGTGTTAAGGTCGTATGTTAGACTAGATTCGGAATTGATCTCCGGATACACCCTTTACGAAACAGATACTCCGCTTACCACGTCACCGCATACGGTATCGCCCGTTAACAGAAGGGTTCCGCAAACAATAAGAGTGAGAAGTAAATTCCGCAGATTCCCTATTCATTGAATATTTCCCAGATCCAATACAATGATTTTCTTGCAGATACTGAAGTGAAGGTGTTTGTTGGTATCGCGAATGGCTTTCTGAATCAAGGTTTGGCGACTGTAGAGGACATTGTTTATTTCAACGATGATCTCATCTTGTCTCTAAACGTGTACGAGTTTCGCAATCCAAGCATAGCAGACGATACAGCATAGTGAGTACAGATTTGTGTCTAGTGGGGTTGGGAGCAAATATGTCGCATAATTAGGTTCCCTGGAGTCTTTTGGGTCAAAAAAAAAATACCTGACTGTATTTTGCTGGGTTTTCCTTTCATAAATCGAATTTAAAATTTAACTTTAAAGTCATCCTCATCGCGAGAATATCCCACACGTCGATTTTGATGAAACTTGATGAAAATTTAATCTTTATATTGTCGTTTAATTGGGTAATTATTTTTATTATTTCCTCCATTTTTGACTTTACGCGTGATAGTGCCTTCCATGTTTTCGGATTTTATCTATGCAACTCTTCCCAAAGTACTGAACCTATTTATATGAAACTTAACACACTTCTTCGCTATATAGTCCGTTCCAGTCTGCCTGGAAATCCTAGTTTTACTTGATACAGTGTATGTTTAGAGATACCAAATATATGCACGAACTGTCTAAACTTCTTTTCTCAGGACCGGCCCGGATAGCACAGTTGGTAGAGCGTCCGCTTCGTGACCGGTAGATCCAGGGTCAATCCTTGATCGAGTCACACCTAAGACTTTAAAACTGGAAGTTATAACTTCCTCTCTTGGCGTTCAGCATGAAGGGGAAAGTGCAACACTGGTTGACCCGTATCAGTATAATGGCTCGGGCGGGATCGCTTACTTGCCTTCGTTAAGTCGTCTCAGTGATGCAGCACTAGATAAAAGAGCGGTGGAAATCCGTCCTGTAACAAGGAGGCACATTACACGTACATGCACCCTAAGGATTCCTTCGTCGTCATATGACTGAAAAATTGTTAAGTACGACGTTGAACCCTAAGCACTCACTCACTCACTCTTTTCTCAGCTTGTATTGAGTTGACTGCTTTCCTTCAATGTCCGTGAATTTTTGCAGGCTTCATTACAACCAGATATGGCGTAATTAACATCATACTTAATAGATTATTGAATGTAAACAGGGGAAAAACCGGGCAGAGGACGAAATATCTGCACTTAGCCATGTACCTAACAAACTCCCTGTCGTAAAGCCGCCAGTGAATGTCTGCAGATGGAAGACCACTGGTCTACCAGGAGAACACATTAGTTCAATAGGCCAGCCACTTATCTCCCACCGATATGGTGACCTTATGCCTGCGTCACAAGACTAGTGAGAAAGTTCGTCAATAACTTACCAAAGCTTGGTAGTTTTAGTCCGAGGTCTCCGGTTTCCTTCACCTGAGAAATTGAATTAAAATGTCGGCAAGTAAAAATTCCCGAGTATGACATTAATCCAAAGTTAAATAAAAACGGCTAAGCCGGCGGTATCCTTCTCCTCAAATAATTAAGTAAGGAAACTAGATTCCTACCAGCAATGACCTAATACATGAGTTTGGAATTTGGACGTCACGGCGTTAGTTTACGGCCTGTTTTTGGGGCTTCATTAAATTTTAACATTTATATAAAAGACTGGAATTTCTCCCCCAAAAATATGTCTTGGATTATCTTTCAAATCCTTTAAGCTTAGTAGGCCTATAACACAAAATGGAAGTCATTAGTGTATGATTTGCATTGTTGCATATAGCCTATATACGAGACATGTAGGCCTACCTGTCCGTCATAAAATTCATTGATATGCACTTTGTGTCATAAAGCAACGACGTCACGACAGAAAGGGAGGTCACCATGATGTCGTAAAGTCCAAATTCGTAGTCCAGCGCATGGACAAATCGGGTCAAGCGTCTGGACTACCAAACTCGAAACTCTCTGGGTGGTTCTCTCCCCCTGACGCCAGATGGAGCTAAACGCTTCAGCGGAATTCATGGTACACAGAGTGCGTCATGGAACCAGACTAGTGTTATACGCTATACGCACGTGTTCTATTTTTTGCAGTGAGTTGGTTTTGTGGAAGAGAGAGGAAGGCATCATGAAAGTCGCCGTCACGACATTAAATGTGGTTTCCGCGCAGTGAGCTCGAAATCAACGAAACAGAAGATGACTAACAGCCACAAGGATTGTATGATTGTGATGTAAATAAACCTCGTTAATTCTCATGAGACGTCCCTGGAAATGAATAATCTTATGTCCAATTCTATCAAATTTCGTGTTTAAAATCTTCAAGTAAGCAAGGAAAACGAGGATTACCACCTCCCCAGAACAAGTTATGTATGATGGTAACTGCTCTTGATTGATAACCTGAAAGTGAATGACAAGGTCACCAGCAAATTGCCATTTGCAGTGAACTCCACATGGGTGTCAAACATATCGATGTGTAGAGTTTGTTGTGGTTTGTCACTGACTACAGGCAAACACCAGCGGCTAGTGAATCTGATTTTACAGAAAGCTGAATATTTATTTATTTATTTATTTGATTGGTGTTTTACGCCATATTCAAGAATATTTCACTTATACGACGGCGGCCAGCATTATGGTGGGAGGAAAGCGGACAGAGCCCGGGGGAAATCCACAACTATCCTCAGGTTGCTGGCAGACCTTCCCACGTATGACCGGAGAGGAAGCCAGCATGAGCTGGTCTTGAACTTACAGCGACGGCATTGGTGAGAGGCTCCCGAGTCATTACGCTGCGGAAAGCCGAATATAGGCGATAAGTTAAAAGAAACAGTCTGCAGTGTATTCGAGGTCAGTGTACTTGTCGGGGTTATGTCTGATATAAAGCGTGCTTCATATTTCAGTGAAGCTGCCCCTTTTTCCACTTAGATAAAAGCGGTTGGGTTTATAGTGTGAGGGAGCCGGAGACCCGGAGTAATTCACCAGCCTCCGCGACCTAAAGCCGTAGCTCAATCGCCTGATAGTCGCAGTAAGCTAGCAAGCTACCGCTTTAAATATCTGCGCCAGTCTCCCGTTGGATACAGTAATATATTTTTGGTTATAACGACATTTGATAATCTACCAAAGAACACAATTTGGACACTAACTAAATTTACGCGGGTCTTTTCTTGTATCATTCAAATTCTATTAACGTCTTCTCTTTGCATGACTTCTGAATTTGCAGGATTTCTGAATTTACAGGATTTCTGAATTTGCAGGATTGCTGAATTTGCAGGATTTCTGAATCTATATACAATCATTTCAGTTCTTTATGATTTGTGTTGAAAACTTATTTTAGAAATTTGTCTTACTATTAATGACCTGCAACATCGTGATATACGAATTTGTATTTTGGCACATGGACAGTGAAAACGGGCTTCATGTTCTCATGTAACCATTGCCCACCAATCAGAACAGATATTGTCGAACAGACCGATTTGCGCCTCCATGCGGACAAAATAGAAAGAAAGTATTTGTCATAATTTTTTTGTTTTGGAACAACAAATGCAAAACAATATCCAAAAGTGCAACGGTACAGCATATCAAGTAAGCATAGGAGAAAAATACGAATCTGTACATTTGTTTGATTGATGTTTTGGCAAAACTTTAAGCGATGGTGATCTGTTTGTGTGCTGAGGAAACCGGTGTGTTCGGAGAAAACTACAGACCTTTGGCAAGTCACTGACTTCTAAAACACCGGTAGTCCTCAAATTTCACGGAAATTGATCTAGAGGCAATCCTCGAAAATGTGCGTTCGCTTTGCTCTATGGAAAGTGTCGTGCCTTGCCAGTACACTCCAAATTGATATTATCAAGTGGAACAACTCAGGCCATCACTCAGTCAGTCGGTCAATCTAGCCTTTACACACACACACGACAGAACAGACAGAACTCCCAAAAATTAAAGTCCGGCCCTGGTATTGCAGAAATTGCGTGAATACACAGAGGACCGCTGGAGTCTCGAGGTGCAAGTCCCTGGGCAAACGAAAGGGTCTATTTTCCAAAGACTTTGTAAAAGTTTTAAGTTTTTAAGTAATTCATGAGGCCTTAAGCCATTTGAACCTAAAAATACGTCAAGTTCGACTAAAGTTACAGTTACGAGACATACATGCCTCAGGAAGTTGAAAACGACGGCCAAACACCGGCAACAGGTTGGTATCACGAAGGGGCAAAGACAGATGCGAGCAGGAAATCTAGAAATTTCCTGCCCATGTGATTTGCATCTGCGTGCAGTCTGAAACAGCGTTACTCGAGTTTCCTTATGACAACACAATCTGATAATCCTTAAATTTGTTTTCGTATTTAAAAAAGCCGTATTTAAATAAATTTTGAATTAAAAAAAAGAAAGAAAAAAGTACCTTTCCTCTATATGCTATCTAAAGCCAAGTGCTTTTAAATTTGTGTTTTTGATTTGACAATTGTTTCCGCTGAGCTGAGAAGTTAAATGATAAGGATCTGTTTCATGGCTTTTAGATGAAAATAAAAAATGCGTTTCGGTATGTCGCCTACACACAGATCTAGGCATACCGGTATGTCACTTACACACAGATCTAGCCATACCTACACACAGATCTAGCCATACCGGTATGTCGCCTACACACAGACCTAGCCATACCTACATACAGATCTAGCCATACCGGTATGTTGCCTATACACAGATCTATGCATACCGGTATGTCGCCTACACACAGATCTAGGCACACCGGTATGTCGCCTACACACAGACCTAGGCACATCGGTATGTCGCATACACACAGATTAGACATGCCGGTATGTCGCCTACACACAGATCTAGGCATACCGGCATGTCGCCTACACACAGATCTAGGCACACCGGTATGTCGCCTACACACAGATCTAGCCACACCGGTATGTCGCATACACACAGATCTAGGCATACCGGCATGTCGCCTTCACACAGATCTAGGCACACCGGTATGTCGCCTACACACAGATCTAGCCATACCTACATACAGATCTAGGCATGCCGGTATGTCGCCTACACACAGATCTAGGCATACCGGTATGTCGCCTACACACAGATCTAGGCATACCGGTATGTCACTTACACACAGATCTAGCCATACCGGTATGTTGCCTACACACAGACCTAGCCATACTTACATACAGATCTAGGCATATCGGTATATCGCCTACACACAGATCTAGGCATACCTGTATGTCGCCTACACACATATCTAGGCATACCGGTATGTCGCCTACACACAGATCTAGGCATACCGGTATGTCGCCTACGCACAGATCTAGACATACCGGTATGTCACTTACACACAGATATAGGCATCCTTAATTCGTCTTCGAAATCATTCTTAATTCTAGGTCCAAAAGTTGACCGACCAATTCATTTACACATACTGTCGTATACGTGAAACATTAACAGAAATAGCATAAAACATCAGTTTGAAAAATAAATAATTATAACAATTTACTACTGTTATACATAACCTGTATATAAATTGTTACATGGAATATACCACAATAGAGATTCTATACATAGTGTTGTACAACACTAACCAATACAGATTTGATACATATTTTTTCCCAGAAAGTTGTGTGTGACAAAACCATATTTCTATACCTGTGGTGCTGTCCTTGAAATATAGAGCTCATTTTTTTCGATTTATGACAATAGTGGTAGACCCGTCAAATCAGCAACCTCGCTCCGCCCCCCCCCCCCCCCCCCATATGTCGTGTCGACGTTGTCAATGAACATGAATTGACAGATTTAGAGTGCCGGTACTATACTGTACATCACCTATTCAGACAACCCACTTTTCTGTCGCTAACCAGGTTGGCTTAGAGATATATCCATTTATTTATTGATTTGATTGTTGTTTAACGCCGTGTGACAAAGCATGTTTTACTGACATGCCGTCAGTTTTATGAGTGGACAGAACCGGAGTAAACCACGGACCTTTAGTAAATTAATGACAAACCTTCTCATATGTGACGTATAAATATACACGTCATATTGGTAGGAGAGGGGCCACCGTAGACTAGGTGGTTAACACGCCAGCGTGGTGCAGTGACTCAGGAACCTCTCGCTAATTCCGTTACTGACAGTTCAAGGCATGCTGCTCATGCTGCCTTCCTCTCCGATCGTACGTGGGAAGACCTGACACCAACCTGCGGCTGGTCGTGGGTTTTCTCCGGGCTCTGCCCAGTTTCCAGCCACCACAATGCTTGCCGTCGTCTTGTAAGTTAAATATTCTTCATCACGGCGCAGAACACCAATCACATAAATAAACAAAATACTGGCACGAGACAAGTGCATGATCTTCAACGAACTTTACACTACGTGGACGACAAGCGCGTGATCTTCCACGCGAGCGGGTCACAAAGGGCCCACAAGCAGTGAGATACAAATTCCCTGACCCAGGTCGGGTTTGAACCTGCATCTCGCGCGTCCCAGTGATTGAAAGACAAGCATCTTTAACAACTGGGCCACAACCTGATCGCTGAGATACATGTATGTCAGTGAGAAACAATTTCCGTTCGGGAAAGTCCTGTCGAAAATTTGGAGCTTGTTTCATTCTTGTCGGTCTGTTTAATGTTCGAGGAAACCAGGGATCACTTGCACGAAGCCCACCTATCAGAATGCATGGAAGCAGTGAAAGGATTACGGTAATGCTTTATCTATATGATGCCGGTCAGTGCTCGGGGTAAACCACCAAACTTTGTTAAGTTATTGACAGAATTTTCTAGATGTAACGTACAGATATGCAGACATTATTGGTCGAAAACAAATGGACCTAAATTTATCAGAATACATTAAAGCAGTGAAATGATTACGGTAACACTTCATTTATCTATATGATGACGATCATATTTTGGGGGTGGAGGGAACCAGAGTGCTTGGGGTAAACCATCAAACTTTGGTTAGTTACTGATGAACTTCTCTACATGTAACGTACAGATAATGGACACACTAATGATCGAAGACAAGTCGACCGAACTGAATGGGTGAGAATAACAGCTCTTTTGGACATGAACCATAAATTGCAAGAAAAACAAAAATATAGTTCAGTGGCAAACAAATGTTTGGAAATATTGCAAGGAAAACAAACATGAGAGTTCAGCGGTAAACATATGTTTGGAAACATTACAAGGAAAACAAAAAAGTAGTTTAGCGGTAAACATGTGTTTGGAAACATTGCAAGGAAAACAAAAAAGATAGTTCAGGGGTAAACATATGTTTGGAAACATTGCAAGGTATACAAAAAAGATAGTTCAGCGGTAAACATATGTTTGAAACTTATCACCACAAAGCACATTTGTATTACCGTAATTCTGGTACACAAAAAGCAACTCTGACTTTACCACTTTCTTGGCAAATGTAGAAGTGTAAATAAATACCTGAAAGAAATTTGACTTTTTTCGAACTAGCCACTTCCTGGCAACCATTGCTTTCACATCAGCAAGAAAAACGTCTTTTGATAATTAACACCACAATATTAAAGCCTGTAGGAAACACTTTTGAAATTAACAGTCTGGAACTCTTGAAATAAACATGGACAACAGTTAAAATAAGTTAACTTTTGAAATGAAAACCGACCCTGTTGACTGCTTTTGAAATAAAAATTGATCATTTTCGAAAATATTGTGAAAACAAATTTAACATTTGTGTAGTATTTATTTCAAAACAAGATCAATTTATATTTCAAAAGTGAAACGTATTTCTAGAATCGTCAATTTTAGAATTCTTCAAAAGCATTTCATTTAAAACACGCATTTACTTAACAAGTCTCTTCCTCAAGGCCAGAGAGATAGCAGGCATCGTAGATTGAAAGGGGGACAACTCTTCTGCGCATAGCTGCCTTACTATAGTTGTTAATTCTTTTAGCGAGTCGCCTATATTCAGTTCTCGGCAAAATCAGTCATATTGGCTACCGAAATTGCCTTAAGTCAGTGACACGTAACAATTCAGTCTCTGCACATCTATATTTTGAAGGTTCATATCCTTGCAGAGAAAATGGAGTTAGAACGCTTTTTCTCATTTATAATGTTAAACTCCGTAAGCCTTGTTTCGATACCAACAACTCATTGCTTCGGGTGACGTCATAATTATTCAAAACCAACTGGCATGCTAGACAATGGGTGTGGAGAGTAATATTGTTTTACAATAGTTGCACCAACATGAGGTTAGAACAAACTGCACCCGGTGACACAGTCTTCAATACTGTTATCGCGATAAAAAAACTATATTGTTTTTTATAACAGAATTTCCTGACATGCAACTCTAAAATCAATCTGCGGTTAGATCATATACTACAAGATATAAAATATAATTCATTTATAAAGGCTATTAATATATTATACTAAAACCTATAAATAATGTCAAATATGGCAGTGTTAGAAACAAGGTTTAGAGTAAATTGAATAGAAGTTTAGGTAACTGGTATCACTTTCCCTCAAAATATACCGGGCTCCAGTGATGGAAATTGTCTAAGCTTTGGGCTGGTATGAGCTTTAATGATGAAAGTTTGAAATTCTGGGCGAGAGGACACAAGGAGACAGGTGTTGATGAGGCTGCAAGTCACGTCCCCCTGGCGTTGCTAGGCACCCCTCCCAGCTGCCGGCATAGAAAGGTCCAGATTTTGACGGTCAAGATTTTTATGGCTTCTCTCTCACAGGCTGGGTCAGGTATGCACCAAGGCGTACTGGCCACGGAATGTTTGGGACTGAGCTACAGCGCTAAACGTTAACATTGTCGTTTATGGAAAATTAATGAGGGCCTGTGGCCAAATGATTTCCATGGCCTATCAGCACAGCCGTAATTCCGTATGGAGCTGAGAGGCTTTTGTGGAATCCGTGGCCAGAGAGTCAGCTATATTTATTCCTAAAACATGTAACATTAGTTCAGTTTTCAACCTGACCATGTGCTTTAACTCCACAGATTTCAGAAGAAAATGAGCATTTGATCGGGAACTAAAGAACACCCTTCACCATGCAAAAATCACTGAAAAGGAATTTTTCTTACAATTACGTACATGTAGCTCTTCACTTTACTCTTTATTCTCAACTTCACATCTACTTTTCACAAACTCGTCTAACATTAGGAAGCCTCCAATAGCAGCATCCACATGGAACCATAGACCGTGCTTCTGAGCTACTTTACTTATCTCCCCCAAGGGGTCGACATCTTCTAGGTTGTGCCGATGGTGCCAATCACCATAAAGGGACGTAACCATGTCTGGAGTATAAGACAAATGAATCTCAGTTTATTCTGGTTTACACGTTAGTTTTATTCAAAGGAAAACTTTTGAACCTAATAGTTGACGTTGATCCCTGACTTCCAAAGCAATACTTTCATTTGCTAATTCAGTGAACAACATGTACATATTAACAGATCTCTGATACACGATGTACGATTTTACGGACTTCCAATTTGAGTGAGTGAGTGCTTGGGGTTTAACGTCGTGCTCAACAATTTTTCCGTCATATGACGACGAAGGAATCCTTAGGGTGTATGTAATGCACCTCCTTGTTGCAGGACGGATTTCCACCAAACTTTTATCTAGGGCTGCTTCACTGAGACGCCTAACCGAAGGCAAGTAAGGTACCCCGCCCGAGCCATTATACTGACATGGGTGAACCAGTCGTTGCACTATCCCCTTAATGCTGAACGCCAAGCCAGGAAGTTACAACTTCTTCTTTTAAAGTCTTAGGTGTGACTCGACCCAGGATTCATCCTGGATCTACTGCTCCCGCCGCGGACGCTCTACCAACTGTGCCATCGGGGCCGGTCTGAGAGCCCGTGTATGACGGGAGTGTGCTAGGTCTGTCATAAAGATCACGGAACTATAATAAAAAGTAATTACGTCTAAGTTAATGCTTGTTGTCAGCATATGTAAATTCTTTATAAGTTCAATGAAATTGACATAAACAGTTCAATAATAATGACAAAATGTGGGCTAAAAATCAGTTTGTAAAGCCAAGTGAAATTTAGCACATTCCATTTTCTCACACACTCTTACTGAGAGAACCCTCATGTTACTTCCACGGTCCACACACTCTTACTGAGAGAACCCTCCTGTTACTCCCACGGTCCACACACTCTTACTGAGAGAACCCTCATGTTACTCCCACGGTCCACACACTCTTACTGAGAGAACCCTCCTGTTACTCCCACGGTCCACACACTCTTACTGAGAGAACCCTCATGTTACTTCCACGGTCCACACACTCTTACTGAGAGAACCCTCATGTTACTTCCACGGTCCACACACTCTTACTGAGAGAACCCTCATGTTACTTCCACGGTCCACACACTCTTACTGAGAGAACCCTCATGTTACTCCCACGGTCCACACTGCAATCGCCTACCTACTAAACTGGCTGCTGTCCGCAAGTTTGACATGACGGGCTGTGGAGAAGGCCACTATGGCTCTCATGGAGGTTCCTGTAATTTCTCGGGCCTGCTGGGGATATCTCGGCATACATTGATATGTAGTAGTCATTGACGCTTATGTATTATGACGCTTCTGTTGACGCTTATGTATTGGACAAACGACAAGGAACGGTTGATTCTTGAAAAAGGAGCATCAATTCTTTTTCAAGAATCAACTGTTCCCAGTTATTTCTCCTACTTAAACGTGTTTGTAGTGAATCTGACAACTATTGATTATTTTTCAAGAATCGCGCGGTGTCATTTCAACCAAATATTTAAAAAAAAAACTTTACAATTAGCGTCAATAAATGCTTTTTTCTTGCCGGCTGTGCCGCATTTTTTTTGCATAGTTTAACATAATACATAACATGGTTGATCTTTCATGACGGTGGGATATGAAGTTTTAGTGCAACAGCACTACAGCTGGACAATGGGTGTCCAGTCGGTGGTTTACCACATGAGCATACACTGGGTGTGTAAGCTTATGTAATGGAGCAAATCTCAACCTCGGTGCATTGCTTAATGATATGATTGACCTTTGGTACGCAATGAAGTACAACAAATCTAACCATCAGCGGATTTTACTAGTCATAATTCTACAAAGGGCGTTTATAACATGACGTTAGAATTTATATGTTTTGTTGTCTATCACACGTGAGCGGTGAAATACGGCCTCTTATTGTCGATTTACCTCAAGATGTTTTAATGATACGATGGTGGTCAGTGTTACACAGACCTAGAAGTGACCGGCCCCGATGGCACGGTTGGTAGAGCATCCGTTTCGGGTGGCGTTAGATCCAAAGTCAATCCTGGGTCGGGTCACACCTAAGACCTTAAAAGAAGAAGTTGTAACTTCCTCGCTTGGCGTTCAGCAGTAAGGGGATAGTGCAACCACTTGTTGACCCATGTCAGTATAATGGCTCGGGCTGGGCAACTTACTTGCCTTTGGTAAGACGTCCCATTGAAGCAGCACTAGATAAAAGAGCGGTGGAAATCCGTCCTGCAACAAGGCGGAACATTACATGCACTCTAATATGACTGAAAAATTGTAAAGTAGGACGTTAAACCCCAAGTACTCACTCACTGAGATTTGTAAGCGGTGGGAAAAGACGACCTCATTGTAGTGAATTAAACCACTGACGAACTTTTCTACATGTGATATACAGATACGCACCTCATACTAGTGTCAGTCAAGGTTAGTTAGACTCGTCGACCGCCTATTATTACGCTGGCCACAATGTACCGAACGGATCTGCGTATTGCGAGTACATATCTCGCTTTACAGCATTTGTTAGGTCCTGTGTGTTATGTGACGATTTCAGTCAACGCCACAGGTTATTACTGCAAAAACTCGTGTGTCAAGGTTATTCCATCAAACGCCTTCACTCTAAGTGTCTTAAGTTTTATAATTCCTTGCAAGTAAACATGAACAGAGCGCCCAGAATCTCTGGCACTCTGCTCCATGGTTGTATCTAATTCCGCTTAACCCGGGGCTGGGAGAAGTATATTCATTGTGTTGAATTAGATCGTAACTTTGGATATAAGAACAGTTGCAATTAAAGCGACACTGAGATTCATATTTTAACATTGACAGCTCATATTCTAACATGGTACACGGTAAACGAATTTTATTTTATCTCTTGAAGTACTTGATCTCACGGCGTTTTGGATTTAGAGACGGATGTTAGGAAATTAAAACCATATAGTCTATTCGCAGAGACGGTAGTGTAGGTTGTGTCACTGCCTGGAGTGTGTTCTGACCGCTTGTTTTTTTTTCCTGGAGTTTGTTCTAACCGCTTGTTGGTGCGGTGATTGTGAAACAAATTACTCTCCACGCCCATTGTACAGGATGCAACTTGCTTTTGAATAATTATGACGTCACCCGAAGCAATTAGTTCTTGATGTCGAAACTAAGCTTGTGCAGTTTAACATTATGAATTAGAAAAAATATTCTGACTGCATTTTTCTTGTAATAATATGGACGTTCATCATGTCAAATTGTAGAACTTGGGATGTTACGTGTCACTGATTAAAGGCAATTTTGGTAGCGAATACGATTGATTTTACAGACAGCTGAATACAGGCGACTCTCTAAAAGAAATAGACCATAGGTGTGTGTACATGTACTGTAGCAGGACGAGTCCACGCCGCCAAAATGCTGCCACGACTGAGGTATCATGCCGAAGGCACCAGGCATGACACCTCACCCAGTCACATTTTACTGACACTGGGCCAAACAATCCTGTTCCTTTGCTCCAATCTCCGTGTGCTGAACGCCACGCGAGGCCGCAGCAAGTACCATTTTTGAAGTCATTCGTATAACCCAACCCGGGTTTGATCCCAGGTCTCTCGACTTCCAGGCGGACGTTCTGGTTATTAGGCCACCCATGTGGTCAGATTTGGTATGAGATACCCGGTGTCTTGGTGGCGGTAGCTAATTTTTAAATTATATCGTTTCATGCATAGTTGACATAATGTTAGAAGAATTATAGGCTATGTACGCAACAGCGCTAAGCCCTTTTGTAGATCTGATGAATATAGGTTTTGTATGTAAACCGAAGGCCACAGTTGTATGAAATGACGGACGTTACCAACGGCTAATTTGCGTGTACAATTTTTTCGTTACTGTACATCTCACGTCCTTGACTCGTCGGTAATCCACCTGGTACTTCTGATGTTAGCCTGTGAATGGTTTTGGAGAAATCGAAGGACAGACGGATAGACAAACTGACGGATAGGCCATGACAGACAAATAGACGGATAGGTCAGGGCAGACAAACAGGCGGATAGGCCAGGGCAGACAAACAGGCGGATAGTCCAGGACAGACAAACAGACGGATAGACAAACGGACAGATGGGCCTATTCATTCAATCACAGTTAAACCAGGAGATTTCTTAAGTTCAGTAAATTGCTAGGGTCGGTAGTTTTTTGTTTACATGAAGTGTATTTCGAAACAACTTCATTCTTCAGACACTACATAAGTATAGTATTATGTAGTTTAAAGAAAACGCGTTTTGCTTAAGCAAAGAAAAAAACGTTCAGAAGCGTTTGCTTAAGCAAAGAAAAAATATTAAGAAATGTTTGCTTAAGCAAAGAAAACAGGTTAAGAAGTTTCGTGAAACCGGACCCAGTGCCGCATGCATCCAAGTGGTGCTGGCCTTTCTTTTCAAACAGACCCAATTTTATTAATTAGGAAATATGGTGCTTAGCTAGCTCTACCAACAAAGAGTACTTTGCCAATGAGGTAAAAGTTGCCTTATGCCGAATCCTGCCGAAACTGATTGATTGACTGATGGATGGATGGGTAGATTGGTGCGCAACGCCTTGCTCAAGAATTCTTCAGGTTTATTTGGTGAACAAAACAGATTATTCCTGAGTCGACCTTCCAAAAACCCGACTTAAAAGCCACCACCAAAAGAGCGACTGCTGGATTCGAACACATGTCCTCCTTGGTCAAGGGTATGATAATCGCAGTAAGCAAACGCTTTAACTAGACACTCATTTTCTCACTTTCCGTTTTGTTTTAAGACAACTATTTGTTTTTCATACCAAGAAAATAAATAAACAAACAAAAAAAATAATAAAATAAATAAAATATGATAACAGGTGCACCAGTTCTTGTTGTAGCAGATAATTAAGATCCAAAGCGAAACCTGATGGGAGTCCTGGTATATACCAGCTATAAGTGCGACCATGCACCATATGTGCACGTGGAACTGTAGGCTAGAATAGCAACAATCATCGATGCATATCATAACGAGGCAGGTGTCAACATATGCGGATCAGAGCCATAGTGTATGTTTCGGTATAAACGCCACAGCTGCCACCGTTGCTGTTTATCGATCCGGTGGTAAGTGCCTATGTTCCGCGCCCGAGGGGCCCTGCATGATACCGTTATGAGGTTAATATGGGTCACAATAGTGATTGGCAGTCAAGTGGGAGACCTGTACATTTCATTATATACCTAGTTTATATCACAGATATATAGCAGTATCATCGTTTTTCGTTATCGGATCTTTCTCCTGTCAGAGGATATATATGCTAGATAGCTATCTAGCTTGCACTTCATATAGACTGACGCGAATTTTGTTCATGCATGAAGTTGGGAAGTGCATCAAAGCCACGTTTTGGAGGATAACTTCTCGTGAGCTATCAGCTGGAATGGTGAGTGTACAGAGCTACATAGGGTACATCATAATGTTGAGTTTAAAATGCATGCATTGTGAAAGTTGTCCATATGTGTTAAGCATACATTTCGATAAATGGACTATCCCAAATGGCAACAGGATTGAGTGTTAAATTAGTAATGGAATTCTTACCTGAGGTAACGATCAGTGATGCTGCATGTTGACGAATATACGCAGGGCCATCCGCAGGTTGTTGGTAGACCTTCCCACGTACGGCCGGAGAGGAAGCCTGTTTGAGCTGGACTTGAACTCACAGCGACTCCTGGGTGATTGCGTCGCGATGGCGGACAAACCTCATCGGACACGGGAGTGAGTGAGTGCTTTACCAAAGACTTTAAAATGTGGCACTTGTTGCTGCCTTGGCTCTCTGCACTGACAGGATAGAGCAAGGAAACAGGATTGCGAGACCCGGTGTCAGTATAATGTGATTGGGTTGTGTGTCATGTCTGGTGTCTTGGACATGATACTTCAGTGGCGGTAGCATTTTGGAGGCATGATTTGACTCGCCCTGTCACAGGAAGACACGGTATATCTGTGCACAACTATAGCTGAGTGTGATTGTTGCCAAATGGTCACTTTTATTCCGTCTGTTCATGTATATGCTTAAAGCCATAGTAAAGTGCACAAATACTCCAACCCTATTTTGAGAGGGGTATGAAACAGAGAAATAAAAGTAACCAGCCCCCATTTACCTACACCACTAGCTGCCTTATCCATTATGAACATGAAATATGTAAACATTGGGGTGAAAAAGTATCGTTTGAACGCAATTTACCTACCATGTAGATGTATTGATTTTATTTATTTTTTTGAATGGTGTATTACGCCGTACTCAAAAATATTTCACTTATACGACGACGGCTAGCATTATGGTGGGCAGAAAGACGGCCATCCGCAGGTTGCTGACAGACCTTCCCATGTACGGCCGGAGAGGAATGCAGCATGAGGTGGGCTTGAACCCACAGCGACCGCATTAGTTAGAGGCTCCTGGGTCATTGCGCCGCCCTGGCACGCTAATCACCTCAGCCACGGAGACGAATTAACTCTACAACATCCCAGTATTCAACTGAGTTGTACATGTTTTATTTTTCTATATTTTCCACTAGATTAAGGTAAATTTTCACGTGTCACTAGGATTCATACAAAATGTACGACTTGGGCTGAATAGTGTTTAATTGTTGTGATAATGAAACACTTTAGCACAGAGAGACGTGTCATTGTTTACCGAGCCCCACAAAGATCCCGTCCATCTATCATGCCATCAAAACTACTATCTGTTTTATTCCTGTGGATTTTGGTAATGAATTGCCCGACTTGTATGTGGGTTACCCAGCTGGCTGTATTTAGAGAACGCCCACCCAACACTAAAAAGGAATTTTTAAGATTGACATATACCTGTTATATTCCATGCTTCGAAGGCAATAAAACCGGCCCGGATAGCACAGTTGGTAGAACGTCCGCTTCGGGACCGGTAGATCCAGGATCAATCCTTGATCGAGTCACACCTAAGACTTTAAAAGAGGAAGTTGTAACTTCCTCGCTTGGCGTTCAGCGTGAAGGGGATAGTGCAACGACTGGTTGACCCGTATCAGTATAATGGCTCGGGAGGGGCAGCTAACTTGCCTTCGGTAAGTCGTCTCAGTGAATCAGCACTAAATAAAAGAGCGGTGGAAATCCGTCCTGCTACAAGGAGGCACGTTGCACGTACATGCACCCTAAAGATTCCTTCGTCGTCATATGACTGAAAAATTGTTGAGTACGACGTTAAACCCCAAGCACTCACTCACTCACTCGAAGGCAATAACGGTTGAATCTCGCTTTTTGGGCTGTTTCGATGATCTTGTATGGTGTTCGTTTGAGACCACGTGTCTTCCAGCAATAGGGCATTCACATAAGGCACGCACTGCACGCGGCTAAAGTCATGTAATTTGCATCAAATGTGAGTGAGTTCATAAATGGTTGGCCGGAGTTTGTTTTGCTTTCTTTGGGCTCTCTGCTTTCTCTCATTCATGAAAAGACTGTATACATTCAACTGATATGTCTGTTTTCCAGACAGCGGCCAGCCAATTTTTTCGGTTTTTCCGTATGTTGTGTATTTTATACATCTGGGAGACATAATTTCGATTTTCCAAAAAATATTGTGGTTTTCATGCATGACTTGTATTCAACTTTTCTGTCTCTTCTTTTCGTAATCATGTGTCTTACAAATGACCTGGTTTTTTCAGATGTTAAGTTAGTCAGACAGCTTAATCTGTTCTTGTTTGCAAACAGTCAGCCTAGACCCCCGGCTGTTTTCATCCGTTCTTTTTAGCGTACAAGCGCCTGACGAATTCTATGTTTTTTCACTCTTTAATTTTTTTTTGTAGACAACTGCCTGACGAAATCTCTGGTGTTCCAGTACCGGTGACGTTAAGCTTACAGCCATGCCGAAGTCTATATCAACTTTTTCACTCACATCTTTCCTGATCACACTAGCATCACTGCCAGGTGAGTTTCTCAGCATCTGTATTCATCATACTAACTCTATTCCCAGGCAAGTTTATAACAGTCCTGGGCTAGTTGTCATGTATAAATACATTGAATATTGTAGCGCAACAAATAAATGTATAGTAAAAGACTTACAGCATAGACGGCAAAACAAGAGCAGTGACGACAGTGTGATAATTGGCACTTAACCGCCTAATGCGGCCTCTTGTCAATTTAACTCAGGGTTTAATTCTACCAATGCATGTCAATGCTTAAAATAGTGGGCAATTACATGCCCCGTGATGTTCGTTGCATTATGTTAGACGTCACTATTCTAGAATTACTTAAAATGCTGTTTTGTCAACACAGTTAACTTACAATAACATTTTAAACAAAGCAAAGTGACCGGGTCGTACAGTGACATCGCTCAATATAAAAAAATGATAACTGAGTGAAATAAAGACAATGTTTGCAATTCCAATCGAATATGATAATGTGCCAAAATTGAAATGGATGTCATTACGGCTGAGGTGTCAGAAATGGACTTCGAGTTGAATTACACTACAGCGGCGACGGCCGTGTGATGATTAGCCGATGGCCGCAGCTGTGCCAGGGTTCCACGGGTGCGTTGGGCAACCGTACTCAGGCTATATGGTGGTGTTGTTTTCATAGAAAGCCTGTGACTATGATGTCCCTAATGTCAGTCAAGAGAGATCAATGTGTCATTATGTTGTCTTGGACACAGGTGGCATTTACGAGTTTTAGCCTCCTTTCTTCGTTATAAGATAGAGCATAGTCTACGTGGGCATATTTTGATATACATTATGCGATAAATGAATAAAAATGTATTGATCTTTATTCTCTTGCGGAGGGGTTCCTGATTGCAAAAGCGGAGTAGCACATAGCAATTATCATTAAAGTGGCATAATTTTGGCGTTTCTGACAAATTGCATTCTCGCGAGAATTCATATAGGCGAGACTCAGATTATCTTTAGTCAGTTACGAGAAAATGGAGCATCAATTTTACGCAAAAACATCGGGCAGCATTTTGTAAAAGCCGCCAATAAAAATTCCCAATCGTGACACGAAAGTACCCTTAAAATTATCCGTGGAACAAAAGTGAAGGATGTATGGGCGGAGGAAAACGAATGTCATTTTGTGGTGCCCCGTAATTTGACAACGAGAACATATAATGAATCTGAATTGTGGTTACTGTTACACGGCGAGGTTGTCATTGTATTTAAGGGGCCCTCACTCCCGGGTTAAACTGCCGAATGGCCCAGATTTAGCGGTCCAAATTGCAGTTATACGGCCCCAAGTCTCGACCTAAGCGGCCCCATGTCCCAGATTAAGCGGTCCAAATTGCTGAGTTATGCGGCCCCAAGTCTCGACCTGAGCGGCCCCATGTCCCAGATTAAGCGGTCCAAATGGCAGAGTTATTCGGCCCCAAGTCTCGACCTAAGCGGCCCCATGTCCCAGATTAAGCGGTCCATATTGCAGAGTTATTCGGCCCCAAGTCTCGACCTAAGCGGCCCCATGTCCCAGATTATGCGTCCCGAAGTTCATAGATGTTCAAACCGAAGTTCCGGATTATGACACACCGATGTTTCAGAAAATGCAGACACAAATATCGGATTAGGTACAATAGAATCCAAGTATCTGGAGCATTTTGTCCATACCTACCATTAAAAGAAACCCTTGGTTATAGTCAAAGACCTACAACATAGCGGCGGCGACAATGTTAGAACTGGTAAATGGTCACGCGTAAGCGGTGAAATACGGCCTATTATCAGTTTACCTGTTTGTTCATGTAAATGAACAATTAACACGCCCCCTAGCACCATGACTTGAGCATAATTAGGTAAAAGAAATGCAGTGATCTTGTTTGGAATTTATTAGACGTCACCGGTCTGGAATTAATCAAAATGCTGTGATATCATCACATTTAACATACAATCACATTAAAAGAAATGCACATTAAAAAGAATGTATACTGCGGCTGACTCATTACGCAAGAAGCAGATTTCTGAAAGAGAAACGTTGGACGTAGATTGAATTTACAGTACCTGTGTCCAAACAGACGTGGTCAGACGAGGAATTTATGTTTCATACCAGTAATATATTGCAATTAATATCACTGCATATTTTACATTCCTAACTAATTTTACTTAAAGGCAAAGAAAACACGAAAAAGGAGTATGAGCCATCATTAAAAACTATGTAGGAAAATATATATTTTTTTACAGTTGGTTTAACCTAGTTATATACATTTGAACATTTTATTCTGTAGTGACCTTTTCTGACCACATTGCTACTAGTGAAGGTCATATAAGGTTTTAGTTACTTAACACACATTAGACTGCTACATTTTATCATTCAAAATATATATACATACAGACCTGTGTATGTATTTGCATATTTAATCTTGAATCGACCTTGAATCAACCTTGAAGGCAAACAGATCACCGTAGAATCCGATCTTTTAACTCAGTTCTACTCGGTTAGAAAAATTCGAAAAAAATAAATCCAACAATTTTCCGGAACAGTTCTTAATGGTCTTTCAAATGTTATTTATTTCATTTCAGAGTAGTTTTTGTCTTTAAGGCAAGGTGGTATAAGGCGTGTAAGTTGCTCCTATTTCAGCATTTACATGACCAGTCAGAATAAAAACCCAACTGAGGTAAACTGACAAAAACTCGTATTCATCGGTTACGTGTGATCATTTGCCATGCAACTATCACGCTATTGTCGCTGCTCTGGCTTGACTGTCTCTGCTGTAGTCTTTAATGTTGTAAACTTCTGTCATTTCCAGTAAGGTACACCATGGTCATTCTCGACCAGACAGACCACGTGACTCGCAAATTCACGTTTACAGCAATGCTCCAATTTTACAAATCTCGCGTGATAATGCGTGAAAAGCAGATAGTGCGCCTAGCTCGTCATTTCACTCTGAAACAATGGCTACTGCGCAATGTCCACGATGCTGTGGTTGCAAATTTACCCCGAGGCCGTCGGCTCAGGTTGGATGAAGTTTAGTTTTACCTCGGGTTCTTTGGATGACTGTGGGATTCCCACTTGGAATTAGTCCGATGAATAAATTATTACTTTTGCCGAGCCATCAGTGGACGCCATGTTGTGGTGTGACTGTAAAATCAGGAACTGTAAATAATTGACACGGATCTATTGAGAAACGAAAGCGGACTGTGTGGATTACCTCGGGTCTCCCTGATATGAAATCTGTTTGGGCCTAATCGACGATTCTTTACGGACTTTCTCAAGTGACGACTACCACAAATAAGCACTGGTCCGGCGATCTTACTTAAAGGTTAGAGATGACTGGTATATACATACTGATATTGGCAATATACAAACGGGACCCACCACATCAGGAATCCTAGCACCATAATGATGGCCGCCGTCGTATAAGAGAAATATTCTTTAATACCGCATGAAACACCAAGCGCATAAATAATTAGAACTGTTACGCTCCTTACAACAATAGCGATCGCCATGCATCAAGCCCCGATTGAATATCAAATGAGAAAAGAGTACAAAAGTAATGCTTTAAACCAATTTGCCACGATCGGAAAAATAAGCTTTGGCAAACATCTGTTTACGAACAGATGCTAACACATATCGATGAATAGCTCGATTTAACTGCCGAAGTTCATAGGCAATTCAACAAATTCAACCTACGTGTACAAACTGTAACAGTGTTTACAAAAACAGACAACATGAAGAAAAAGCATGACAAAAATGAAAAATAATCAACTAGGTTTAAAGCTCACACTGCCAGATATTATATACAATGCGTCCTGTGCTGAAGACCAACACAGCGTCTTGATCGAGTTGGGACTTTGCGATCACCTCACCTGGGCAAGCACGTACATTGCAGGTTGCTCGACGCATGGTGTGCAATCACCACACTGTAGTGTCCCATCTGGTTTCCTTGGGCTCAAGTCAGTTTTGACAGCTGGCGAAGACAGAGTGCATGTATAACTGACATGAAATGTTAGCAGACTATAAAGATATGAAATTTTGGTCTAAATAGTTAGAAGGAATAAGCGGTGTTGTGTGTTGTTTTCTTTAACAATATCCCCAGTCCAAAGCCATGGCGTACGGTTTCGTAGTTACTTTTCTGTGCGGCATCCTAAAGTCAGTCTCTTCCTTACCCGCATGTAAGCTCTAGACCTGGCAAGAAACTGGAAATTTCAACTACATCCAGTGAAAACTTTTCCTTTTACAGCTCTTAAAGCTTTCAAAAATCTTGTAGGAAAACAGAAGTAAAATAATAAAAATCCGAACGATTTCAACAGGTGCCCCAGTGCTAGGCCACCTAATAACAAGACGGAAGGCACTGTTTCGCTAAGGGTTACATTAGAGGCACGTGCATATAAATGTCTTCTTATTGTACGGTACAAAAACCAAATAATAACAAAATCTCAAACGACTTGTCAAATCCCCGAGAAAAGAAGAGAAATGTAATAATGTTAAATTCCAAAAGAAGGAGAGAAAGCATTTCAAATGTTAGGTTATCAGTGAGTAATGTCTTAAAAATTGAACACTTTACAAAATAGTGAGCAGTACTGTAATCTAACACATCCTGCCAAGTCAGGCGTTGTAGATGTTCAACTCTTCTTAATGGATTCTACATTATATATGTTTATAAAATGTGTAATAATATGTGGCATATTATCTTAAGATGTTCACTTAATACTTAGAAAACGTAATTTAACAGTTACAATGTAAGACAGTAATACAGGGTGGGTCAGAACAAAAATATTCCGAATGTTTCAAATTTAAGAACTTGATACTTCAGACACTACTTCAAGTCAAAAAAAAGGCTAAAATATGAGGTATGGTTCATCATATACACAGCTTAAAACTGTGCATAAATATGCCTTCATTTATTTTTTTCAGATTTTTGTGAAGAGAGTTAAAGCCATTTAAACCTTTGAATTCTAAGGTGGGTTTATGGACCATACTATCAGAGGTTAGGAACGCTGACACTATAGAAAGTTTTTCCAACTCTAATCACGACACTGAATGTTGTAATAACTTTTTTTGAAAGTCAGGAGAAAAAGGTGATGTGACGTTCCTAAATGCCGTCAGTATGGCCCATAAAGTTCACCATAGAATTCAGATATTTGAATGCCTGTATGATGAGCCTTACTTCATATATTAGCTTCCTTTTACTTTAAAGCATATTAGACAACTTTCTAGAAAATGTCAGGATCACGAGTAAAGCAGTATTAAAAACACAACAAACAAAAGTGCATATCTGAACTGTACCACGTCAGACAATGTGGTATCTCATGTTTTAAAATGAGTCGTCGTCATACAAGTGAAATATTCTTGAGTACGTCGTAAAACACCAAGCAAATAAAAATAAGATTTAAAATGACTTGCTGTTCTAATAGTATTTCATCTATATGGTGATAAGATTTTCACCTGATAGGTGTCTAGCATCCATTAAGGAATACTAGTGGAATGTCAGGATCTTATGTTTAAACAGTTTGGATAATTGCATATTTACGAGGGCTTTCGTTTCTTTTGGTTCACCCGATATAATAAGACTGCTGACTAAGAAAACACTTCATAACTTCTCAATGCTGTCACGACTCGACTGTCAACATTTGACGTTACATTCTTGGTTTTTCTTCTATTTAATACTTTCTACGCATTATGTAAATGGATATTACGATAAAGCAGTTGTACATTTGTCTGGTTTTCTTTCTCAGGGGTGGACAGTATACGGTGTTACGTCTGTGAAAACGTGGAAACCAACCACATGTGTGTCAGCGAGTTCAGTCTACAGCAGTGCGATAGTAAGCGCTTTGACACCTGCCAGACCATCGTCGCTTATTCAGGTCAGTGATCATCATTGTTATCATCGTCATCATCATGATCATCATCATTATCCTGGCTTATACAGGTGTTATCATCATTTTTAGTGCATCAACTTGATCATCATGGTCCTGATAATCACCATCATAACTTTCATCATCTTCATTATCATAACCAGCACATCACTTTAATCATTATCATCATCACGATCAACAACATCATGATTATCACCCTCATCATCTCCATCATCACCAATGTCACAACCACCGTGACATCATCATCATCGCCATCATCATCATCATGATCAGTACCATTTTTACATCATACTCTTTATCTGCAGATTATTTCGGTAAACTGTGAACTACCATGCTTTAGTTTGTTCACATATAAAAAGAGGCGATAAATTACATCGGCTGTTACCGTGCAAAACGCCCAGGAGCCTCCCACCAATGAGGTCGTTGTGAGATCATGTCCAGCTTATACTGGCCTCTCCGGCCGTAAGTGCGAAGGTCTGCTAGGAACCTGCGGATTGTCGTGGGTTTCCCCCTTGCTATGCCCGGTTTCCTCCCACTATAATGCTGGCCGCCGTCGTATCAGTGAAGTATTCTTGAGTACGGCGCAAAACACCAATAAAATAAGTAAATAAATATTCTGGCTTCTCTCCGGTCATACGTGGGAGTGTCTGGCAGCAACCTGAGGATGGTTGTGAGCTTCCCCCGGCGCCTGCCCGGTTTCCTCCCACTACACTGCTGGCCGCCGTCGTATGAGTGAAATATTCTTGACTGTGGTGTAAAACACCAATCAAATAGAATCACAGTCATCAACATCATCATCTCCATTATCAACATCGTCACGATATGGGTGAAATATTGCCGATGTGGCCTTAAACCACAATCATTCATTTATTAATTCATTGATTCGTCAACGCCATCATGTTTGTCATCATCAACATCATCGCCAGCACCACCCATATCACAACCAGCATACCATCATCAGCATCATTATCAACATCCCAGTCACCATCATCAACATCATCACCAGCACACCCATATCACAACCATCATACCATCATTATAAACATTCCAGTCACCATCATCAACAGTACCACCCATATCACAATCACCATACCATCATCACCATCATTATCAACATCCCAGTCACCATCATCACCATCAACGGCAGCACCACCCATATCACAACCACCATACCATCATCACCATCATTATCAACATCCCAGTCACCATCATCACCATCAACGGCAGCACCATACATATCATAACCACCATACCATCATCACCATCATTATAAATATACCAGTCACCATCATCAACATCATCACCAGCACCACCCATATCACAACTACCATACCATCATCACCATCATTATCAACATCCCAATCACCATCATCAACATCATCAGCAGCACCGCCCATATCACAACCACCATACCATCATCACCATCATTATAAATATACCAGTCACCATCATCAACATCATCGCCAGCAACACCCATATCACATCTATCATACCATCATCACCATCATTATCAACATCCCAGTCACCATCATCGCCATCATCAGCAGCACCATCCATATCACAGCCACCATACCATCATCACTGTCATTATAAACATCTCAGTCACCAGCATCAACATCATCGCCAGTAACACTCATATCACAACCACCATACCATCATCACCATCATTATAAACATCCCAGTCACCATTATCATCATCATCATCGCCATTCATACAGCACAGTCTTTTTATGCACACTATTTCCAAAAGTCAACTTACACCCTTTGTCCACATAAAAAAGTCACCTGGAAAACTTTCTGAAAGAGATTATTCGAGAAAATTGGATTTCATTCTTTTTTGTAGAATCTCAAATTATCTCGCCTAGTTTGCTCACATTGTGAAAATAATTGTTCCCACCTTCCTTTCGTTATAGATGTAAGTGAAAAGCTGTCCATCACGAAATCGTGCGCCACTAACACCTCGTGCACACTACAACGGAAAGGTACTCCGAAGACACCCTGTGTGCTAACCAATCCTGTGTGGGTCTGCACATCCTGTTGTCATACAGATTCCTGTAACTATAGCAACGCAAACTCCGTTTATGAAAATCATGGAATTTATGTTCTACGATTGGCCATATTTGTTGTGACTGTGATTTTTACCTCTCAGAGATATTGTTTCCGGCTTATCTAACAATAAAGCATTTTTATCATATTTTTATATAATAAAGTATAATGCAGGTTTATTGGATTTTATACTTACACATTATACATTTTATACATTATACACACTATACATTCTATACATTATACATTTTATACATTGTACACATTATACATTCTATACATTATACATTTTATACATTGTACACATTATATATTTTAGACATTATACATTTTATACATTATACACATTATACATTATACATTTTATACATTATGCGTATACAGTGTTTGCCCACCGTTGGAACTAGGAGGTGTTAATTCAATCCATACATCCACTCTTGTCTTCATTGCTGTCTGGGCCATGGTGCGAATATGCGACCGTTGTGTGGATTGTCTGGCTTTGAGTGAACAACCCAATGTTCAGGTTTACCCGGGCTTTCCCTCCGACTGTCATCTCATTCAAGTTGTAGTAGCCCTGGCTTAACCACTGGGCATTTATGTGCATTTCTGACCACGCTTTTACAATGCCCCGCACATTGCCATGTGGTCTTGGTGTAGAGGGCTGATAGTATTACAAGTTTTACAGCATCCAACATGCAGAAAGTACATATTTGTGTCGACCATGCAGAAAGGAACAGTCCAAGGCTAATTATTATATAAAGTGGTAAAACCAACCCGGCCGCCCAACCCGCCCACATATTGCCAAAACCATACGGTCAAAAACACATCTCATTTCATTATTGTACCTTATTGTTGAAAGTGAGTTTCAAGTGAAAGTTTAATTAATTAAATGAACTAGTTGAGCTGTCACAGCGTGGTCTTTATTTAACTTCTGAAGAAAAACTAGATTCCTTTTAATACAATTCATAAAATACTGAAACATTGGGGTTTTGCTCATCATATGACATGTATAGATATAAAACTACGCTTGGGGTAAAATATAATTGACTGCACTTTTGTACCGTGATACAGAGCTGCTGTCATTCCAAATATATCCATAGAATACAGACAAAGGCAAGGCCCGCATGTCACATCGTGTGTACTCATACAGACAAAGGCAAGGCCCGCATGTCACATCGTGTGTACTCATACAGACAAAGGCAAGGCCCGTATGTCACGTCGTGTGTACTCATACAGACAAAGGCAAGGCCCGTATATCACATCGTGTGTACTCATACAGACAAAGACAAGGCCCGTATGTCACATCGTGTGTACTCATACAGACAAAGGCAAGGCCCGCATGTCACATCGTGTGTACTCATACAGACAAAGGCAAGGCCCGCATGTCACATCGTGTGTACTCATACAGACAAAGGCAAGGCCCGTATGTCACATCGTGTGTACTCATACAGACAAAGGCAAGGCCCGCATGTCACATCGTGTGTAGTCATATAGGAGGTTATTGACACCGAAGTGATTCAATTGTGACACTATGAAATAATGAGTTACATTATCAATATTTCGGATACATCACGCAAAGGACTTTGTGTTATTTTCAGTCTTTCGTGTTTACAAATACTTACTGCGCGTTATGACAATCTAACAATGTACTGCAGCTGTTTTATTTTATTTTCATTAGGTAGATTTTGTGGGACATTCCAAATATGTTCAGGGTTAATATTATTAGGAATATTCCACTCACCCCGAATAAAATAAACCCTGGACATATCTGAAATGTCGACCTGTATCTACCTATTGAAAGTCGCTGTGTTTAGAAAGGTTGACTTTTTGGAGTCACCTTCCTTCCCTTGTTGTCTAGGCGACGGGAGCTGTTCAGCGAACTTGAAATGTCAGACACGGTATTCGGCCCTGTAACTTCAATTCTGATAAAACATTATTGATAGAAAGAAATATCGTATTTGGTTTACTAGACTTATAATTCGCTTTCAATCTGTCGTATTGTTTACACATGGGACCCGCGAGCGAACGTTGCATTGTGGGGAATCTGTGAGCTGCCTAATTTGCATGTTATCACGGCGGACGGACAGTTTAGATCGGCGACGGATTTCCCCTTATTATTGTCTTAAGTGACATTTTTCGGAATATATAGGACCAGGAGGTTTAGTTAGAAGTCAAATGCAACTTATTTTTGTATTTAGCTGAACCAACTCAAACTTATGAATTTATTTTGGTCGGATGTCCCCTTAATCAGCCCAACAGCCACAAGAGTGTCGTAGCTATTAGTGAATCATTCTTCAGGTCCAATTAAACGCGTAATTAGTTCACAGGTGAATCCAATATCTATTTATTTATTCATTTACTTACTAGTATTAATTTGATTTATTTACTATGTTGTTGTTGAACGCCGTATCCACATTTATATCATTTATACAAGGACAAATATTACTGGGTATGGCCTATGGTACAACACACCAATCAATTTATTTATTTAATTTATTTGATTGGTGTTTTATGCCGTACTCAAGAATATTTCACTCATACGACGGCGGCCAGCATTATGGTGGGTGGAAACCGGGCACAGCCCGGGGGAAACCCACGGTCATCCGCAGGTTGCTGCGCGGACCTTCCCACGTACGACCAGAGAGGAAGCCAGCATGAGCTGGACCTGAACTGACAGCCACCCCATTGGTGAGAGACTCCTGGGTCAATACGCCGCGCTAGCGCGCTAACCAACTGAGCCGCGGAGGCCCTTCACACCAATCAAATAAATAAATACATAAATACACGATGACGATGAGTTTCATAGGCGGATGAAATCAGAGTACTAGGGGAAACCACTTCTAGCAAATAACAGACGAACTTTCCATACTGGTGAACGTATACACCATACTAGTGCCAAACTTCGCCAAATCCTTACGATTGTCGACGAAAACTTATAGTAATCTTGGACCAGTTGTTCAAAAGTGTATTAGTTAATACTGGTATTAAGTCAAATTTTAAGCCAATACATTTGGCCAAAATCTAAAGTATAACAGCAGCAGGCTAATTTCATATTTAATATACCGTTATGCAATTATTTTTGGGCTAAGTATAAAATGGACGGTTTGGTTTGAAGTCAAATCTGGTATTAAGTCTTCAAACAGTTTCGAACAACCTGACCAAGGAACCCATGAGAGACGATGAGAGACGAATAATCGATTGAAAAGTAGATTGAAAAGTAGATTGAAAATCTATGGCTTAGATTGCACCAGCACCTCTAATGTCCAAGCGATTGAAAGACATGCCTATTATATCTGCTTGTACACAACCAACTTTCTAGTAACTCACTGACTCATTCATTGATTGGTATTTTTAACTTTGTACAAGAATTTACTACCTACATGTGACGTCGGTCAGGTTTACAAACCGAAACCACAGTTTAAAAAACTCGGCCTTCGGTAGATAGTTGACGAATATCTTGGCTAAAATCCACGGTCAAAAGAGCAAGAGGTGGATTTGAACACACGACCACATTGGCAAAGGGCCTTTTGGAATCAAGAAATCAGCGATAATATCCAGTCTCTTATCTGTATCAGCCATCCACTCTAACATCTATCATATAATAAGTCAAGGATATTTGTACACCACGAACATTTTTATTCAAACACCAAATCTCACCCGTACAACAGATGACTTCATGACACAACAATAGGGTCACGTGACACATATCGGTATTACAATTACCATAGGCATGTATTAGAAACAGTTTGTTCAGAGAATATGCACTCCAGTAAGACACATACAGGGTATGTTCAAAATACAAAATATAGGACATTTTCATAGGTCGAAAAAACGGGAAAACGGAATGCCATCGATACGAAGAGAAGAAGAAGGGTAAAATGGATTGTTTTGACATATACTGCAAAGTTTCCACAAATGGACAACTGTAAAGGTCACAATAGGTACTAAACAGAGAACATGAGGTGGATATTAATGACCACTGGATTCATCACAGACTTGTACATTTTTCTGCAACTCGCATTTAAACCCAGACATCGGAAGACCATACACACGGAGCATGCACGGCGGAAGTGGATCAATAGTGTTTGTTTTTTTTTTCTATTCTGTTGTTTTTACTGGAGGATAGTTATAAATTCGAAAAAAATTATAATGTTATTTATTGTAAAGATCGCCATCTATGACGGAAATTCAACTTTTATTTTACAAATTGAAAAAAAATAAGGTTTCAGTTCAATTCGTAATAATGTTTCTTAACAAAAAACATTTTTAGCAGAATTTCAGAGGTAGGTAGAAGCACTTTAAAACATAGGCTTTCGAAATAAGAATTATTATTTGTCTTGCTGTTTTGTTTTCGCTGCTTGTTTTGTCTTTCTATATGTCATTCAAAACGTAGGAATAATACCTCGGCCATAGTCCCATATTTTGCAAAATACGACGAATTAATTCTATCTGCATTCAATGAAATCAATCCTAAAAAGTCTTTCTTTTGGCTTTTATTGATTCGCGAATGGTTATGTAACATTAATCAACTCTCTGTGTAAAAAAAATCTTATTTGCAAAAAAAAACTATCATGTCAAAGATTGGGAAAACCATTTAACGATTGAGCTTTGAATTCATTTCCATTTCAATCTGTCTAAAATGTTTTTTCTGCAACTTGTGAAGAACTGTGTTGAGGTGTTGTAAAAGATCCGAATAGAAACCACTCATGGGTTCGATTTGGATATCAGGAAATTAAATTTTTGGACATCGTTATAAAATGCGCTTCATTATAAGCTTCAGCATGTGGCAAAAATACTTCTACGAGGCCGGTAATATTTTTCATCATTCTACACGGTGAGCAATGCAACAATTATAGCTGACACATGCATATCCAGGAGGTCAGATTATATATTAACGAAGGAATATCGTGTATACTCACAGCAGCTGGGGATCAACGTGTAAGAGTTAATGTCAAAATAAGTAAAAGATGATAATTCTGTAAGAGTTGAGAGTTCAAATTAGGTAATAAGATGTTATTTCGTGTATAAGTTGAGGCCAAAAGTATGGTGAGATGTTATTTCCTGTAAGAATTGAGGTCAAAATATAATGAGATGTTATTTCGTGTATAAGTTCAGGTCACAGAATAATGAGGTGTTATTTCGTGTATAAGTTCAGGTCACAGAATAATGAGGTGTTATTTCGTGTATAAGTTCAGGTCACAGAATAATGAGATGTTATTTCGTGTATAAGTTCAGGTCACAGAATAATGAGGTGTTATTTCGTGTACAAGTTCAGGTCACAGAATAATGAGGTGTTATTTCCTGTAAGAGAAGTCCAGGAAAAGTAATGAGACATTTTCCGGAGGAGTTGAGATCAATGTAGGCAAAGTGGTGTTTTTGCTGTAAGAATTAAGGTCAAATTAGCTGATGACAAGTCATTTTCTGTAAGATTTGAGGTCAAAGTGGGTAATGAGATGTCATGTTCATTAAGAATTGAAGTCAAGGTAAATTAATGAGATTTCATTTTCATTAAGAGTTGAGGTCAAGGTAAACTAATGAGATGTTATTTTCTGTAAGGGTTGAGGTCAAAGTAGGTAATGAGATGTTATTTTATGTAAGAGGTATAGTCAAAGTAAGTAATGAAATGCTGTTTTCTGGAAGTGTTGAAGTCAAAGTAAGTAATGGAATTCTGTTTTCTGGGAGTGTTGAAGTCAAGGTAGGTAATGAGATGTTATTTTCTGGAAGTGTTGAGGTCAAAGTAGGTAATGAGATGTTATTTTCTGGAAGTGTTGAGGTCAATGTAGGTAATGAGATGTTATTTTCTGGAAGTGTTGAGGTCAATCTAGGTAAAGTGACGGTAGTACTAATAATGCTTTTTCTGCCCACCACTTTATCCGAGTATCTATACTGAGGATACGTCCAGGAAGCTCTTATTTAACTCCGAGAGTTAAGTGGTGAAGATACTGTTTAAGTTGACAAGGATTTGGTTTGGTTAGCTACGCGTAGAACAATTTGAAAGTCAAAGCAGCTATAGTGAAGTTAACTATATCTAGGAATGCTTTGCTTATGTACATGTACAACCATTTGTAAGTCAAAGCAGCTGTAGTTAAATTAAGACTAGGATTGCTAAATATGCAACAGTTTAAATCAGAATATTTTCACTACCTATTATAGTTGAAATTAACACTAGGAATGCTTTGGATAGCTACATAAGCAATGATTTGTAAGTCAGCGTAGCTACATTGGAATTAACACTAAAATGCTTTGGATACCTACATAAACAATGATTTGTGAGTCAGCGTAGCTACATTGGAACTAACACTAGAAATGTTTTGGATAGCGACATAAGCAATGATTTGTAAGTCAGCGTAGCTACATTGGAATTAAGACTAGAAATGCTTTGGTTAACTACATATGCAACAATTTAAGCCAGAACATTTTCACTAGCTATTACAGTTAAAATTGAATAGAGCAACATTTGAAGTCAAAGTAGGACAAGCGATTTCTGTTGGACTTGCTTGTTAAGAATACAGCATTTGAAATCAGTGTAGGCGAAGTCATGTTAAAGACACAGGTTCTCTGTATAAAAACTATGTCGCCAGTTAGTTCACATGCAGGTCAGTTGACGATAAGGCAAGAAAAGCTTTCCCGAAACGTAGCAGGGTATTATGAATTCGCTGAAACTTTCGGAAGACATCTTACGCTTCCAATATCTTAATTCATCAAGATCAAAGAGAGATTCCCTTCTCCACCCTAGTGTCTAACTGAACACTTAAATACTTTAGCCACACAAGTAATATTCTTGTTAATATGATTTTATAAAATAAAGAAGAGAACAAAGAGATCCTTAGAATTAATACTCTCTGCTTTTTTAGTAAACTCATGCTTTAGCAGAGACAAGTGAGGTCATGTCAAACTTAACCTCCATTTAGATATTACACAGGAGTGGATTTAAGAAAGCAATTTTTTTTTCGTTAAAATATGCCTGGAAAGTTTGGACTTTTCAATCCTCAAGGCATACTGCGAGGTCGGTATCATGCGGTAGCTAGTAATATTCACTCACACAAGGCATTTTTCATCGTCCAAGGGGATTTATCGCCTATTACAAAGAAGAAAAAAACGTGTGTTTCTTCATTCATTTAATAGGACATTTATGCTGATCATAGGCAATATCATATTATGCTACGTTACAGTCGCGTCATTTGCCGGATGATTTGATATCGATTATTTGGGTTAAAATTGCAAATGTGTAAATCTAAAATTCTGAATCTAGATGTCGAACAAAAGTAAACCATGGACATGGCAACATACAAACACTATCATGGAGGTTATAATTTCGCCAGTAAACGAAGGACCACATGTGATGGCAATGGTCACGTGGCACAGCAATCTCTATAAAACATCAATGACGTGAAAAGCACGTGCGAATGTGGATGTACACAGATGTAACGGTGATTTACAGAGGTGACGCTACTAGCATTCATTGGTCGTCGACACTATGTTAAACTTCATATTGACATTTGAATTCACAAAAGTATAAAACACTTTAAATATATACATATATATGCATAATATATATATATATATATATATATATATATATATATATATATATATATATATATATATATATATATATATATATATATATATATATATATATATATATATATGTAATATCTGTTTGTCATGGATTTATTTCATCAGATTCTTTTTTGAGCAAACACGCTGGGTGTTTTTCCGCGCATGTCCAAATGACACATATACGATCCTTCACTTCCGAGTTGTCCTCGATGCAGCCTGCCGGTCATGCGCAGTGGTTTTACTGGATGTCGTACTCCAGGAATCCCTAACAGAACACCGTGTCCTCTCGCCTCCGGAGTCGCAAGCCATGACGTCATACTCTATAACAACAGCCGGAGACACAGCGCAAGAACTGCAACGATCGCAGTGGGCATGACCGTGCGCTTGATGGGTGTGGCGGATGACGTGTTGCAGCCATCCTCAGAGCAGCAGAACCGACATTCGTCCCCAACACACTCTTCTGCCGTGTTCAGGGCAGAGTTCTGATTTTTCGTCTCCAAAACGCAAGGACCTTTGGCGCACACTTTAGTTATTTGTTTTTGGTTTCCTGTAAAAAATATAAGAAGAACAGAATATGATATTTAAACTGCGCAACACAACTGGACTATTCCAAACGTTGCAGAAGTCCGTTTAACGAAAAGATAGAAAAAAAATGCGCGAAACATCAGCCTTAAACGAGATCATTTGGGAAGGGGTATTTGCCAACTTTCAGAGGATATCTTCTTTGCTTTACATTATTTTTTTGCTTTAATATTAGAAAATGTCAGAAACAGTTATTGTGTTCTTGTGAAGAAGACTTTTCTCAGTTCTAACATTTACCATTTTATGAAAAATTAAAATATCAAATACTACAGCTGAGAGAATAAAACCAGCGCTTCGAAGACAGTGTGATAGTATGCAAATAGTCACTCAGTTGATGTTAGCTGTTCTTGTATCCCTAATAGGAGCAAATTTCACGCCAAATCTCAAGCACCTGTCTTAAACAGAATTAGGCCAAAAAAATGCAGTGATGTTAATTAAAATAAAGTACACATTAGTAAACAATAACATGTAAATATTAAATAAAAACATTAACAGCACAAAACAATAATATCGAATACCATCCAGAGTTTAGTTTAGTTTTTCTAGATTGTCCAGGTTAACTACTGTTACCTTTAATTCTTTTCACGCTGAACGAATTTGTAGTTAACTAGTACTCGGGATGGTCTGTCAGCAACCTGCGAATGATCGTGGGTGTCCTCAAGCTCTGCCCGATTCCCTCCCACCACAACCCTGGCCCCCGTCGTATAAGTGAAACATTGATGAGAACGGCGTACAACACCAATCAAATAAATAAATAAATAAATAAATAAATAAATAAATAAATAAATAAGTGACAGGATGAATCACCTGTTGTTTGCATTGGCAGTATGTACCACAAAGCTATGATCAATCACAGCATTAAGGGATGGCCTATTACTTTCAAATTGTCAGCATTGCCGTTACATTAAAGGCATGAATCACTCTAAAATGATGTACATATCAGATAAAAGACCATTAAAAACTGTCCAGGAAAATACATGTAGACGGATTCATTATTTTTCTTTTAGAATTTTTGTAACCGAGTAAAATTGTGTTTAAAGATCAAATTCTATGGTGACCTGTTGTTACACACAATGTATCAGTTTGTCTGAAATAATTCATTTCAAGGTCAAATCAGCGAATGCATTCATAGATCCATATGTGTATGTATTTTGAAGGATGAAATGTAGCAGTCTAATGTGTGTTCATTCGCAAAAACCTTATGTGACGTCAGTGGTCCCCACTGTGATCAGCAAAGGCTACTATAGAATACAATATTCCAATGCGTATTACTACCTTAAACAAATTGTAAAAAAAAACAAAGTAACTCCAACTATTTGCCGTCACAGTTTTTAATGGTCTTCCATGTGCTACTTCATGATAATGTTTTCTTTGCCTCTAAATAAAAGTGTCGTAACAGACATTGGTACACTAATCGTGAACAGCAATTGCAAGGCCAATTTTCAAAACAGTAGATACACAGTCATTGGACTGAAGTTCCACGTAAAACCTAGGTATACACATATACATACATATATTTATACATACATACATACATACAGGTTACCGGTATTTATATCAGTTGCGCTTTGATTTTAACGGATTATATATCAAATTTGGCAATTTTACGCAACACTCAACACATACATCCACACACCACACTTAGCACATACATCCCCACACCACACTCAGCACATACATCCCCACACTACGCTCAGCACATACATCCCCACACCACACTCAGCACATACATCCCCACACCACGCTCAGCACATACATCCCCACACCACACCCAGCACATACATCCCCACACCACACTTAGCACATACATCCCCACACCACACTCAGCACATACATCTCCACACCACACTCAGCACATACATCCCCACACTACGCTCAGCACATACATCCCCACACCACACTCAGCACATAAATCCCCACACCACACTCAGCACATACATCCCCACACCACACTCAGCACATACATCCCCACACCACACTTAGCACATACATCCCCACACAACACTCAGCACATACATCCCCAACCCACACTCAGCACATACATCCCCACACTACACTCAGCACATACATTCCCAACCCACACTCAGCACATACATCCCCACACCACACTCAGCACATACATCCCCACACCACACTCAGCACATACATCCCCACACCACACTTAGCGCATGCATCCCCACACCACACTCAGCACATACATCCCCACACTACACTCAGCACATACATCCCCACACCACACCCAGCACATACATCCCCACACCACACTTAGCGCATGCATCCCCACACCACACTCAGCACATACATCCCCACACTACACTCAGCACATACATCCCCACACCAGACCCAGCACATACATCCCCACACCACACTTAGCGCATACATCCCCACACCACACCCAGCACATACATCCCCACACTACACTCAGCACATACATCCCCACACCACACCCAGCACATACATCCCCACACCACACTTAGTGCATGCATCCCCACACCACACCCAGCACATACATCCCCACACCACACTTAGTGCATGCATCCCCACACCACACTCAGCACATACATCCCCACACCACACTTAGCGCATACATCCCCGCACCACACCCAGCACATACATCCCCACACCACACCCAGCACATACATCCCCACACCACACTTAGCGCATGCATCCCCACACTACACTCAGCACATACATCCCCACACTACACTCAGCACATACATCCCCACACCACACCCAGCACATACATCCCCACACCACACTTAGCGCATGCATCCCCACACCACACTCAGCACATACATCACCACACCACACCCAGCACATACATCCCCACACCACACTTAGCGCATGCATCCCCACACTACACTCAGCACATACATCCCCACACCACACTCAGCACATACATCCCCACACCACACTTAGCGCATGCATCCCCACACCACACTCAGCACATACATCCCCACACCACACTTAGCGCATGCATCCCCACACCACACTTAGCGCATGCATCCCCACACCACACCCAGCACATACATCCCCACACCACACTTAGCGCATGCATCCCCACACCACACTTAGTGCATGCATCCCCACACCACACCCAGCACATACATCCCCACACCACACTTAGCGCATGCATCCCCACACCACACTCAGCACATACATCCCCACACCACACTTAGCGCATGCATCCCCACACCACACTTAGCGCATGCATCCCCACACCACACCCAGCACATACATCCCCACACCACACTTAGCGCATGCATCCCCACACCACACTTAGCGCATGCATCCCCACACCACACCCAGCACATACATCCCCACACCACACTTAGCGCATGCATCCCCACACTACACTCAGCACATACATCCCCACACCACACTCAGCACATACATCCCCACACCACACTTAGCGCATGCATCCCCACACCACACTCTGTGATACACATCATACATATTCACAAAAGAATAATATCCATTGTACAATTTAAGAAATTTAGAGTGGTGTGTGTTTGATGGAATATTTCCATCACACACACTTTCTTGTAGTAATAACTTTTTGCTTGACGTTGATTAAAATCATCGAGCAGATCACAGAATCTTACAAATAGCGATAATTATACAGTTGTGCTCGGCACGGATGTAGCTACCCTTTCGTTTAACATTAAGTAGATTAATCAACAGATCCAATTCAAAGCACATGTCTAGTTTCATCAGTTCGGTCTTCAACAATATTCAAACCTTCGTTCACACAAATCCCAGAAGATAAATACATTTTAATACTATTTCATAATTACCAGCTGTGCTCTGAGCTAAAATATGTCTTCAGCCCAGTACCTAGGCTAAGCTGTCTCAAAAGCTCAAGCTAATACTAATGGGCATTCCATCTAAAACCAATTTGTGGGAAATAACTGATTTTTCACACGTAATGACGTCAAAATAATAGAACACCATTTTGTCACGAGAAACCCAAAGGGAAAATCAAATATTTCCATTACAGATGTTACGGTTTGAAGTTAACGCTTTCTTAACTGTACTTATCACGCATTGCTAGTTTTGCAATACATTCTAAACGCAAAAGGTGCCGAAGTCTGCCACAAGGGAGTACGACAAAAGTTCTTTACGTATCGGTGTTTTGTTCCATGATATTTTAAAACCGGGTTTATTCGTCCATCAAACAGCATGCAATGTGCTTTTTTTGAAAAAATAAAACCTCGTTTTACTTAAAAAGAACCCTCCCTTCTGATTTGTGCATAAAAATGTCAACACGAATAAAATTCCCGTAGGAAATGAATGTTTTAAGGCTTGGCAAGAAGTCTGGTAGAGTCTTCGAAGCTACAGTAAGGTTCCTGCTTCCATGTGCTAGGAGAACATTTAGAGTATAGTTCATTCTCATCTCTATATTATAATGCATCAATGTGAACACTACTTGGTTTCAGCACTGATCGTGGCGTACGTCATTCATTAGAATGGAAACGCCATTAAACAAACTACCACCACCACCAAGAGTTTACAGCCAATAAGGAAATGCCAAGGCCATCTTTAGACGATTTTTGATTGGATAAAGTTTATGAGTCTATCTTCCCTCATTTCTGAGTGTCCCCTTATGTCCACACATTGGCGTACATCATTCATTAGAATGGAAACGCCATTAAACAAACCACCACCACCGCCATTGAAAATGCTCCACGCAGTTTTGAAAATTTAGCTTTGCATGGCTGGGTTTTACATGGTAGACAATAATATTAAAACATTTTAACAACTTGGTGCAAGAAGCTCTTGAAGAGAATGTTCTTACTAGTACATATGCGATAGATTCTTTGACTTAAAAGATTAATGAAGCGTCCAAATGCCCATACAAACATTAACTCACCAACGATTTTCACAAGACTTTCGCACACGTCGTAAACAAGGGCATCTTCATCTTTGCAGGGTTTCAGGTTTTCAGGTTTGTTGCATTCCTCGTTGGTCATAAACCCATTGCATTGGTAACAGTTCAACCCCGAAGCTGTGAACAGAGAAAAAATCACTGCATAAAACAGTTGGACAAAAGAAAAATGGAAGTCCGGGATGGTCGAAGGGTTATGCCATCCGTAAGCCGTACGATTTTTTCAATATTCCACGATGTGGCTTAAATCTAAATCGGCCGTACGTGGGAAGGTCTGCGGATGGTCGTGGGTTTCCCCCTGGCTCTGCCCGGTTTCCTCCCACCATAATGCTGGCCGCCTTGGTATAAGTAAAATATTCTTGAGTACGGCGTAAAACACCAATCAAATAAATTAAATAAATTAAATCTAAATCTTTTTCCTCAGAAATCAGGACCTGCTTAATCAACTCACTGATATCGACAGCTCATAGGATACTTCACCACTACAGACTGTTTCAAACTATCTGTCAAGAAAGTACTATGAAAGATGAGCAATAAACAATACAATATGCACAGCCTTGGTTCAAAGTTTCCCCATTGCTGTGTAACACAACTGGTCGTGGGAAAGGTTCCCTATTGCTGTGTAACACAATTAGCGACGGGAAATGTTCCCAACTGGTATGTAAGACAATTAGCGGTGGGAAAGGCTTCCATATTGCTATATAACACAATTAGCAACGGGAAATGTTCCCCATTGCTATGTAACACAGTTAGCGGTAGGAAACGTTCCCTATTGCTATGTAACACAATTGGTGGTCGGAAAGGTTCCCCATTGCTATGTAACACAATTAGTGAGGCAACTCGCAGTATTTGCTACTGCGGCTAACACAGGCTTCCTGACACGTTTCTGTGTCATAACACACAAGCTTTCCTTGGAATCTCAACACATAATCATACTTTCCACGATAGCTGCCATTATTTTCCCAGAGACATAAGTCAATTGTATAGCACTTTAAAAGCGCGGTTGTTAGAGCTAAATCAGCGATGTTTCAAAGCACGCGAGGCTTCTTTGCTTCCAGCAGATTTTATATGTGATTTCGTCAGACTTAGAATTGGGGGTTGAAAATCAGCGATATTTCAAGACACGCCAGTCGTCTTTACATCATGAAGCACTACACTTAGATGGGTCTTCTGCTTATTGCATACACAATCATCTTATCCACCCAATCTTAGACGGCCCTTCACGCATCTCTCCCAAAGACTCAAAGAGACAGCGAGTCGTGGCCGAGTTGTTAATGGCGCCTGCCTTTCAATCTCATTGACTCATGAAGTACGAGTTCAATTCCAGCCTCTGATAAGGAGTTTGTATATTGGTGACAATAAGCTGTCGACGACGGTTGTGCAGTCTAACGTTTGTTGAGTAGGCCCTACCATCTGTCTTCTACCAACACGACACACTTGAAACGTTCGTCAGTAGCTTGCCCGAGGTCCATGGTTTACTTTGGATTCTCCGGTTTCTTCCACCAATGATTCTGACCACTATAACAATTCTTGAGTGTGTCGTTAAACAACAAACCGATAAATAAATAAATAAATTAAAACTCGTGTTAATGCAGTAGTATCACACACGTATTCAGACTACGGGAATATGTTAATATTACCAGCTTACTGCTGTTACCTGGACAGGTTTAGAAAAAGGCTAGACATTAACATCGCGGCATTAACATCGGTTTTTGCGAAATATTCTGTATTGCTAACAGTTTATGCTGCAACTATCTCATGTGAAAATCTCTATTCATAAAAGGAAAAAATAACGGATGCTGACACTTTCGGGAGTTAGCTTGCTGACAGAGATTGTGTAATTGGAAAGCAGGAACGATAACTCTTTAAGACACTGTGTAACGTTCCGACGTCGGTGTACCAATCGTTATCAGGCCTTCTGGTTATATATATAAGTGTGATTCAGTTCTCGCAACGGTTGTGACAGTGAGGATTTATAGGTGGTTTCCAATAACAGGCCATGACGCATATTCTGCATTTCAATTGCTCCAAACTGATACAAACTCCTCATTAGAGGTTTTTGTTTGCATATAATGAGTTAGGCGAAACAATAATCTCGCAAGAATGTCGTGAATTCACACGTTATTGGGGGTTTCGCTATGCGTAACTGGACAGATACAAATGAGCTTTCTCTGCGAGGAGATGGAAAAGAAATGAGAGTGGTACATCATTCATTCATAAAGTAACATAAATTACGTTTTTTTTTGGTCAGGCCGTAAGTCAGAAGGTCTTTCAGCAGGGTTTCCCCCGGGCTTTGCCCAGTTTCCACCCACTATAATGTTGGCCTCCGCTGTGTAAGTAAAATATTCTTGTGTACGGCGTAAAACACCAATCCAATATATAAAATAAATAAATTTGTTTTGTTTGTATTTGTATTTTTTAGACAAAGATTTCTATAGACTAGGTCATGTAATAGGGAAGAGCAAGGTTCCATTTCATTAACACTGACATTCTGTATTGGGATGAAGTTTATTTCTCAAAATAACGTAAAAATTAAGGGACCTTATAAATATGACTGAATATGTAATAACTGTCAAACGTGACACGGTCGCTGTGAGTTCAAGTCCAGCTCACGATGGCTTCCTCTCCAGCCGTACGTGGGAAGGTCTGTCAACGACAACCTGCGGATGATAGTGGATTTCCCTGTTTGTCCGGTTTCCACCCACCATAATGCTGACAGCCTTTGTATAAGTGAAATATTCCTGAGTACGGCAAAAAAAACCCCAAATAAAATAAATGAATAAATAAATCAAACGTGACAATATATCGACATCAGACTGAGTGAAAAATTTAACAAGATTATGTGGTTTCTAACAGAGACGAATTCCTCTTGTTTTTTTTAATTATGATAAAGGAGAACAGACTTAGACATTGTTGCAGAACCCATCATGAAAAACGAACGCAGAGTTGTACTTTTTTATTTATCTGATTGTTGTTTTACCCCGTACCCAAGAATGTTTCATTTATACGACGGTGGCCAGCATTATGGCAGGGGGAACTCACGACGATCCGCTCACTGCTGGTAGACCTACAACGTAAGGCGAGGGAAGCAGAGTTGTACTATAACTCAAAAAAGAGCCTTCAAGTTGCGTGTAATGATCGCCCAGTTGCACATGCAGTTGATGGTACAAGCTGCTTTAAATCCTCAATTTGTTCATTCATGTTGGTAAATCTTATACCAACTATAAAAAGTAAGAATACTAAAAAATATGGCCCTGTATTATGCTGTGTAATATGTCATTTTCAAATATGGATTCTAATCTCAAATGGGGTCTCGGTATTGAGAGATATACAGGTAAGAATATATACATGTACAAGTGCCGTAGTTCTGTAAAAATTTGAACAAAACAAAACCGGCAAAATTTGTATTCGAACTCTTGCCCGATTCTAGCTTATTATCCTTTATTACAATATTTAACCAAAACAGTATATTATATGAGAGTTATCTGTGTAAACGCTACGGTCTGAATGCTAGATGGCTTTGTTCGGTCAGCAAAAGCGCCATCCCTCAGATGACTTTCATGATAAATCGAAATTGATGCTCCTAAAGTGGCGTCAAAGCCTCATACATAATTCATAAGCCCTTCCGAGCCGCACAGCGATGTAGTTATTCCTGCTCCGGACGATCCCAAGTAAAGTGGTCCTTTGTATCTCTATTCGCGCAGGTTGGCGCTTGACAGATATCGAATTAGGTAATAACTGACTACAGCGATATCCGATGATGAATTGAGGGACTTTGGCGGACTTACATAGACCCAAGGTCTACATTGTCTCTACCGGTAACATTCACTGTGATGCTTCCAGTTTGTTTTTGCATAGCCCGTGGGATGATTGCCACTGTGTGGCTTATACACCGTGAAACTTTCAACGTACGCCTCTGTGCACTGTTATACCGCAAAGATGGCTTTAAAGGAGAAGACAACAACTAATTTAACCTTAGCTGTTTCGGACGAGGGATGAAAATGGCATGAGGTATTTTGCTCTGATATGGTTTGTATCTCAATAAAGAAACTTTTAATCCGGGGTTCCTAGGTAGCCATGAGATGCTCCATGTTAGAGAAACGGGAAATGTACGGTAAAACGCAAAATAGTGTTCGGGTGACGGCTCCGGAAACAGCCGTGTTCTCGAGACGTAGAAATATCCAGCACCTTACTGATTAAAATTACTTGTGCTAACTAAGAGTTTTGTAATCTTTATGTGGCATACAAGTATTCTTTATCGGTGCATATATGCATTTGGTTTAGCGTTGTCTTTTCTTTTTTTATCATTTTGGTATGGTACAGCCGCCACAAAGTACTATTCACCTGCAGTGAAGAAGCTTGAATGAATGTTGAATACCGCATTGCACCGTGCTGTTATCGACAGCGTCGTGAAATCGCCACACAGTATCAAGCAGCTTCCGTACAGCGCTGTCCAGTTTTTTGTCTCTATCGTCACAGTCTGGAAGTGGTTACAGGTTACTCCTTTACACACGAGGATTCACTCAGTGACAGTAATTTTAGTCCTAAAAACTTCATGTCAAAATTCATAAAGAAATCATGCAAAATAAGAAATAAAAGCATAGAGAGTAAAACCAGAGCAGACATTTGCAATGTAGGATATAGGAACGGTCGTGCCGCAAAGCCGTGACAGCACTGCACTCACTCTAATGTCGTAAAGCCCTTACGTCACACCACAAAGGAACATCACTTTGATGTCGTAAAGCGGCAGCGTCACATAGCAAAGGGACATGACTCTAATGTCGTGAAGCAGCAACGTTACTCTGTAAAGAAACATCACTCTAATGTCGTAAAGTGGCAAGGTCACTCTGCAAAAAGTGACATCACTCAAATGTCGTAAAGTCGCAACGTTACTTCGCAAGAGAACGTTACTCTATTGTTGGACGACTTCACGCTACGAAGAAACAAAATTCTACTGTTATAAAGCGGCAGCGCCTCGCCACAAAGTCGAACAGTTACAACTTAAATATCTCCAGATTTAGGAATTGCAATTGCATCAAGTTGAATGTTTTGAGATTAGGCTTGTATAACTTATGAAACGTAAGAACTGGGCCTAGACTGTTTTCTGTTGACAACACATTAGACCCTTATGCGGTAAAATGATGCTACAGTCTTTTGCTTCTACATGTATTTATGTTCAAATATGCAGATTAGCTGTATACGGAATAATAATGGGCTTAAGGGGTAAAACCAGAGCAGGACGACAGTGTGATAATTGTGATAACTGCTTAAACAGCAGCAAATTACAAGCCCCCCCCCCACTCCCCCCCCCGCACTATGGCCTTTTAAAGCAGAATTAGGTACAAAAATATACAGTGATGTTAATTGTAATTTATTAACTTAATAAGTAGCAACTTACGCGCCCCTTAGCAATAACATACGAAGACACTGTTAAAGGATAAGGTGATCCTGGAACCTTATGTGGAAGGAATTCTATGAAAAGCTACGTAATAAGTGAAGCATACAAATCACACTTACGACCGTCAACCGGTGAAAGACAATTCACAGTCAAATTTCCACAGACCAGTTTCATTAAATAAAATGACCATCACAATCTCTTCAAATTATATATATATGTAATTGTAACAGAAGTAGAAATAATCAGCAATATAAAACGATGTTGAAAAGACATAAGCAATAACCGATGCGTCAAATCTAGTACTTTAAATGTAGTCCACAACACTTTATGTTGAAAATGTATTGAAAAATTGTCGAATACAAATTACCATACTATGAAGCAAAGAAAAAGTACAAGGGTACCCGAATTACTCTTTCGTTGTACTTAGCCATGTGAACATAGAGGTGAGATTAAAACTATGTTTATAAATCCCCTAGCCCAGGATCAAGTCATAACGAGTGATGAATGTGTGGTCATTCACTCAGGAACTAAAAGATATTTTCGTTTTTCAATGTGAGATTACAGTTCCCCTATTAAAGGTTAGCATCACAACTTCCCTTTTACTAACGGCCTAAAATCAACAGGTGCCAAAATGCCAAAACTCAGAACGCTGTACGCTTGGCATTGTGAAATGTTAGTTCTCTTTAAAAGACACATCACTAGTTGATCACGTCTGGGAAGTTTTGGTAGAGGCAAAGAAACAAAATCCGTGGAGCAGTCGTATTGGATTATCTGAGTCTGTCATGTTCGTGAACGCCTTATGCCGACCACTCTGTATCGATTTTGTTTGTCTGCCCTTTTTTCTCTTTCTTTTTTGATTTAAATTTGCTGTGCGGGTTTCAGCAACTGTAATTTCTTCCCAATTCCTGACAGACCAGGTACCGTAGACTACCTGTTGACCTTTCAACAACTGCGATTTCCGGCCACATTTCTGTCCACCTTGCAGAGAGTCTTTTAAAAGCTTCCGTCAGTCGCGTGTTCGAATTCATCTCTTCCTTTTTTGGCTAGAACTTCAAGACAGGAGGTTTGGCCAGGTATCTGACGCAGGTCGGAGGTTTGACCAGGTATCTGACGTAGGTCGGTGGTATGGCCAGGTATCTGACGAAGGTCGGTGGGTTGGCCAGCTATTTGACGCGGGTTGGTGATTTGACCAGGTATCTGACTAAGGTCGGTGGTTTGGCCAGGTATCTGACGAAGGTCGCTGGTTTCCTCCGGACACTTCTGTTCCCTCCGCCCATAAACCTGAACCGCCGTCATATAAATGAGGGGCCTCCGTGGCTCAGTTGGTTAGCTCGCTAGCGCAGCGTAATGACCCAGGAGCGTCTCACCAATGCGATCGCTGTGAGTTCGTCCAGTTCATGCTGGCTTCCTCCTCGGCCGTACGTGAAAAGGCCTGCGAGCAACCTGTGGATGGTCGTGGGTTTCCCCTGGGCTCTGCCCTGTTTCCTCTCACCATAATGCTGGCCGCCGACGCATAAGTGAAATATTCTTGAGTACGGCGTAAAACACCAATCAAATCAATAAATAAATAATTAAAAGAACTATAAGTGTAAACTTCTTGAACATCAATGAATCAAAAAAATCACAACAGTGGGTAAAGGGCAACGACCACATCAGTCGCGAATACCACGTGATAAAATCTCTTACAATGGGCACTGATGGCAGTCCACATTAATGAACCAGCAAAGTTGTCGTCAAAGTTTCATCTTAGCTCAGGAATTTGATCTGAGATTAAGGCTAAGCCCAGACCAAGCTTAACACAATTTCCTGACCCCCGCGCCGCCCGTAAGCACGTGGCAATTACACTTTGAGGTCAAGATCACTTGTGCTATAAATCCAAGAACAATCACGAGAGTATGGGAACATGGTACAAGCCTAGACTATGTACTGCTTTAAACCAATCCCTTCTGATGGACAGGTAACGGAAACCTTGAGCTCAGGGCGCTTTGCTATGGGTAACCCAAAGCTTGAGTGTATTCCTCGGGTAAAAGTCTCCTGCCTGGGAAAACGTACAGTGTAACCTAACGACGGACAGATATATAGCAGTTGTGTCCGGGAGGTGAATTAGCTGGTGTCCCTGGGCGGAAGAGGATCGACCCGGTGATGAAGAGCCTTGTCTCGAGGGTTTCTGACAGCCATGACAGAGCGCCATCGGGCAATTCCAGGATGCACATGTTGATCATTATCTAGATCAAGCAGTCAGGGTTACTCGTAACCTAGTCCTTAGCGGTCGCTGAGCGGGCGCACGAATACGCCTCCATTTCCACTACAGGCTTGGATATCGACGTTATTAACACCTTGAGTAACATGTAGCCCATAAATCCTGTCGGATCCACATCCACCTCACAGCCGACGCTCTTCGCCGTTCATCACCCCTAATAAGCTCCTCAGATACTCTATATTTGTAATTTTCCTCTGCGAGCAAGGTAAAAGTGTTTACAAAGTTGACATTTTGTCCGCCTTGTGTTTAATACAGTCCAGCAGGGAAAGGATCTGCACTAACAGCCTATTTCTCTTCGCGCTGAACGATCCAGAAAAACATAAATGGGCGGACCAAATGACGGTCAGAAATAACTTTTAAAAAAATTAATACTGCTTTGTCATATCCGTCATGTTCGTCCCACGTTTGTAACGCTGTAAAGTTGTGAGTTAACAATCGTTAGTTAGAGTGCAGACAGGTGGGGTTGGCAAGCTGGGGATTTATGTGTGCTGGCACAGGAGATCAAGGGAACATCGCCCAATGATTTCAATTGGTTACTAAATACAGAGTTATTGCAACAGCTTTGCTATCACAATATAAATCATTTCTGCCATATTTTCAGTCGCAAAACAACAGTTTAATACTGATCCATAACTCACAATTGAACAACAGGCCATTCAAACATTTGAAAAAAAAGAAGAAACAGAAATGTGAAATGTCGGCTAGTCAATAAACACTCTAGTCAACTCGATTTCGTCCGCTATTTTATAAATAAGAACGCCATATACTGCACCCATTTTTCACGAATTTCCACCCATCTTTCTAACGGGTCAGGTAATCTAACCGTTCACGCATGTCATTCTTGAATTTATTGCTTGCACTGGCTTCAGACAACTAGTTGTACATGGTGATTCATCTCTTACCATCCTTTTACGATGATTTGTGAATTTTTAGCCCGACCAAAAATCAGCCAATCATGATCGCTAGGCGATAACTTTAAAGCACTTACTCGCCGCGACTGTCATGCCACTAATCAATAAAATCAATTCTTCAAGTCAAGCTCGCGCTGTTTTGCTCAGGTGCTCGGGATCGGTGCAAGCTTTACTCAGTCGTAATATTCTGACAATATTTTAATCAAGAGACAGCAATTGTTTTCGATACTATCTGGAAAACATTAAAAATAGAAAACAAAACATACGGCCAAACTTCAGAAACCACAGGCATGCTTTTAACACATATAATCTTAGAAAATTGTACATAGAATTGAAAAGAACTATATTTTATGCTGTAGGCCACTAACCTTTAAATAATGATTGACAGAATCGTATCAAATAATTCAAATGCTTAGTGGGCGGTATAGAATCAAGGATATATATTTTCATGAATGCCAAAGGAATTTTCGGACACATTCCAACATTCATCATTATCAGTATCTACACTATCGGAAAATGTCACTTGTTACTTAATATCTGATTTCTTTGACCGATCCCTGGTGGACTTTCCCACGTGTACATCATATGCCACTGTGGTGAGAGACAAATAATCTCCCGAGAACTTTATGTACGACTTCACGATAGAGCATCACGGACCGCTTATTGTCTGTGAGATTTCGAGAACAATGGAAGCAGGGGAACCTCGAAAATTGTCATTGTGAGAGCGATGTGGAACAAATGTCTTTTGTAACTTAGCTATTGGGTAAGCACCTCAACTATGTAGCCAAAGCCGGCTCCGTTTGAACTTGGAAACGGTTTGCCTAGAACATTGTCCCCTCTGCGCAATGTTACACAACATCGACGAGGTCCCCCGCCACTATGATGAGAATGGTCCCCAGCAGAATTTTAACTAATTGAAATGACTGGGAAAAGCAACAATATAATAAAAGAGTTATAGAGAGCATAGAGAGTAAAACCAGGAGCTGCGTCGAGAGTGTGATAGACGTACAGCATAGAGAGTAAAACTCAGAGCAGCCATTACAGTGTGATAGACGAACAGCATGGAGAGTAAAACCAGAGCTGCGTCGACAGTGTGCTAGACGTACAGCATAGAGAGTAAAACCAGAGCTGCGTCGACAGCGTGATACCTGACACACAAATGGTCACACGTAACCGATGAAATATCGCCTCTTGTTAATTTACCCCAGGTAGGGTTTAATTCTAAATGTTCGTGTAAAAGCTTAAGTTTTGTAGCAAGGCGTTCTTCGGTTCCATTACATACAAGGGTTACTTTTCTTGGGATGTTTCATTTTTCATCAAGTTGCTTGAGTTTCTCGTTAATAACATCTATGTGATACATCCATGTGAAACCATTTCCGAAAAATATATAGATATTCCGATGGGTGCAAATTGTGTCCCCCAGACCTTTGGATGACCTATACTTGTTATCGTTTAAATGCGACTTAAAGCAGAAATTATTAAAAATCTTCATCAGGCTCAATCTTTCTCATTCACTAAACGATATGGTGATATGGTATATATCCACTTTCGCTCGATTTAAAGGAAGCCACAAACTCTCCAGATAGTACATCTTATTTGGACATTTATTTGTATACGGAGTGAGTGAGTGAGTGCTTGGGATTTAACGTCGTACTTAACAATTTTTCAGTCATATGACGACGAAGGAATCCTTAGAGTACATGTAATGCGCCTCCTTGTTGGAGGACGGATTCCCACCGCTCTTTCATCCAGTGCTGCTTCACTGAGACGCCTTACCGAAGGCAAGTAAGCCGCCCCGCCCGAGCCATTATACTGATATGGGTCAACCAGTTGTTGCACTATGCGCTTCACGCTAAACGCCAAGCGAGGAAGTTACAACTTCCTCATTTAAGGTCTTAGGTGTGACTCGACCCAGGATTGACCCTGGATCTACCACCCCCGAAGCGGACGCTCGATCAACAGTGTTATTGGGGCGGGTATATTTGAACACAGGCAGCTCGGTTTCCTGCCCTGCCGACTTTACGACAACAGGGATAGTCTCAATTTTGACATTGTACATTATTCTTATATGGATAATAATATACCGAAGGGGTGTACATGTCTCGCTTTCTAGCATCACTGTGTTTAATTCTGCTTTACCAGAAGCTAGAGAATGTATATTCATCGTGTTGAATTTGATCGCCAGTAGGATATGTGAACACTAGCAATAATAGCCCAACTGAAAACATATTTTGATTATTGACAAATTATATGTTAGCATGGTACACGACTTGAATACTGATTTCTCTCATTCGCCTAGAACATTCCGTGTGTCTTTCCAGCATCAATGAAAACAGTTCACGTTTGGTCTCTGTCTGAATCCGCCCTAGTTTCGTACTTTATAAATAAAGACGTACATCACAAAGAGTAAAACCAGAGCAGCGACGACAGTGTGATAGACGTACAGCATAGAGAGTAAAACCAGAACAGCGACGACAGTGTGATAGACGTGCAGCATGGAGAGAAAAAACAGAGCATCGACGACAGTGTGACAGACGTACAGCATAAAGAGTATAAACAGAGCAGTGACGACAGTTTAATAGACGTACAACATGGAGAGTAAAACCAGAGCAGCGACGTCAGTGCAATAGACGTACAGCATGGAGAGTACAACCACAGCAGCGACGACAGTGTGATAGACGTACGTGGAGAGTATAATCAGAGAACAGACGTGCAGCATAGAGAGTAAAACCAGAGCAACGTCGACAGTGTGATAGACATACAGCATAGAGAGTAAAACCAGAGCAGCAACGACAGTGTGTTAGACGTACGGCATAAAGAGTAAAACCCAGAGCAGCGGCGACAGTGTGATAGACGTATAGCATAGAGAGTAAAACCAGAGCAGGGACGACAGTGTGATAGACGTACATCACAGAGAGTAAAACCAGAGCTGCGACGACTGTGTAATAGACGTACAGCATAGAGAGATAACCAGAACAGCGACGTCAGTGTGATAGCTGGCAAATGTAACCTGGAAAATACGGCCTCTGGTCAATTTACCTCAGTTAGGGCTTTACTCTTCCTGTTCCTGTAAATGCATAAATTACACGCACCCTAGCACCATGACTTAAGCTAGAATTACGAATGCAGTAATGGCAATTGCAACATTTATTAGACCTCACGGGTCAACAATTACTGAAATTTAGTAATATTGACTTAGCTATATGACTACACACTTTATACTCTTGCACTTGCCTTGCGATTATTTACCCGGAAGTCCATTTTATTTCACGGCTGGTATAACGAATGTCTGTTTTGACGCCTATATCCCCACGGGAAAGAAAAAAAGACCCACCATGACACTGATATGATCTCAAATTGTCTCTTCAGTCCTCGGACCAGGGGCCACAAGCTTTAATTAAGAAATAAAATGTTGCCCAGGGAGCAATTTTCGGTGTAGAGAAGTGTTGGCTTTCCGCCATTAACCTTTGGAATTTTGCGAGTCTAAATTAAAATGGCAGTAATTTTTTTTAGCAATTATGCTGTCAATTAGGAGTGTTGACAAGAAATGGAGGCAAAGTCCAATCGGTATAGGTAGAGATGATAAACAATCGATTTCCATGGAAGGCGCCAAGTAGCTTAGTCAAGATTAGACCCATCACGCTACGTTCAAAGGTAAAACTGCTTTTTTCAAAGATATTGTCAGGGTGTCCTAAGTGTCTAGCATGCAGTAATTTAAGAACATATCTTTGTAATGTTTAACGTAAAATGTCGCAACTGGACAATCCAGAATGATTGCATGCTGTTTCAAGGAATTTAGACCAATGAACGGCAAGCTGAGTCAGTTGACCTAGGTATATTTCAACCCTGTGTATGAATGAAGTCGTGTCTGATTGTTGCGTGACATAGGAATGTAATAGATTTTAATAGCAAAATTGATATTTGCAATCTTTGTGAAACAGCACCTTTTACGCTAAAGGAAATCCCGAGGAATTTTACAAGTATATAAATTATAAAAATAAAAGTCAAACTAGTAAAGAAGCTCAAATGTTTGCTTGCAGAAATAAACAGCCAAACCGTATATTACTCCGGAAGTATATGTACCAAGCAATGTGTCGCGTGGCACATTCGACATTATGTGAAATGTTATCTCTACTTAATGTGTATATTTGCATACGGTTCGCAACTGACAGCTGGTTAGAATTCGCCGAAAACGAATCCTTTTTCTGGACGCTTTAACGTACCACCGACATGAAAGTGGCTATATACGAGCGTCTCTTGTTGAAAGTCGGATGACAAATTAAACACTCTTACTTACACCGTGAGTTCATACCAATTTCATGCTAGCTTCCTCTCCACTCGAATGTGGGGAGGCCTGCCAGATGGTCGTGGTTTTCGCCACGGGCTCTGTTTTGTTTCCTTCCACCACACCGGTGACGGCCGTACTCAAAAATATTTTATTCATACGACGGTAGCCATTATTATGGTGAGAAGAAACTCATACGAATGCATTTGACTCATTGGAAAATCCAAGAAAATCCAAACAATAGCTTGTCCAACCCAAGAAAGTAAATTACTGCTATAAATGCTGACAATTAAGAGATCCACATCATGAATCGTACACTTCGCTTTAAGGTAAAAAACTTTAAACAACTACCATTGTAATAAAGCTTGCAATCGTGACAATCCACTAGCACTATAAGAATATGGATCTTTAAAAGCATTTCGACCTTTTCCATCTTGTTACAGGTCTGTCTGTATCTGGCAGTTTGAATGACCAATTTCGTTTCCCTCATCCGCTTGTTATCACAATAATGAGTGTCAATTTACGTAAATTGCCAAAATACAGGTATGGGTTATCCAAAGAAGTACTTTGTTTCATGCAGGAAACGTGTTCTTTTCTTTGGGCGAATAGCTCTTGTAGATTCCTCCCATCGCTCTGATCGTAGAGGCGTTGGTGACAATACTAAGGATTTGTATTCCACTAAATGGGGTCTATATGAATCAGAGGGATATGCTTTTGGTAGAGTAATACATTCTGTTTTCGTGTATGTGTTGATCATGCGATAATAAGTTTGAAATACCCGCTATCGATAGAACAGTATTATTGTGTTGTCTAACTGGACCCATTAAGTTAAGGCATTTACGACAGTAATTTACAATGAAAGCAACTGACGACATGTTGATATGCTTGTTGAACCCTTGCGCGTGGTGGGTTAACCTTTGAATAAAAATCGATGTCTCAAAACAGAACTAACAGAATGTACAACTCATTGGCCTGATGTTTTTTTTTAATTTCTAAACCAGCTGGATTTTGAGTACGGCCTGTTAAACATTACGGAAGACGAATGGTCATCTCGGTAAAGACCCCCCATGACAAGGTTGATTGGGGCTCCATTCCGATCAATGGTCTGATAATGAAAGTATTTTTTTTTTGGCACCACGGACCAAAGAGGTTTGCAGAAAACGATCTGTCAGAGAGAAAAAAAGTAAACTAGGACATTTCGCCTTTGAGAGAGGATATTAAGATGTAATTTATCGTTGCAAGAATTGCTGCCTGCCTGGCACGTACAAAATGTATAATCTACTGTCCATGGCAAATGTGGATGAGGTTCTGTAAAGCAGAGGTATGAATGGATGAATGAATAAATGATTATGGCTTAATGCCACATCGGCAATTTCTCAGCCATATCATGGAGGGAACAAGTTTAAAACACGAGCCAGTGAATGGTTTTCGATGTGATAATGAGAACATTGAAAATGAAAAAAAATAGACAGACATGGGTAATGCAGATGAGAAGGCATGGGTGATTTTCAACACTGTGAAGAGTTGAACACGTACTGGACAACTCGTTAAAAGCGTTGGGAATTTACTGGACACGTAAATAGACACGTGGATGGATACATAAGTAAAATGTCATATCTGGAAACACCCGCTCTCACTCTGCCAAGGATTACATGGTTACAGCTTGAATATTTCGTATTCACTTCTGTACAATTGCCTAGGTTTGAAATGCCATTTGCAATTGCTCTCTTTGGCCGTAAAGTAGGCGGTTAACATTTTTGATATTGTTCTTTTTCTGGATGTTAATCGATCGTTGCTCATTTAATCTTTCCAGAAAACATGATAGCCATCTTAATGCATTTTTGTTCGGAACCTGGAAAATTAAACCACATGAATAAATGACAAAAACCTGCAAACTTCCATCGGAAATTGCCCTTTGAGAACATGGCAATCAGTTTATGGTTAACTTCAGGACATGCTAGAATGTATAAATATGCGTGGAAAATGTTAAAACCGTACTTTGCAAAATTAATTCCGATCATTTGACGAGATCTGTGAGACACTGCTTACACCGTGACCTGCAAGTATGAAATCTGATACTCATACGTCATTTCGTCAAAAGAAATCTGCTGCTAACACTAAGTAATTACAACCTCCACTTTCGGCACAACCTTGAAAAAACGCTTCCCTGCAAAAAACGTTTTTAAAAAGTTCTGTGTAAAATTGGGATGAAAAAGTTTGCTGGTGATGGAAACAGTTATAGTCTTAAAATCACAGGATTTCAATTTAGATTAAATTTAGATTTTGTTTCAAAGCTTAAAGGAATCTAATTTAATTACCGCAATGGGGAATGTTATAAGTTATCCACGTGTTCGTGGATATGGGGGAACGGTGTATGGGGGATTTAAACACTGGGTGTGAAATTTTAACCCTTCGTCTGCACCTCACGGTTAAAATTGTACACCCAGTTTTTAAATCCTCATATAACCTTCTCCACACGCGGATAACTATGTTACGCCTACAGTGCTTATCAAATAGAAGGCCAGTCCCAAGTGTATGTCAACACTTTTACCCGCCTGCTCAGCCAGTGGCAATCGACAGTTCCGGATAATGTCGCGACAATAGTATTTAGAACAATCGCTCACGGAAGCTCACACATCTTCCCGTCCCCCAGCCCCGGGTTTATGTGGGATGAAAGACTTACATCCAAACAAGAACGTAGTTATAAAAGGGGATTCAGTTCATACGTGTATACCTGAGGGATTATGGATAACCAGATAATTTGAGCATTTAGCCCATATCTACACTGCCCTGTCTTACTCTTTGGTTATGAGTGACCAGATACATATACCAGTTTTCACACGGCGATGTCCTCTTTGGTTGTCTGATTGGCTGTGAATGACCAGAAACCAATTCTTCACACGGCGCTGTCCTCTTTGGTTGTCTGATGGGTCATGACCAGAAACCAATTTTTCACACGGTGCTGTCCTCTTTGGTTGTCTGAGGGCCATGACCAGAAACCAATTCTTCACACGGTGCTGTCCTCTTTGGTTGTCTGATGGGTCATGACCAGAAACCAATTCTTCTCAAGGTGCTGTCCTCTTTGGTTGTCTGATGGGTCATGACCAGAAACCAATTTTTCACACGGTGCTGTCCTCTTTGGTTATCTGATGGGTCATGACCAGAAACCAATTCTTCACACGGTGCTGTCCTCTTTGGTTGTCTGATGGGCCATGACCAGAAACCAATTCTTCACACGGTGCTGTCCTCTTTGGTTGTCTGATGGGTCATGACCAGAAACCAATTCTTCACACGGTGCTGTCTTCTTTGGTTGTCTGATAGTCATGACCAGAAAGCAATTCTTCACACGGTGCTGTCCTCTTTGGTTGTCTGATGGGTCATGACCAGAAACCAATTCTTCACACGGTACTGCCTTCTTTAGTGATGTACCACCAAAGAGAGTACACATGTCTCAGTTTTGTCTTACGCACATCCATCGTGAAAATAATTCCTTCGTATTTTATTTCTCATTAGGAATTAATCTTTGAGAAGACCTGTTATTCGCCGGAACATAGTCTCTAACCAAAATAACACTATTGCGAGAGCATCTCCAGCTACTTTAGCTAATAGTCAGATCAGATCAAGTATCAGTCTACACAAGCCGGGATGTTCGAGGTTTTATTCCATCGCGTGAGCCAATCTGCGCCTGTCAGTAATGAATCATCATTTAATTAAACGTAATGGTAATGAATCGGGTGCTTAGCCGTGTCAAAGACGATCCAGGGCACTTTCATTATCTGTCCGTTAACGCAAACAAACGGTTCTGTAGCTGAGTCAAGCACATCTACTTGCATGAGAAATAACGGTTGTTATGTCGGTGTGTTCGGGTTCCTACGTGTTATTATATCGCTTCATTATTTATCGTGTCAATCGCAATCTTGGCACGATACTGGCAATGTACGAGTCACGTGATATCAGATGACAAGATACTTGGACCTTATTTTAAGAAGTCCATTGGCTCTCCTTTAATTAAGGCAATGATCCAATGCAGGAATAAATATTATTTACATGCACTCATGTAGTTACACGGGCTTTAATGGACATGTGTTCTGGTAAGTGGAATCTCCGGATAGAACAATCTTGGGTGTTTTGGGTGTGAAAGTACAGCCCGAAACATCTGAAATGTATTCCTGTTACCATCACAGACAACAGGTGAATTCCGGCCTCTTGTCAGTTTACCTTGGTCAGTGTTTTACTGTACGGTAAACGGTCACAAGGTTTAGTCTCCTCTCCAGCTATCAAAGGCTCGACAATGTTTCAAAACGTTCTCTGAGTGTATGACAGCGTTGAATTGGTCACCAGTAGCCTCTGGTGAATTTACCTCAATTAAGGTCTTAATCCATTAAAATGGTCATGTAAATGCTTAAAATCTAGCAACTGGCAGAATGGCTGACGCAGAATTAGTACGATTCACTGGTCTTCACTGGTCTAGAATTACTCAAAATATTGTATCGTCATCACGTTTAATATCTATTCACAGTAAAACAATGCAAAGCGACCTGGGTCCAATTTCACAATGCGCCGTACGACACTTTTTTTATCCTACATTTGTCGTTTGATTTTTTGTACATCACCATTACCGTACCAATGTCCTATATGTGCGATTATCGTACATGTGCGACATCTTTGTGGAACTGGTCCCAGGCCTCGGGGCTGCTCTATCCACCAGCAGAATCCCCGTTCATACAGGGATGCAAAATGAAGACTACGGCATACAGGGTAAAACAAGGGCAAGCTCTGAAAGATGGCAAATGGTCAAGGAGTCAAATTAGCATTGCTTGATGTTGTGTTTAACATTATAACTGTTCAAAAATGTGTAAAACATAAAAATTACTGTTACAAGCTGCATATTATCATCACGCGGCTTAACATTTTAGCACTTAAGCACAGTTGGGTGAATGTACGCTAATAACTCCAGTGTATTAGATGTTATCGATCTAGAATTTCTCAAAACACTTAATAAACAATAAGACGAAAACTATGCAAAGAGGCCGGTGTGACAGAAGTACTAGTTTTGCATTTGAACCAGGTGTCAGCGCTAAGAACTATGCATGTAGGTTATATGATTAAATATCTGGACGTCTACAATGGCATTCTCGCACTGTCATAGAACCGCTGAGCACAAACGTGTTTGTGAGTGACAGTGAGGAAGGTGGATGGATCTATGACCTGTTATTTTAACATAGCGATAATGATCTTTCTACGTGTAGACAGCTTTATCTTCACGCAATCTCCCAAAACTAATGAACTCATTTCTTCGAAACGGTGGTTTAACGATTCGCTTGGAAGTGAGGATTACCTCTAACATCCAGACGATTTTAAAGCCGTAATTCAGCGTCCGCAATAACAACTGTTTGGATTAATTCAGTCCTGAGATATTGCTCATCCCAATCTCCTCAGATGCACCCAGCTATATCTATTGCTCTATTCACTATTTACTTAGCAGAAATCCCACACGACCACTGTTCTAAAAGATATTAAAACTTTTGCCATTATTCCGTTGTAGTTCATTGAACTTTGGAGTATTAAAACTGACATTAGTTGTTTGCAGATGTCAAAAGTCTCGCGAAACGTCAGAGATCAATTCGGTTTGCTCTTTCTTTCTGTGAGAACTATTCATACTGCGGTTGGTTATACAGTACCTTTTCTGCATCGATTCAAATTGTGTATATATGACCTCTATTAGATAGCTATATGTGAGCAGGTTTAGCTTTTTACGTCGCATTTAAGATTTTTTCAGTCGTATGAGCAAGAAAAGTCATGAGCAAGAGATGTCATTATTAGTGTGTGCATATACATTGTCTTCATGCGGCAGTCCATGTCGCTAAACTGCTGTATCCTGCCGAAGACACCAGACATGACACCCCACCCAGTTACATTATACCGAAACCAGGCCTGTCTTTTTCCCTTGCTCTAATCTCCGAGTGATGGGCGCCAAGCGAGGCAGTAGCAAGTGCCATTTTTAAATTCTTTGGTATGACCCAACCTGGGTTTGATTCTAAGTCCCCTGACTTCGAGACGGACGCTCTATCCACCAGGCCACCGAAACTCTTCTGGAGTTGGTAGTTGCTAGCTGCTACCTGATTGTCTGTTTACGGGTCTTACGAGTCACTTACGGGAACGAATACCCTGGATACTGTCACTGTGATTCTCAGTGAATAGTTTAAAATAATAGACCAATATCACATCACCGAGAAACGATAGATGCAAAATATTACCACCATCCTCTGGCTCAGTAAACCGGAATATATATATTACCACCATCTTCTGGCTCAATAAACCGGAATATATAGCGGAGTTGTGCTGACCGCTAATGTGCTGGGAGTGGGGACGTGTAATATCTTATTGTTTTAGCATTTGCATGAACAGTTAGAATAAAACCCCAGCTGGGGTAAATGGACAAGAAGCCGTATTCCACCCGTTACGTGTGATCTTTTGCTAACTCGCACACTGTTGCACACTGTCGTCAATCTGTTTTTGCTCTCTTTGCTGTAAGTCTTTCGTATTGTCACGTGCGTCTAATATAAATTATAGGGAAATGACACTCACTTTGAGCTAAGCCATGGAACGAATACCCTGGATACTGTTACATATTACGTCTACAGATAACCAGATACCCTTGATGAGCTGACAGCTTGGGACATTTGCGCAGCGATACATAAACAGTCTTGCAGGATTATGAGCTGGGTTTGTGGTACATTATTTTCATTTCTAGTCATCTCTACAGTAATAAACTATACATGTGGCTTATAATAACAGTCATTTCTGTCTAATTTACATATAATTTCCCGTACGTGGTAAGCTCTGCCAGCAGCCAGTGGATGGTCCTGGGTTTCCCCCGGGATCTGCCCTTTGTCCTCGCACCATAATACTGGCCGCCGTCGTAAAAGTGAAATATTCTTGATTACGAGGTATAACACCAACCAAATAAATAAACAAATAAATACAAACAATTAATGTTGTGCTAGAAATGGATTTCAGGAACAGTCACGTTGTCATGAAACACAGGCCTTTTGGGAACACACACACGCACACACACACACAACCGTATGGGACTCCCTTCCAGGCCCAATGCTCGCAATGCTGAAGCAACTGGGCTTAAGCTTGATAGCCTTTAGCTCATCCCGGTATGTGCCAAGGGGTTTTATAACAAAACCGGTTATATAATACACATGCGTTGTATTATAAAACACTGGCCAATCCAGCTTGGACCCGACTCGCCATTAAGCGAAAAAAAGTTATCACTTTGCCCACAGAACTATATGAACAGTTGTCCGAACGAAGCTTACTTTTCAAAACATAACTGAAGCTTGAATATTTAAAAAAAGAATACAACACATGGAGTAGAACCAGAGCCCCCACAACACGTGATGGCGAATGGTCACACACAACCAATAAAATCCCGCCTGTCGTCAATTTACCTTAGTTAAGGTTTTATGCTTAAATAATAGAAAGTTATATAACGTCTTTCTCATAGCACCATAGCAATCATGCATTTGATTGATTTTAATTGGTGTTTTACACCGTTCTGAGGAATATTTCACTTATAAGATGGGGGCCAGTATTATGGTGAGAGGAAAGCAGACAGAGCCCGGGAGAATCCTTCGTCCATCCGCAGGTTGCCGGCAGACCTTCCTACGTACGTCCAGAGAGGAGTCCATCATGAGCTGGACTTGAGCCTACAGCAATAGCTGTGGTTAGAGGCTCCTGGTTTATTGTGCTGCACTAGCGCTCTATAACCACTAGGCCAAAGCACCATGGCTTACGCAGGTTTAGGTAAAAAAAAGTGCAGTCACGCTTATTTTTTTTTAAATGTTTTACGCCGTACTTAAGAATGTTTCAATTATACGGCGGCTGCCAGCATTATGGTGGGTGAAAACCGGGCACAGCCCGGGGGAAACCCACGACCATCCGCAGATTGCTGACAGACCTTCCCAAGTACGGTCCGAGAGGAAGCCAGCATGAGCTGGACTTGAACTCACAGCGACCGCATTGGTGACAGACTCCTGGGTTATTACGCTGCGCTAGCGCGCTAACCAGCTAAGCCACGGAGGCCCCCCAGTCACGCTAATTAAAAGTTATTGTAGGCCGGGGTCTAGAATTACTCAAATGTTGTGTTGTGGATATCTTTTGTAATATGAAGAGGGAATATTTAAACACAAAACTGGTAGCTTTTCCAGAAATCGATGTAGAGGGAAACATCATATCTATCACGTTTATTGCACCGAGATCACACTCGCTGACAAGCTTATACAGTACCACGGCCAAAAAGTCATTGGACAGGGGGTTGTCTGGGCCTATCGGGACAAAACTCAATCTGCCGATAAGATTAATCCGTTTAAAGGAGTCGAGATAAAATCATCGATGACAAGTGAAGGAAAAATAAGACATGAGATGAACTGGATAACACGACGTGCAAAAGATTATAAAATATTTATTTTGCTTTAGCGAAATTGTTGCTGTATACATACATACACACATATGAACAACTTTTGCTTAATATTTTTGTTAATAAAACATCGCCTGTCTATGTTTTAGAACTATGCGGTGCTTGAAAAATTGTTCTTTAAAACGAATCCTATTTTCTGTCTGCCAAATACCATGTGAGGAATATTTATTTCCGAATAATGGAACTCACTTTTCGTGCAGAGAATGGCCCATCTTCATTATAAGGTAGGAAATCTTGCAGAGGTCACGTGCACAACTGCTAGAGATGGCAGCAGGGGGCGTTATAATACCCCACGACTCCATGCCTGAAGATCTCGTGTAATTGTCAAACAGACTACGGGGTGCATTGGGTGATGGATGGATCAGTTAAGAAAGAATTGGTCCTTTAAGAAAGGCTCTATTCGAGCCTTAAATCTTTCATTCGATATCGATAAATCTCTAAGAGAGCTGACGGACATTTGTTATCACGCCAATATGGTGTAGCTGTGCTGGCAAAAAAAAACAACAACATATGTATACTACTTTGCTATACAGTTTCTCTTGGCGTTAGGCAATTTGATTAAACCCAACATCTACATTACTTTATTACACAATTTTGCCAAATTTGTGTTAGGCAAAATAACTGATTTTATTTCGAGATTCTACGTGCCGTACCAATCTTGAAGCTATAAAAGACATAGAAAATCTTTTATCCTGAGCTCCGCTCCCAACACAGTCGTTAGCAGTAATTGATTTCTACCCACAATCGAAGAAATTCACAAACTAGGAAGGGTTTATAGGCGAGGGGCCGCATTCGGTTTCTAACATATTGAGAAGAACTTCTATATTAGAGACAAGAAATATAAATCAATACCACGTACGAAGTCTTAAAGTACTTGGCCAGTCCACTAAGGACAAAATAGGTTCGCGGGTGGCGCGGGAGACGCTGACCGCTTTTCTCTCACCAAGATCTCACCAAGACGAGAGACCAGAGGAAGTTAGCAATTCCCTGTCCAAGGCCGATAGTGGATGAGCTTGCGCCCAGTATGTCAGTGGCTGGGAGTACTTTTATAGCAACAACTGGATTGTCTCAAAATAAAGCCGGTGTTATGGAACTCAAGCGTATAAAAGCCGTATCCCCCCAAAGGGTACACTTGCAAATGTGTATGTATACGCCCAGAATGAGTGGCTTAAATGTCTTATCTGATCCTAATTACCAGCAACAGTGCAAACACGGCCCATATTCCACGGACAGGCTTATTTGTACACCGATGTCCGCAAGCAGTGACCCTTAGTACTTTAATACTATCTCTATTCTCCATAGCATGAACCTCGATAATTCATTGTCCAGCCGCACGTGGGAAGGTCTGACAGCAACATGCGGATATTCGTGGGTTGCCCCGGGCTGTGCCCGATTTCCTCCCACCATAAAGCTGGCCGCCGTCGTACAAGTGAAATATTCCTGAGTACGGTGTAAAACACCAATCAAATAAATAAATAGATATAAACCACTTATCCCCAGAAAGTGATGCTTAAAGTCCCATATTTCCAAGAAGCGATGCTAACATGTTATCCGTAGCTGACCGGCGGATGTTTATACATCCCCTATACCTTCATAACAGGCAGTAATGTCTACACAATCCGTATCCCCCGGAAGTGATACGTATATCCCCATTCAGTCTGAGGCTCAGCTGGTTAGCGCGTTAGCGCAGCGTATTCACCCCAGGAGTCTCTCACCAATGCGGTCGCTGTGAGTTCAAGTCCAGCTCATGCTGGCTTCCTCTCGGGCCGTACGTAGGAAGGTCTGTCTATACAATCCGCATCCCCCGGAAGTGATACGTATATCCCCATTCAGTCTGAGGCTCAGCTGGTTAGCGCGTTAGCGCAGCGTATTCACCCCAGGAGTCTCTCACCAATGCGGTCGCTGTGAGTTCAAGTCCAGCTCATGCTGGCTTCCTCTCGGGCCGTACGTAGGAAGGTCTGTCTATACAATCCGTATCCCCAGGAAGTGATACGTATATCTCCATCCAGTCTGAGCAAAATGCATGCTTATGAATCCCCTATTTCCGGCAGTGAGACTTATACAACCCGATTCAAGTTTTCCAGGAAATAGGGCACATCTTTCAGAAATTAAATCCTAAATCGGTGAAATTCGTAGGGCAATTAGCATCACACCGCTATTGATATATATATTCTTGGTAAAATAACGACTTTAATATAAGACTGCAGTGTAGAGAGCAAAACCAGATCATCGACGACGATGTGATAACTGCCAAAATTTTCACATGTAACCAGTGAAATACAACCTCATGTCAGTTTGGCTCAGTTTGGGTTTTATTGTAACCGTTCAAGTAATTGCTTAAACAGTAGCCCTGGGCGAGACATGCTATACGACGTCTGTTCGAAAGTCTAGGCTTATAGTAAGAGATAATTGTTATACGTGATACGTGTTTCACCGTGCTGTAGATGATTACACTACATGAAAAACTTGAATCTTTGTGTCGAAACAGACATTCGAATACCAGCCGTCAACCAATAAGCAGTGAGTAAGTGCGTGCTTGGGGTTTAACGTCGTACTTAACAATTTTTCAGTCATATGACGATGAAGGAATCCTTAGGGTGTATGTGATGTGCCTCCTTGTTGTAGGACGGATTTCCACCGCTCTTTTATCTTGTGCTGCTACCTACCAAGGGCAAGTAAGCCGCCCCGCCCAAGACATTATACCGATACGGGTCAACCAGTCGTTGCACTATCCCCTTCATGCTTCAACCAATAAGAACATTCCAGGTCAACAATCGCAAGGCCACTTCCCAAAACGACGTATAACACAAACTACCAAAGAAATGAGAAAGTATATAAAATACAAAAATAGAACGGACTCATGCAAAGAAAAGCAGTCCACGGTTTTCAATGGTGTTTGGAAAGACGCATGGTATGTTTTGGGCGACTGAGTAAAGTCAGAATTTACATCGTGTACCATGCTATTATATCAGTCGTCGACAACACAATGTGTAATTTAATTGCGCTTTGATTGCAACTTTTCCTATATCCAACACGGCGATCTTATTCAAGAATATGAATATACAACCCATAGCCCTGGGATAAGGGGAATTAGACACAATCACGATGCAGAACGCCACCTATTCTGGACGTTCTGTCCATTTTAACTCATTCTAAAACTCCAGAAACTTGGAGTGAAGGCGTTTGATGCCATAACCTTGACACACTAGTATTCGCAGTAACAACTTGTGACGTTGATTGAAATCGTCACACAACACGCAGGATCTATCAAATGCTACAAGGCGAGATATGTGCACGCCATATGCAGGACCCTTCGGTATATTGTTGTCCCAGTATAACTTACAAAATTAAACAGGCATGTGAGCAAGCATCCCCGAGGCCAGGTCCCTTTGCATTGCTTTAATGTGACTGTATGTTAAATGTGATGACAACACAGCATTTTGAGTAATTCTAGATCAGTGACGTCTAATAAATTGCAAATTAACATTACTTCAATCCTTTTTCTATACCTAGTTCTGCTTAAGACATGGTACTAGGGGGCGTGTAAGTTGCTACTGTTCATGCATTTTCATGAATACTTAGAATAAAACTCTGACTGAGGTAAACTGAAAAGAGGTCGTATTTCACCTGTTACGTGTGATCATTTGCCAGTTATCACACTGTCGTTGCTGCTCTGGTTTTACTCTTTACGCTGTACGTCTTGTCAGTTCACCTCAGTTAGGGTTTTATTCTAAATGTTAAAGCATATGCTTAAACGGTATTAGACCTGGTACGAACGTCTGGTTCGAATCCTAGACTTATAAAAATAGTAAGGGATAATTGTTATGGGCAGGCGTTTCATTGTGGGATAGAGAACATCATCGCAACAGGAAAAAGCTTGAACAAGCATGAGCGTGATTTCTAGCGTGACTAATCGTACCAGCACCGATTACGTCTGTATGGCAAGCTCATGTATGGTATTAAAGAAAAACAGTCGATTGTTTTCGGCGAAGAAAACTTTGCTTATACTGCTTACATCGAAACCTCAGCCTTTCCCTGTATTTTGTGAACTGTAAGCAAAGAAAGTTATTTATTTTACTGACGCTTGTGCAATGTAAAATATAATATGAAATATTGCAGTATAGAGAGTGAGACGAGACTAACAACGACAGTGTGACTGTTGGCAAATTGTCAAACTCAAGCGGTGAAATACTGTTACCAGTTTACCTCAGTTATTGTATTCATGTACATGCAAATAGTTAGATAGTGGCAAAATGCAGCCCCACCCCCACCCACATTCACAACCCCACTCCCCAAGCTGAATTAATCAGGTAAAAACAAAAAGCGGTGATGTAAATTGTAATAAATTAGACATCGCTGGTGTAGAATTGCAGAAAATGTTGCCTTGTTATCGTATTTAATAAAGAATATCATGAAAAAATTGCGAAATGTGAACCATGATTCTGGGATGCTTATTGCATTATGCAAGAATACAGTAGAAAAGATTACAGGCTTAATTCCTCAAAGAATTCCTCACTTGTAGGACGTGAGTTAGATTTATGTGCAGAGGAAACTAGAGGAAACCAACGGCCTTCCTCCGGTACCTGGCGAAACCCTCTAACCTAAAGCCACGACAGAAGCAGCGGGGGCTTGCATCGAACAGCCACCCTCTTTGGTCAAGCGCCATCACTGTAAGCGTCTGGGCCGGAACAAAGATGAGTGGCAGTCTGTTACAACTTGTGGGATCTCATCATCACACACCGTATTCACGACTGATCGACTCTGATCGACGCGGTCCGTATAACAGGGAACCCGCCAGCCAACAGCCGACCTAATTGGCCGGGTCTTATCAAATATTTAACCAAATGATGAAAGCGGAAAGGACTCCGCCGGACTAGTAATTCATCTTGCTTTATACTACAGGCTGTTTGGAATTCTGTGAAATCTTATATCTTTTGTGTTTTGTGTTTTTCTGTCTCTTTTTTCAAGCGTGGAACGAATTCTTCTGATTTCAGTAATACACAATGAGAGCAGGGATTTTCGTGAACAAAACTCAGAATGGCTGCTACAGTTCATTTACAGGCATTTCCTATACTTCTGTACGTCCTGTTGTTTTTTCTGTCGAGATGGCCAGAAAACTAAACTCGCTTTCTTTCTTTATGTAGGCTATATATAATATTTACGTTCGTTTTTGTACAGAAAAGTAAACATAAGGTGTAAATGAAATTGTGTGTTTTTTCTTGAAAAGCGAATAATGTGATTGATAGCTTTCAATTTTATGTATTTTCAGCAAAGGCAGGCTTGCTGACATGCCCTAATGACACCAGTGTCCTCTGCTCTTTGAATTATTCAAGATAATTTCCCTTTAACGTTCTGCTTCAGATGCTATCTGCCGGCAGGGGGCGCTATTTACCACATGACCAATCAGCATGACACAAAATCTCGGATACCGTGGTTTGCGTGCTTCAGTCTGATTTATGACTTGAATTCTCTCGAAGGAACGGCCGGAAAACTACTTTTAAGTTTGACAGTGAGGTAAAATATATCAAGATTATCCACAGAAATCTTCCGTCTCCGTGGAAAATACAAAAAACTTTCCAGCTCTGTGTTAAATGTTCTGTACATTCGAAAGAAATATATATATAAAGAATCTTTAGAGAAATATTAAATAAAATCCTCTGCTTCAGTAACAAACGCTCGCTTACATATATCACCTTACTTTCTGTTCTGTGCACCATTAAGTACTGCGGAAAGTAGTCCGTTATCGGAAACAGAGATTGTACAGGCTTACGCTTCTATGCTCACGTATCCGTTACTCGTATATCAAGACTTTTAATGCAGTGGAGTTTTCTTATGGGCGGATAATGTCATCTGTAATTCATAGAATAACGGGCTGACAGTAAGCAGAATCATTGCATTGCTATGGGGCTTCTTCTCCATACAGCTTGTTATCTCATGACATAAATTACATGACAAGGCCTGATATTTCAATTGCATGCGTACCTTCATTAATGTGACCGGTGTGTTTTTCGTAAAAGGTTTAACTGTGTTCCTGTATGTCTATGTATAATGAATGAGTGAGTTATTGAGTAAGTGCTTCGGGTTTAACGCCGTGTTTAACATGTTTTTTTCCGTCATTTGGCGACGAAGGAATACTTAGAGGTCATGTAATGTGCCTCCATTTTGTAGGATGGATTTCCACCGCTCATTTTCCATCTAGTTATGTTTCAATGAAGCGACTGAAGGTAAGTAAGCCACCCGCTGGAGCCATTATACTGATATGGATCAACCTCTTTTTTCAAGGTCTTATATGTGACCCGACCCAGGATTGACGCTGGATCCACCGCCGCCGAAGCGAACGCTCTACCAGCTGAGCTATCGGGGCTGGTCTCTGCGTATAATGTGTGCTATTTGGTGTTCTATTCCGCCATCAGCGCACATGCATGTGTTTACATTGTAAACATTGTTATTGGTAGTATTAAACACAAAACACCAGGCTTTTGGGTATTATTAAAGATGTGTAGCATAAAGAGTAAAACTACAGAAGCGACGACAGTGGGATAGCAAGCACATTGTCACACGTAACCAATGAAATACGGACTCTTGTCAGTTTACCCCTGTTAGGGTTTTATTCTAACTGTTCACGCAAATGCATGAAAAACATATTACACGCCCCCAGCACCATGGCTTAAGCGGAACTAGGTATAAAAACGTATACAATAATGTTAATTGCAATACATTAGACGTCACTGGCAGAGGCTTTCTATCTAAGCGTGAAGTCCGACATTCGTATACCACTCGTAGGCCACGAAAGCGGCGATCCGAGTCGATAATAGCAAGGCCCATTTTGCAAAACAACCTGAAACACCAGTTCCCAAAGACACATGTAGGAAATAGTGTTCGTCACAAACCTGGCGAAAAAACACATTATATCAGTGATTTTGGAACAAATTACACATGGTTTAATGTCTTTAAAATTCAGTGTGACATATTTGGGAATATATTGTATATGCATGTGTTAAGTGTTAGACATTGGATGTGCAATAAAGTGTACATTAAAATATAACACCTCACTATGGAAAAATCAGTCGTCGAAACAGATATTCCATTGTCATGCAACTGTCAGCCATAATGGACGTTTCGTGTTCATAACCACAAGGTCAGTTTCCAAAATGATAGATGACCCGAATAGACCACCATAGAACTGAGGAAGTGAATAAAGACAAAAAACGTGGATTCGTGCAAATCGACAGTACACTAAAAAATTAACTGATTTTTAATTAGTTTAAAATTAGTTGATTTTAACCGAAAGTCTGTTGTCTGAGTCATGCTAGGATGTATTCTGCTATTAGAACAGATTATTCTGTTAAAAATAACACATATATTCTATTAATTCAACAAAAAGATTCTATTAGACTAACAGAATTTTATGTTGAATATGATACGTTATTATATTATAATAACAGAATACATTCCAGCATCACTCAGACAACAGCCGTTCTGGTAAAATTAACAGATTAATATTTTGAGCGTATTCACTGATTTTTTACGTGTTTGCCGGAAATCTAGGCATCAAAAAAGACATTTGTATTCCAGCTCTAAACCAAAATGGACGCTCAGGGTCCAAAATCGCTAGGTCATTTCCCAAAACAACGTTCAACACAAATCCTCAAAGACCTAACAACATATATATATATATATATATATATATATATATATATATATATATATATATATATATATATATATATATATATATATATATATAAGAAAGGCACAAAAATTTTTAATGTGATTGATTGATACATAGTTTTTTTTTAACCCCATGCTCAAGAATTGGCACACGAGTCGCGGGGGTGAAGAGTGGGAAGAGGAGAACTCCCTCATCTGCCGCTAATATGTTTTAGAAGCAACCTAGAAGGCTTTGAAGACTCTATACTTTCCGCAACTGTTTTGCTTATCTTTTGGAATGCTTAAAGTAATTTGAAGTGATTAAAGAATTATAGCACCCTTTCTCGACGGGCTAATGGTAGAGAGGCAAGCAATCTCGCAGTGTCACGTTCGGTACGAAAACAATGCGTTTTTTTTAAGATAAGCGGCAATGAACTCAACGAAGTATATGTTAGGGAAAGTTATCCCGAAATAACCTTCAAAAACTTCAAAAATGAAAAACAGTCTTTATTGTCTTCACGCTGAAAAATTATTAAGGTTGACTCAACCGCGTAAACCAGGATCTGTCGACATAAAGACTACAGCTTGGAGAGTAAAAGCAGATCAGCGATGACTGTGATAGTTGTCTAATCAGGTCACACATAACTGGTGAAATACTGTCTGTCGTCAATTTACTTCTATCTACGCTAAAAAGCCGTATATAGAAAAATTATGTATGACGATTTCCTTGTAACCAATTACACTAGCCATAGCTGGAGTGGTTTAAGTCTGATATACTGTAGCCGGTTTACCACCAACATTTGACAGCTTTCTGACACTGAGTGATAAACTATGTTGTCAAGAAGTGAGTTAGATTCCTCGAAGTAATCTTGTATCCTAAATAACAGGGTTATCTGGAAACTGACAGATTTAAAATTAAGTTACAATATTCTCGTCTAAAAGACACAGGGGCACCACTAGTGCCGGGAGGTTTTCTTATTCGCCAAGCAATACTGGATTTTAATTTAAACCGGTTCTCTCGTCACAATGGATGCGAAGTAAAAATCACAGTTCTATGTGTAGTATAACGGTTCATTATGATACCCTTTGTCGTACGTCCACGGCAGAATAGGGCAATTTGTCCATTAATTTTCTGACGTCATTAATTCAGTGACGTCAGAAAAGTAATGACGTCTGAAGGCAGGGATATGTCCAAAGTGCAGTTATGGGAAGAAGGCAGTGACGTTCAAAAGGCAGCTATTTTCGAAAGGCAGCTATGTCAGAAAGTGTCTGAAAGGCAGGGATACGCGAGAAGGGCAGTGAAGTCAGAAAAACACTGACACTAGGAAGGCGGTGAGGTCAGAAGTGGAGTGACGTCTGAAATGTAGGTATATGCCTGAAAAGCAGATATGTGAGAAGGGCAGTGAGGTCTAAAAGGAAGCTAAATCAGAACGATAGCTATGTTCGAAAAGCAGCTATGTCTGAAAGGCAGGTAAACGTGAGAAAGGCAGTGAAGTCAGAAAGACAAAGACGTCAAGAAGCCAGTGAGATCAGAACTGGGGTGACGTATGAAAGGTAGGAATATATCCGAAAAGCAGTTATGTCCGAAAGACAGTGAAGACTGAAAGACAGGTATTTGCCCGAGTAGCAGAGAAATTTGAAAGGCAGGTATATATGCCAGAAATGCAGTCATGTCAGTAAAACAGTGACGTCAGCAAAGCAGTTACGTTAGAATGGCCTTGACGTCCTTGGGCCCGTTTCACTAAGCGTGTGCAGCGTTGCAGGCACGCAACTTCCATGACAACCAGTGTTGTAGGTATCACTTTGGTGGTAAAACTTTAAAATAGCAATCGTGTGCATCACGAATTCTCCATGCCATTGCCATATTCTTTATCAAAACAATGCGTTTTATGACCTGAGGTAATGAACTCTACGGCATGCATTGTACAAAAAATATCACAAAGTAACTTTATTACACAGATAAAAACAAACGTCGTTGCTGTAAGCCGAAAGAACTAAATCTCCCAGATCTAATAAAGCCAACAATGTATTAGTTGGCAAACGTTTAAGCCACGAACTGTCGAGTAATTTTGTAAAAGCATGTAGATCACGTGGATACTGTGACACACTTAAACTTTTATACATCAGGACTTTTCGGTAAGATGCTTAGCTTTTCAGTGACGTAGGTCAGACACATGTATATTCTATAAAGGGTTGACCACGACAGTCTGCAACACTGACTGATAAACCATCAAGCATGAGACCGCGCTCACGGGAAGGGTAAGAAATAAATTTAATCCGCCGAGGTAATCTTGTATGTCAAATAAAAGGGTTATTTGGAAACTGACAGATTTGAAATTAAGTTACATGGGCACGTATAAAGCCTGGAGATTTTCTTATTCGCCACACAAAATTGGATTTGAAACCAATCACGTTCTTTCCCAACAAAGCCTTTCTTGTTTGCAAATCAAAGAGCTCTTCCTGTGGGCTAACTGTTCCTTATGACACCATTTGCTATACGCCAATGACACAATACAGTCGTTTTTCAAGTGTTAGAGTCTATCTCTTTGAAAAATGTACATCGACCAGGAATGCAGTAACGTCAGAAGATGATGACCTCTGAACGACAGATATGTCAGAAAGGCAGTTGGGTCATATAGGCAGATATGTCAGAGGGGCATTGGCGTCATAAAAGTAGTGACATCGAAAAGGCAGTGACATTAGCAAGACAGCTATATGAGAAAAGCAGTTATGTCAGAAAGGCAGATATGTCAGAAAGATAGTGGCGTCAGAAAGACACTGGTGTCAGTCGAAAAGGAATTGACATCAACAATACAGTTATGTCAGAAAGGCAGTTATGTTAGAAAGGCTGTGTCAGGAATATATCTCTTAGATATAGTGGTAAAGTTTTACTCTGTGGTTATGAATTCTAGTCATCGGTTTTAAGATATTGTATAATTATCCCCTCATCTGTGGGTACAATTCCTAGGAAATTTTCTGGAAAAGGCTACAGCAGAGAGGAGCACCAGTTTACCTCAGTTATGGTTTATTTCAACTGTTCATGTATATGCTTTAAAAGTAGAACATCACATATCGGCAAAAGAATACCACCTTTATCGTCAGTGATGCATTTAAAGTAGACCATTACACATCGACAAAAGAATAACACGTCAGTAAATGGAAGATTCTTGATAAAAGTTGAGAACGTTAAAAGGCGGACCCCAATTCGGAATACTTGAGCAACAAACCGTGCGTCCGTTTATTAAATGTGATGATAGCACAATATGTGATTAATTCTAAACCCATAAAGTGTAAGAAATCGTAATTAACATCACTGTGTATTTTGTGGCTAATTCAGCTTAAGTCATGGTGCTACGGAGTGTACAAGCTGCTCCTATTTCATCATGTACAGTGCCAGGGAATGAAACCCTAACTCAGGTAAATTGCTTAGAGGTCATATTTTTCTGTCTGTTGCGTATGACCCTTTGCCAAATATCACTCTGTCGTAGCTGCTCTAGTGAGTGAGTGAGTGCTTGGGGTTTAACGTCGTACTTTCGCAGTCATATGACGACGAAGGAATCCTTAGAGTGCATGTAATGTGCCTCCTTGTTGCAGGACGCATTTCCACCGCTCTGTTATCTCGTGCTGCTTCACTGAGACGCCTTACCGAAGGCAAGTAAGGATAGCTGCACTATCTTTACCCCGCATGCTGTCGTCTTTCATCTCAACATTATGCTGTTTTAAATGTTCCTTTAAGTCAGAACTCCGGCTTTGTCAAATGGGCTCCATGGCAGGGGTCTTGTTTACGTGTAGGACAATCATGTGTGCAGTAGGGGCTTCTGAACGTGTGATCTTAAACTGGTGGTTGATAAATTCGGTGGAAAACGATTGGCGTCTCATCGCAAAGGTCATCTGCCAGACGACGTCTACGCTCATCTATAACTTAGTCTAAACTTTCTAACACTGTCTCCAATCAGTGTCACAGCCTCACGTTATTGCTTTTATCGACAGCGTAGTAAGTAACTGTATATTAACACGCTTCAACAGGAGTGTTTCCAACAATTGCTATCAAAGAATACTTGAAACACATGGTTTTGATTTCTAAATGTGGAGTTTAAGATTTGGCCAAATACATACAAGTATACTATATGAAATAGTAAGGTCTTTTTCAAGAAATCAAGCAGTTCCCAATTTTTCTAAAATTCTTACTCTGCAGCAAATCTACTTTTAGAAAATAAACCACTTTTAAAAACATCCCAAAGTTTCTTTATGGATAACAACTTCTGATTTATTTTTACCGGCGTTTCAACGTACATTCGAACATCGTTATCAAGCATGTACATCGAAACTTCCGTGAAAACAAATCAGAGGTTGTTTTCCATAAAAAAAACTTTGTGACGTTACTGTATCAACTTCTATATACCTTCTAAAGAGCTCACCTTTTAAGAAAAGGAAGCACAGTGCATTTTGAGCTGATTTCATGATTTTTTTACTGATTCTACAGTAAATTGTTTACGTCAAACTGAACAAGCAGACACACGATGGCGTCACCGATTTTGTTTGTAGTTGTATGGTAGCAATATTTCTGCTTCCAGCATTAGAATATATGTAATGTTAAATCTGTATTAGAATTTAATGTGGAAATTCAACGGTTTAGCTGCTGAAAGAACTTGTGCCTGCTCAGTATGCAAAAAGGCCACCGCAGGTTCTCACTGTAGAAAAATGTTGAAAAAATCATATTTGAAATCAGCTCAAAATGGCCATTTTAATCAGAAGGCGGCCTGCACCTTTACAAGTTCGCTATTGCGCATAATAATATATGGTGTTCAAGCACGTTTAACATTAAAAGACGTCGTAATATTGATCGACGGGCGATTTAGTTCATGACATCAGAGAAAAGGCAAATTCATTGCCCTGGGGTAATTAAATTGATGAAGAAAAAAATATTTAAAAAATATATATTTGAATGAAATAGTGAACTCAGATTAAGGACTGGAAGCACTTTGTATTGTGGCCAAACTTTACCCAAGCCTTATTTTAAAACGTGCATTTAAACTCCATGTTCCCTGGCGACGGAAAAGACATTTTTAACAAAGCTGTCTTAAATCGTATGTTTATTAGCGATCGATTGTGTTGGGTTAATTCTTGCACAACAGACACTAGTAGCCGACTTATAGAAAACGCTTCATTAGGTTTCCTTATGTTTCGTAGTTATATGAGAAAGAAAAGACAACAACTCCAACTGATTATGTGGCAATATGATACGACAGTTTGTTTTTTCATTTGGATGACTAACCCAGTTGCCACGACAACCAAGCCACCAAATCGGATTACAGAAGTTGTCTGCATGTATAAAGTATGATTGTTAAGATCCGCCGCAGTATGACAATCCCCAGCTTTAGGCGTACTTGACATTCCACCAATGAGAAATTTGACACTGATCAGAAAAGTTCATTTCGCACAGCAACGGACTGAAAACCCTTTTGGTTGGAATTAGAGGCCACAAGCATCCAGTATTACGCAATCAAGATACAATTACGGACTGAAGTATATTGTCGACAAAGCCAATTATCTTCGAAAGGTTATCAACCGCCCCAGCGCCATCTGATTACAATTAGCTAATCTCTGCTACTTAGCTTCACACCAGCACTGGTTTCCGGAGTTTGATGGCGTAGTTAGCACTAGACTCTCTGGAATAGTTCACGGCACCTTCCCCATCTGACTACCGGGACTACTTGTTGACAGGCGATGTTAATTATTGAGCGGTCAAGTGGTCAGCGCCATTCAATCTCATACATACATGCAGAGGTCTTCTTTTTTAAAATGATTTAAGCCAGAAAACTAAAATGGCTATAAATAGGAGTCACAGTAAGCCAAACTATATTACAATGTTACTCCTTTTTGTGACTTTCACACATGTCTTTCATGTGGAGACTAATACGATACTATGTAATAATACAACTACATGTGTTTTAAGAAACGGATGTAATAATTCATCTAATAGGACAATGTTGTAATAATACAACTATGAAACGGTTAACATAATAATGCAACTAGTGAAATACGGTTGTAAGCATGCAACTAATTATATACGGTTGTAAGAATGCAGCTAATAAGACAATGTTGTAGCAATGCAACTAACGAGATACGGTTGTAATAATGCAAGTAATAAGATACACTTGTAGCAATGAAACTAATTAGATACGGTTACAAGAATGTAGTTAATAGGATACGGCTGTAATCATGCAACAAATATTGTTACATGTATTCAACTAACTTTTTTTTTCCGCCTGATGTTAGAAAAAAACACAAATTCTGCATCAATTTGTTTGAATCAATCAATCAGTCAATTTGAATTATATACTTGATATATATGCACTCTCTTCAGTTCCACTGTTCACAACACGATTCTTTCAGAGACCTAAAGCAATAGTATCGATGAATGTTATTACGTAGTTCTGCGCAAGGACACCATTGTGAGGTTAAGTTTAAACAAGCCTACGTACGTCGCACAGGATCCAAACGCCATGTTGTCGAGCAGTCGCACCAAGGTAAAGGAATGTATAGAGAGTGACGAATGCACAGTATAATGAGAGCAAATGGCAATTTGTTTCGATATTCGGAGCTCAACAGAAATGGTCTAAAATGGATTGTATTTATTGACCTTACTGTTAACGCTAATCCTAATTTTATAATACGGTCCCGCTGAATTACCTCTCTTGGCGGGAAACTCTCCAGTTTCACTGGTGCGTTTTTTGGAGCGTGCTGTAGTTGAATGGGACCTCATATAATGACGTATGGCGAGTTTTTAAGTTAAGTGGTACAAGTCGAGAACCTTTGAAGGCAGAGATTTGCTTATTCGTATAACTACTAATAAAACGCAGAAAAGAAATGCCGAATTTAACAGACATTTTGTCTCTACCTCGCAAAGGGAAGGATTATGAAGACAATGGTGCTGGTCTTTCTAAAAACGACACTAAGCTCTGTTCTAGAGAAAACTCTCTAACCGATTTTAGTTTTATTTTAAATCTGATTTGGAAATCCAAGGCCATAACCAGGTTATACTCTACTGAATTCTTTTTGCAAATTTAAAATATCGACATTCATGTCCTAATACAATACAGCTTTTGGTAACTTTGTTGATTGGGTTTCTGTCTCAGGTGGAAAAAAAATATCCATGATATTTGGCATGAATGTGGTGGCCGATTATCGACGATTTGGGCGAGGAACGACCAATCAATTGTGTTAACATATTCTTCAGCGCTCCGCAATTGCTCATCGTGCGATTGTTGTTACGGGTTTTGCAATCACTAACAATCGGAGAAGATTGATGGCCAGATCGGTCGTGCGTATATCGCGCAACTAGTACATGGTGTACGATCAATCGTGAGAGCTAGCGACCGCTCGCACCATTCAGCGATCATCGTCAGTCGCAGTCTGTCGTGACAGATATAAATGTAATAAAAGGCTTGAAGCAGAAAGAGTAAAACCACAGCAGCGATGGTAGTTTGACAATTGGCAAATGGTCACACATAACCGGTGAAAAACGGCTACAGCATAGAGGTGAAAACCACAGCAGCGAGGGCAGTGTGACAATTGACAAATGGTCACACGTAACCGGTGAAATAGGTTCATGATCTGAGTGTAAATACTTAAATATACACACAGTGACAACTTACACCCCCTATATGTGACGTCTTATCCTTTGGAAATGCGGTTCAAACGATTAGAGCGTGACCATCGATCCCGCTGTCACTTAGTTTGCCCTGGTGATCACCCACGAGCCCTGTGACCAGTCGCGATTCTACGATTTCTATCCAACACCTTCCGGTCTAAGATAGGTCGTCACGTGGTCGCAGTAGCGAGGCCTCTGTACGATTTCTCCGCGATTCCAACATTCTTCGGTCGCAGTTAGATCGTAACCTGGGGGCAGGCCCGTGGTAAAGGTGTCTTTAAAAAAGAAGAATGGACACCTCATTAACGGTTGGTCACCATGCGTTGCGGCTGAACAGTGTTATCGTTCTTGAAAGAACAGAGGAATTCTCAACAGTTTTCAATGCGTGGATCCGCTCCCAGCGGTATCCTCGCAGACAAATTGATTTCTGGCTACTTTGCGGGAATTACAAGGAAAACAATTTGCCCTGAAGGAGAATACTCCATGAAGCCTGCCATGTCAGTTTATACTCTTATCTTCGTAAACAACTTCAGCTTATCGCTCTTTTGTCCTGTGTAAAATCCACGACGAACGTTTGCATGGAAATAATGAAATAAAGTTTCCAGGAATGCAAATATAATACACTTCTTGGAATCATGTTTTCTGGATTAAGATTTGTTCGTCAAATAAAACAGTCTAACCCCACATTATCACCATAAAAAAGCAACTGAGGCGAGAAGATAGACTATCTTAAAGGCCTAGAGGGGATTCTCCTGTAAATTACGTCAACAGGTGAAGACAAGCAGCTCTCTAGAATGAAGGTAAAAAAGACTGTTTCTTTACATCACTGTAATTTACATACATACAAATGTTTTACACCTCATGAACTCTTCAATAAGTATTAAAAAAACTTAGGGATAGTTTGGTTTCATATTTCTCGAAAATACCAAAAAAATAGGGATGAATGGATAAGGAATAAATTTGGGCTGTTGACGATAGGACAATGTAATGGCCAAAACAGACCAAGACCGTTCAGAGATTTTACATGAAATGCATGTGAATCTAGTTGATGAGTATGTCAAAATTTGAATTAAAACTTGTCAATCAGTCTGGTTACATTTCACTGAATTTCATTCAGTATATAAAACTACAGCAAACAGAATAAAACCAGACCATAGATGAGTGAAACAGCTGGCAAAACGTCACACGTAGCCGCTGATATATAGCCACTTGTCAATTTACATCATTAAGTGTTTTATTGTCACTGTTTTTGTAAATGCATGAAAAGAGCAACATAGACGCCTCAAGCACCATGGCTTATTAAGCAGAAAATTAGGTGAACAAGTGCAGTAATGTTAATTACAATTTGATGGACGTCACCGTTCTAGAATTATTCAAAAGGCTTTCTTTTCATCACGTTTTGGAAAGTATCACATGAAGACAATGCACGTGGCCAAGTGCTTTTATATTAGAATACAGGTGCTTTTTTGTGGCACAAAAAGAGCTCCTTCGTTTCAAGCGTACCCAAGAATATTTCACTAATATACGACCACGGATAGCATCATGGTGGAAGGAATCCCGACAGCCGGTAGGAATCCCACGAACATACGCAGGTTGCTGACGGACAATTTATAAATAATAGGCCCAGCTCTCCCAAAAAGGGATAATTTCTAACCAACCAAGTTTAGGGAAATTTTATGCGAAACTTGAAGATCAAATCATAAGAGACAACGAAAAATTACCAGCAACAAAGGCCGAGGATTCCTTGTCTCCAGCAGGCTTTTGATCCTTCTGTTCCAGTGTCTTCATTAATTATTCACAAAAGCGACTTGAATATTTCGAGCCGCACAGAGATTGTAGTTAAGGCAAGTAGATTGATCAATTTTTGGCTTATATGATATTTCCCTTTCGCAGATCAGTGGATCAAGTTCTATACCAAATTGTGAAATGTTAACCTCACACTGGTAAATCTCAATCATCGGTGCATGTGAAATTTGCGTTCACGACTGTCAATGCGTTTCCTAAGCGAGGTAAATTGGGGTCGTATTTCATCGGTTACGTGTGACAATTTGCTGCTGTGTTTTTTCTCACTAGTCTGTGCGTCTTAATTATATTATACAGAGCGTCCAGTTTCTTCCCACCATAATGGTGGCTGCCGTGCGGCCTAAAACAAAAATAAATAAATACGTGGAATATTCCATACCTGTTCGGCAAAGTGTATATTTTTAGCGGTGTACATCACCTGTACATCAATCTCGCTTAGCGATATGAACGTCTAACAGCCCGTGTAATCCCGCCAAATGTATCTCTTGGGATATTTTTTGTAAAAAAATAAATTTTCTACATGACAACCACCAGTCTAACATCTCCGCAACCTTAGATATAAATTTGATCTGTGTGTGCGATTTTGGGTGATAAAAAACACGGCCTCCATATCAAAATCTTTAAGCGTTGGCGTATTAAAGAGTCATTAATATTATAAAGAATCAGCGTACGAGACCATATAAATCAAGGTACGAGTGGATATTAGGGTAGAGGTGAAAAACCTGTATCTATATAAACTTGAAGTTTGTGCGGAATATTATAGACGTCAATACCCATATTCGGGGCTGGGTTTCGGTAAAAAAAAAAAGCGCAGTAGGTTTTAGGAACGTTCATTTACAAAAGTACAAGACTGAGACGAGTGAAAAAGTTTAGGGTTTTATCTTAAAAGCATTCTGGCGACGATAGGGTATTTATTATGCACCCAGAATGATGGTGTTTTGATGGAAGACGGTGATTGTTAAAAAAAACTTGCAGGAATTTCGATTTAAATCATCGGGTGTTCACACATGGCCAGCAATCTGAATTAAGGCAAACATTTCTTCTTCATATGACCCATGAGAAAATTCGTTCTCAGTAAGGTATTGATATTTTCCCTCTGCTATTATTAGTGCCTGATATCTTCGTCTTCCATATCATACCGAATGCTACCGTGGCATTCTGAATACATGAATTTCCCGCATGTTTTCCAGGATAAGTGGGCAAAAGAGTGCAGAATGGCATCGTTCATATCCTAAGAAGAATCCGTTCAGAGCCATCTTTGTCTCGGCAAATTTCCATGTGATAGAAGGTGTAGTTCCAGAACTTTGTATTTCGCCTTTAAGAGGCATGTCACTGGCATGGAAACATTCCACAGCATGTGAAAATTCAATCACATCTTTCACGCTTTCCGTGTGAGACATTCCATAGCTTTGTGATCATCTACAGCACATGCATGTCATCTTACCCCGTAACTGAACACTTGCACATCGAAGGTGTTAAAACGTAAAGAAACTCGTATACTGCCTCAATCATCAAACAAATGAAGTCGCACGTTCGATTTTTTTTTCAAAAGTCCACTTCGTAAATAAAGCATCACATTTTTGAAGGGAAAAAAATGTACTGCATCCGTTGTTTTAAAGCTATTCCTTTTTGTTTTCATTTTTTTGACAAAATTACATATTTATCAAATGATAATCCTTATGGTAGATCTTATTTGGATCTATTTCTGTACAAAGACGAACAAGGTCTCCTTTCACGCCGCCCTTACCACGAAAGGGATAATTTCAATTCTGATATTGTAAATTATCCTTATTTGGATAGCAATATACCAAAGGGTCCTGCATATGGCGTATATATATCTCGCCTTATAGCAAGTTTCTAAGTTTCTCAAATTTTACAATGAGTATAACACTCTTGTTGGCAGGTATGGACAGAGCGTTCAGAATATCTGGCTATATGCATTGTGATTAACCACATATACGGCGCTGTTATCCTTATGTACATATCTATCGCGTACATGGTATTTAACAACACAGATGGCGCTGGTTGGCGAGTGTAACCGTCTATCTTGTAGACAGCTTTTATGCAGGCCAGCATGTCATGTGTGACATGATAGATGGCGCCTCTGGTAGTATGAGATCCTTTCATATTAACGGGAAAGACTTAATCGTTCGTTACTTTTGAATCATAATCTGTTCGGTTAAGGTCTGTAACACTCGTCATTTTCGAACTGTATCTAATACCGCTTAATCTGGGGCTAGGGGCCATAAAGGCACCCATGCTTTATGCACAGTCATGCTTTATGAACAGTTGCATTCAAAGTGCGACTGTTTAACCTTGTACCTTGTTTAATTGTTATTTGACCTGGAACTCATTCATGGACTACGAATTTGAACTTTGATATGGAATATCAACTGTCTGCCCGGCATCATTGAAAACTGATGACCGCTTCTCTCTTGTGGGTTACCGGCTTTATTTTCTATTTGTATAGTTTCTTACTTACCTTTGTCTTTGGGAGCTAGTGTTAAAACGTTGTTTTGGAATGATATACGAATGTCGGACATGACGCTTATGTTCTCACTCGGTCAGCGTTCTCTCCAGCTCAGCGTTCTCACTGGCTTAACGTTCCCATTGATTCAGTGTTCTCATTGGCTCAGCGTCCTTATTATATCAGGGTTCTCACTGACTCAGCATTATTACCGGCTCAGTGGACGGCCGTAATGTCAGGTAAGTGGCAGTTTTTTCCTGCAGGTTTGCGCAATCCACAATCCCTACCATTGGATTATTATTGAGTGAAGTTAATCATAAATTAAATAAAAGAAAGGAATAAATCATTCATTTTACCACAGCCAGACAAAAGCTGTGTTGATGTATACGTAGACCCATCTTTCCCTTCATCCCTCGCCTATCTCACCGTCGATCACATGATTGACAGAATATTAGTGGGTTTATAATCAATGACTGTCTCGCTACAATGCCAAGTGCTGGAATATTTAAGACTGGTGACTGGAAATTTGATGCAACCCTTTCGTGTGCTTTCAACATATGTGGTCTGAGCCCAGCCTTATAACTCCCACGTTTTATGTCGCATATCTTTCTCAGCGGACTCTAACACTGGGGCATAAAACAGGAGTGAAGAATGCATTATTCAGTATATTATGCAGATGTTAAATTTAATTATCATTTTATGTAACGGTCTTTACATGCCTTCAGGCACGTGACAAGGAGATAGGAAACATACTGGTCACCAAGGTCGGACCAAGCTCGGACATTTGCTGGTAATCACCCTCAAGCACCCGCAAGGCCTGGTCCGTTTGCCTTGTTTTAATATGTTAAATGTGATCACAACGCCGCACTTTGTGTAATTCTAGACCAGTAACGTCTAACATATTGCAATTAAAATCACTGAATTGTTTAAAAAGTAATGCTGATTAAGCTATGGTGCTAGTGGCGTGTAAATTGCTACTATTTATGCACTTACATGAACAAATAAATAAAAACCCCGACTGAGGTAAATGGACAAGAGGTCGTATTTCACCGGTTACGTGTGACCATTTGCCAGCTATCACACTGTCGTCGTTGCCCTGATCCTTCTCTCTGTGCTGTACGTCTTTAATTATATTGTATTCCTTCATAAATCCGGATTCCGCTGGTGGGCTAAGCATCCCCGAGGCCTGGTCCCTTTGCATTGTTTTAATGTGATTGTATGCTAAATGTGATGACAACACAGCATTTTGCCAGCTATCACATTGTCGTCGGCTCTCTGGTATTACTCTCTATGCTTTACGTCTTTATACGTATAATATACGAAGAATAGTTATGGGTTTCCCCTGGGCTCTGTCCAATCTCAACCCTCCCCCTCCCTTCCCCTCAAACAATGCTGGTTACCGTCGTATAAGTGAAATATTCTTGAGTACGGCGTAAAACACCAATCAAATAAATAAAAAAAAAATGTAAGAAAAATACACAAAGTATGCAAAGATGATACACAATGTATGCAAAGATGGTACACAAAATTACGTGGCGTGCTCTTTTGCCACAGTAGTGAATATATATCATTCGTACACATTATTTTTTAAAGAGATTAAAGGTCACAATTCATGTTAAACCGTGTTCACATTTGTCAATGGGATTTGTCATATCGCTACGTCGAATTCGACGAGTAGAATGAAAACATAACAAGTCTCTTTCTCGTTAAAGTCTTAAAGTCGTATGACCATTGACGACTGGGATCAGCTCGGTATACGGCCAGTTGAGTTGAGTAGCATCTTAAGCTCTCGTGTATTCCAAGATTTACAGACATTTGGATAACAACCATCAATGATCTTGGACGATAAACAAAAGACCAATTTACCAAAAAATGCTCAACACAAAACATATTTCTCAGCTTCCCTTTGATTGCAGGTGTTCAAATATCCAACGTGGGGATTATATTTAACACTATATATCTCCAGGCAGAGTCAGACAGAAGTATTAAGCAGAGTACCAGATTTCATATACCCCACCCATACTTGCTCACAAAAGAATCATACCTATATTAAAATTTAACACACCGAGTAGTAATAACTGTAAACGTTGATTGAAATCATCACACAACACATAAGATCTAACAAATGCCACTAGGCACAAAATGTTTACCCACCTTACCCAGGACCCTTTGACATTTTCAACCCGAGTAAAGATAACTACCTTTGACACATACAGTCAGTCTGTGTGGTTCTCATTGTTATAGTTTCTGGCAGGACTTGACGAGGTACAGCAATTCTCTGCTTGAATTATGACTGACGGTCATTAGTACAATGGCTTGCCCAGTATCATTATAACTAGCTTTACAAAAAACAAACCGGTTCTTTCTAGCTAAGGGAGCCAGAGACAGAGAGGTTCCAGTCGGACCGATGTTATGTCATCACCTCTGGGTACAATAAACAAATAGGCAATAAAATAAATAACTTCGTCTTTTTTGTACTGTTGTTTTACTCATTTCCGGACGGCACGTCTGTTGATAGGAAATCTCTCTCTTTCTCTCTCGTCAGCTCGGGAATATCGCCGACTGGCAGCTAAAGGGGTTGGAATTGATCAATACCAGGACATGGACGTTAGCATCACACAGACATTACTTGTTGAGAAGGCCACAAGAAGAAGAATGAGAATAGAGAATTAAGGAAGCAGACGAGGATTCTAGTTTTTAGACAGAAATCTGGCCCAATGCGCAGAAGACGAAAACCGGCAGGTTGTCTAAAAGCAAATAGCTCATTACTTAACGCTTCAGACGGCGGTTTCGGTGCTGGCAGATTGATTAAAACGTTGGGGCGTATGTGATTTGTAGTTTGTATATTAAAGCAACGATATCTTACATGAAAATATAGTCTCGGTTCTTGTTTTTTGTATTCAACGTCAAACCTGTATAACCTGTCACGCTAAAAGCAATACATCCATGCACTATCTGTACTAAATGGCTTTTCATGATTGAAAGCGAATTCTTCAAGTTACTGTTCAAGCTGTCAATTGTTCAAGCTAAAGCTGGTTGACACTGTACGTGGCTTCGCACCTATACTTACATAACTGAATCGTTTATGTCAGTCTGTTACCAATGAACTAGTTTCCTAAGTTAGTAATTACATGAAAGAAGGCCATACTAGCGCGACCATAAGACAGCCTGCAGACTTCTTGCGTCGTCATTTTGGACCATGTAACTTTTCTAGACTGGATGTTCTTCCCCAAGTCAGGATCATTTTTTCCCGCCCTTACAGAAACGTGTAGCTCTACCCCACAGTACAGGCAATTAACGATGTATTACATGTACATTATATGATGTAATTACCACTATAGGACTGTAACTTGTGCTTAATGATCTCTTTTTCAACATCAAATCGAACGTATACACACATGAAATTGCCTTCAAGCGTTCTGCCTGAGAACGAAATGAACACAGAACATTCATTTTGACTTCCATTTTAGATAGTTACGCCTGTCTAACTTGTATAAGTGAAACACATTCCCTGTTGTTATGACATTTTGTTACGTTTTTTCCTTGAAAGGAAATATTTTACAAATGGATTTGTTTTCATTTAGCACTATGTAAAGAAGTGTCAGCTTTGGTCGTATTGGAGAAATGTGAGAGGTGAGTCCATATTTTGTATTGGAAATTTAGCGGCGGAATTTTTTCGTGTGTAGATGGATTTCTTAGTTAACTCTTTGACACAAACCGGTAAACACGTTTTGAATATCCTCTAAGCATATTTTAGGACGTACGGCGTCGCCAGTTGCGCACTACAAAAACTTCAGTTAGCGTATTATGACCATCATAAAAACTTATGACCATCACACAGTCGTCGCTGTTCTTGTTTTACTCTCCATGTTGCCATCACACAGTCGTCGCTGTTCTTGTTTTACTCTCCATGTTGCCATCACACAGTCGTCGCTGTTCTTGTCTTACTCTCGAAGTTGCCATCACACAGTCGTCGCTGTTCTTGTCTTACTCTCGATGTTGCCATCACACAGTCGTCGCTGTTCTTGTCTTACTCTCCATGTTGCAAACGTTTGTATGCCTTTATCATGACATAAAAGACTATAGTATAGGGCCTATGAGAGATACGAATTTTCGGGAGTTCCGCATGGGGGCGCTCGCGCATATACCGGAGGTTGGAGATAGAAAACGTTCCATTCGCCCAACGCTAACGCGCGAATACCGCGTACCGACAGGGTTCTAACCATAACTTACCCACGCGGAACTCCTGAAAACTCTTATCTCTCAGCATAGAGGTCCCATACAGCATAGATAGTAAACTTAGAGCATCAACGACATTGTCATAGTTGGTAACTGGTCAAACGTAACTGGTGAAGTCCAATCTCCTGTCAGTTTACCTAAATTCAGTTATTTTGTTTTTAACTGTTCACATAAATGCTTAAACAGCAGCAATTTACACGCGCTCTAACACTATGGCTTAAAAAGAACTGAGTAAGAAAATGAAGTGATGTTACCTGTAATTGTGTAGACGCCATTTGTCTAGAATTATTCAGAATACTGCGTTTTCATCACATTTAACACACATAATACGAAAACAAGGCAATGGGACTAAGCAATACTTCAGTCCAAGGAACACTTTAATCCTACAAAAATCGCCTAGATCGATGTAGCTCTGCGTCGACAAATGTTCCAGGAGGTGAGCTGAAGGCTGCCTTAAATTTCCACAATCACGCAAGTCAGCCTTTTACTCAGTTAAGAATGACCTATATTTTGAAGCGGAACTTACCGAGACATTCGTGGTAAGGCTATCTAAGTCGTTACCGTCTCCTTAATACGGGCATGGCAGACGCGCCGCCATAGCAGCGTCTTAGACAAACGGAAGAGAACGCTGTCTAGAATATCCGGTGACCTTCCACTAATGGAATGTGAGGCACGAAACCAGTTGGATCAGCAGAATAGTTGGCCCAAGAAAACTCCATCTTTGCATAAATATATAATGTTCTGAGCATCTATTCGCCAAAAAACTTCGTCGAAAGAGTTTGTTATCTCCCCTTCATATGGAGATTTCCGATTTGCATATCAAACAAAAATAAAATACGGATTTGGTCCACAATAATATCATGCCCAGCCTAAGTTGATTGTGGGGTCATATGTTCAAAAGAAAAGTTCTTATTGTAGAGCTGCAAAAATAGTTTCGTATCCTGCATTGTTTGTAACTATGCCGTGGCAACACATTGGTGTTAACGGAATATGTTGGAATCTTAGTTTCAATCAGTTTAACTTGTACCACGACACTTTAAGAGACGTCACAATAACCGTACTCTTCAGAATTGTTCACACCACAGGATATTGCTATATGAACAATGAGGTCGAGTAGGATCGAAACCAACTCTCGCTAGATTTTCTGCTGTCTCAATGTAAGGTCAGTCAGGTACAGACTGCAGGAAGATGTTTTTTATCACCTGATGATGACAGTTAAAACCCATAAAATATTTTATGTCTAACTTCAGATTAATTTCATACAATGCGATTACTTGTGTCTGACACACTTAACATTCAGTGGTCAAAAGAAATCTCGAAACTAAAGACCCAAAACTTTACCAGGAGCCATTTTTAGGGCATGAGCTAACTTTAAATTCGATTATAACGATTATAACGAAAATGAATTTTATTTTTGAACTGCAGAGAGTTGAATACGATTCTTAATACATATAGTAGTGTAACACTTTGGGCTGAATTCTTGCATAAGCTTTCAGACGAAGTTTCACATAAAGGGTTGAAGTCTTGTCCGAGAAGGACGAGTGACAGTCTAGCGTTAATAATCTCTAAAACTTGCAATCGGTCACTCAGTAAATCTGTACTTGTTATTACAATCGCTATTATAAGATAACGTTGTGTTAAGTCAAAGCCAGCAAACGATTCGGATATAATCTGCTTGTTTGCTGTACATGTTTATGTTTGTGCTCTTGTTTACTGTACATGTTTATATTCTTGCTCTTGTTTGCTGTGCATGTTTATATTTGTGCTCTTGTTTACTGTACATGTTTATATTTGTGCTCTTGTTTGCTGTATATGTTTATATTTGTGAGCTTATTTGCTGTACATGTTTATATTCTTGCTCTTGTTTGCTGTACATGTTTATATTTGTGCTCTTGTTTGCTGTATATGTTTATATTTGTGAGCTTATTTGCTGTACATGTTTATATTCTTGCTCTTGTTTGCTGTACATGTTTATATTTGTGCTCTTGTTTACTGTACATGTTTATATTTGTGCTCTTGTTTGCTGTATATGTTTATATTTGTGAGCTTATTTGCTGTACATGTTTATATTCTTGCTCTTGTTTACTGTACATGTTTATATTTGTGCTCTTGTTTGCTGTATATGTTTATATTTGTGAGCTTATTTGCTGTACATGTTTATATTCTTGCTCTTGTTTGCTGTACATTTTATATTTGTGCTCTTGTTTACTGTACATGTTTATATTTGTGCTCGTGTTTACTGTACATGTTTATATTCTTGCTCTTGTTTACTGTACATGTTTATATTTGTGCTCTTGTTTACTGTATATGTTTATATTTGTGCTCTTGTTTACTGTACATGTTTATATTCTTGCTCTTGTTTACTGTACATGTTTATATTTGTGCTCTTGTTTACTGTATATGTTTATATTTGTGCTCTTGTTTGCTGTACATGTTTATATTCTTGCTCTTGTTTGCTGTGCATGTCTATATTTGTGCTCTTGTTTGATGTACATGTTTATATTTGTGAGCTTGTTTGCTGTACATGTTTATATTTGTGCTCTTGTTTACTGTACATGTTTATGCGCTTGTTTGCTGTACATGTTTGTGTTTGTGCGCTTGTTTCCTAGGGATATTGTTTCGGTGTGTACTTATCTCGGTAAGCTTTGGATGGGCAATAAAGGGATTATTTTTCCGAACTTTGAAACTTTTTTTATCAGCATTTGGTAATTTCATATCTCTGTCACAACTGAGTATATCATGCAGTACGGAGAAAAATAACGGTGAAATCGAAGGCTCGTATCCAATCAAACAGAAAACAATTCACTACGCAGCGAGTAAAATCAGAGCAGTGACGACAGTGCGATAGTTTAGTGGCAAACATGTAACTCAATTGCGAGTGTCACCGCCACGAAAGTTGCAATGCGAGAAAAGAGGTGCTTGTTGGAGGATTTTAAGCTGGTGGTAAGTGCTCGAATGCCACGAACAACTCTCAGTGACTGTTGTGGATGCAAGCGTTGTTTTCATTTGAAAAAATCGCTCTTCTTTTTGGACTACAAGACATTAGAAACCGTCTCTTATTGTACGCCATAATTATGGTCACACGCAACCGGTGATATCCGGTTCTTATCCATTTCAGAACCTTGTAGCACAGATATCTAATGTGTCATTGCATTACATGGCATCGACTTTAATGACGAAGATTATGGATTTAATTCATCACCAGTTCGACGTCCTCAATCCTGACATAAAACAGGCAGTTACTGCCGGCGACCATGTCTCAGCACGGACCTCAGGAAGAGCAGTACAATCCAGCGCGGACATCAGAGAGCAATACCCTTCAGGGCAGATGTCAGATTTATTGAAATTGACTGACAGCATGTCTGTTGCTTACATCTTAGGGATTTTGGGCCTTCGAAAGCAATTCCAACACCTGTCAGGTACAAAACAGAAAGACAAAGCTTATTCCATAAAATCCGCCAAGGCCTGACACATGGATGGAAGCTTCTGTGTATAGATATATATTTATGGCTGTGGTTAGCTTCACACGCATTTTGTATCATTTCTGTCACCGTTTGTCCCCCGATAAAATTAGACCATTTAATAGCGAACTGTTGACACCAAGAAATTTTTATCAAGTTGACTGTCTGTTTAAACCGTTCAGATGAAAATCTAAACTTATGAACCAAAACGATCCGAAGTGTATATGTATAAAGACTTAAAACGCACAGATCGATTTCTTGGAAGTGTTTCTACTTTTACAGATAACGGAGTGTGTGTTTAACCAATAAAGATTCCAAGACGACAATTACAGTCAGGTAAAGAAACAATCTATCACAGCAGATGATTGTAATTTTTCCGATAAATGTCCAGGCAGATGATAGAAATCATGGCGATAAATGTCTAATCACATGATTGCAATTATGATGATAAATGATTAAGCAGTTGATTATAATGATGGCCAAAAGAATTACAACAGATGATTGAAATCATGGCGAAAAATACCCAAACAGATCATTGCAGTTATGATGATAACGATCCAAATAGATGATTGTAATTATAATGAGGGAGGTACAAGCAGATCATTGTCAGACCTAAGGATTATGATTATGGAGGAATGGAGTCCAAGAGGACAAGCTTGACTGAACAGACAAAAGGTTCCTAACAGACAGAGGTTCCTAACAGACAAACGAAGCTGATGAGATAAAGGATCTGCAGAGATACAGTCTCCTGACATGTTGATTTTTTCAGTGAACATTTAATATTTCAAAGGCATGCATAAATCCGTTATAGATGCATTTTGGCATTCCTAACATTGATCTTCTAAAAAAACCAAGGTATTATGAGGGTCCAATGATGTACTTCCGAATGGAGTTATGTAGGCGATTTTTTTTAAATAGTGTAACGTATGAGGTTTGTGTCACGCGTTATGATTCTCCAGTGGTGTTACGCACGATAAATCCCTGGTGGTCTCGAATATGTGGACTTCCTGATGCTGTTACTTTGGAGGATGGCCCGATGGCGTAAGGTGAGAACATCTGCCGGTGTGGCAACCTTTGGGGATTTGCTAATGAGGCGGTAAAACACCTTAGTCCACATGTAACAACAGCTTTTTAGTCGAATGACAACAGATTTACTTTAAAACCATTTCGTGTGGACTCCACGAGAAATCCCTAACAATGGATACAAGGTGTGTACGGGATGAATTTTATAGAGGAAATAACGAGAACAGACAAAGTATGATCTGCATTACATTTCAGAATATGAAGCCTGGTTTGGGGCCAACCAAGAGCGATATTTGCTTGATCTCCACTAGCAACAAGCGATACAGTGAGAAAAAGACGTAATATTGTGAATACTGCACGTGAGCTAGTGATACGCCCTAGTAACATATCTGCCGCTGGTTTAGTCACGATCACATGACAAGTTCCGTTCCAGTGACAACGCAAGAGGTATAACAATGTGCTCAATATTGCTACACTGTGTTATAAGCCATAATTCATTACTGTATAATATTGCGTGTCATTATACAGGGTGTCCCAGATTCAGGTTGAATGCTTGAGCTACAGAGCAGTGTGTTGACCCATCTCTTCCAAACATAAAAACCAATTCAACTCTTTCTTGTACTGTTAGTTTATTAGCCATAATTAACTCTGAAAGAGAGAAAAAATTTAAAATCAGTATTAAATCTAAAACACAGAAAAAAATGAAAATAAGGATGGCGCACGACTTCTGGGACACCCTGTACAATAAACGTGTAGGGGACTTCGTGGCCGAGACAATGAGCGTGCCAGCGCGGCGCAGTGACTCAGAAACCTCTGGCCAATGCGGTCGCTGTGAGTACAGGTCCAGCACATGCTGGCTTCCTATCTGGCCGTAGGGTCCTCTCAGGCTCTGCCCGGTTTCCTCCCACCGCTGCTCACCGCCGTAGTATAAGTGAAATATTCTTGAGTACGCCCTAAAATACTAATCAATTAAATAAATAAATAAATAAATAAACAAGCGTGTATATGATCAAACAAATCAGCATTTTATACCACAGTGTGAGGTATATGTATATCTTCATAGTACACTACCGGGTATCATTGTATCAGAGTATGACAATATGCAATACGTCATATCATCACACATATGGTATTATCGCATTGGCATGTCATCATGTATGTCATCAAACAGTATATAGGACAGCGTATTACCGTACAGTATGGTATATAACCATACAACATGTTCTTTCATTAAAACTTCAGACGTCTTACAATACAGCAAACGTATCATCTTTAAGTAAAGTGTGTCATCGTATTGCACGGTGTACATTGATCGTATCATCAAACACTACATTAAATAGTTTAGAATGTCATCATACAGTCCAGTGTATACGAAAATAATCATGTATTTATTTATGTGATTGGTGTTTTACGCCGTAATAATGAATATTTCACTTATTCGACGGCGGCCTGCATTATGGCAGGAGGAAACCGGGCACAGCTCGGTGGGAACCAACGACCATCCACTGATGATAGATCTTCCCAGACATACGACCGGACAGAAATGATAATAATAAAAAAATAATGGAAATTCAAGGGACAACGAACATGTAATTTGGGGTTAACGTGAAATTATCCACTGAAAATCAAAAAACACCACCGAAAAATTTCCCCGGAAAATATATCACAATATAATAGGGCATATCACCACACACTACATAATGTCATTAATCTTTATATTGCTCTTTTACGCCATAATCAAGAATATTTCACTTATACGACGGCAGCCAGCCTTATGGTGGAGGGGAAAACATGCACAGCCCGGGAGGAATCCACGACCGTCCACAGGTTGCTGACAGACCTTTACACGTACGGATATAATATCAACAGGCGATAGGCCGTACAGTCAGACACAGAATACGACAAATATACGACAGTCTACACTGGTGCGGTATGAACTATCGCTGGGTAGTATGACGTATCAACATACAGGACCATCTGGATCTGAGATCACACGCATTCTTCTCAGCATAGCTTGTAGAAATACAAATGTGTTGTCTTCCATCTGTGGTCTTTTCCAGTGTGCTCTCCTCAGCATGCCAAAGCTGTACGTCATAAAACGTCACAGTTAACACGAATGAAAGCTAAAGTTCGCTAGCGCCAATTTTCGATTTAAATCGACCGCACTAGGCATCATCTGGAAAAATATAAACTCGTGGAACATTTGGATAGAAACTAAGAAGATGTACACCGTTAAAGGGACAGTTGACAACTTGTTTGGAAGTCTCTAGTTTCATTTTTGTTTTAATAATTGACAGGAAAATCTATAATACGCATTTATTTTGAACAAAGTAGATGATGTTTAAATTGAATGGCTGGTTACATCTGTGCTAATTTTGACGTTATGCTGTTTGTAAATAAAGCATTATTATTAGGGAAAAAAAACAAAATCCAGGTTGTTGAATGAAAGCTTTGAGAATGTGAAACGAGCCACGTCTTTAAATATTCTATTATATATTTTTTTAATGTTTTTCTTGATCTCATGGAGTCATTTTCTGACATACATTTTTCTGTGTTATAGACTGCACTGGATTTCATCCAAGCGTTTTCGAGACTTGGGTGTTTATGAGTTTAGTCTTACTGTACACAGTGTATACATTCTGGAAATACGTATCGGTGTTGCAAACATGTTCACGATCAAACTTTCCAGAATTTTCTTCATGTTAGTCTATAAATATAATCGACGGCGTTGTGAAGCTCGCGATTATTTATTCAAGTCCACTGGAGAGCAGTCATATTTACTGTAATCCACTGTGAAGGATTTTACCGGATTACATGCATCGCCTGCTTGGCATCACGGATGCTACTGTCAAACCGTCCGGGAACATGGACGAATGATCTCAGGGGCCCGTTTCACAAAAAGTCTAAAGGCTAGACCTAGACGGCTAACTCAGTTAGTCAACTAGCAATTTTGTCTGGCCCGTTTCACAAAGAAAACATCTGGCTGTCAACTAAAGCCTTTTGTCTTAAATTTTGAAAGTCAGCCCAAAATCCTTGGTTACATCCAAAGATGTCTAAGAGGAAACACATTTGGGCTTTAAAAGTATTATCAGTCCCACTCTTGAAAGCTTATTCACTGATTGGAGATAAATAGGAAAACATGAGCAAATGAACCTCACAAAACACCAACTCGCATGCGTTCTTGTTTCGCTTCGACTGTCCTTTGTTAGAGTTATTGCCCTTGCTTACAAGCTTCGTTCAAACGAAAATGAGGAGGACACTATCACATTTTTTTGTGTCATTTATGCATAGTAATTAAATTTATTTATATTTTGAAGCCAATTTAACAATTATCACGTATTCTACCCTGAGACCATCTAAGCCTTAGCTTGCGTGGAACAGCCTAGTTAATTTTTATCTTATCCTGCATACGGTAGTCCTCTAAATGAGGCTTAGTCGTGCTAACAGACGTTAAACGGCTACAGAAGTTTTTGTGAAACGGGGCCCTAGAGCTAAATATCATCAGATATTTCAGCGTATTATCATTCAGTAAAACGTATCACCACACTGTTCATTTGATCATTACACTGTAAACGGGAAAATTTTGGCCCATCTTTCGTATCAAGGTCCAAAGTGGAATGAGAGGCAGATGTCAGGACTGGAATTCTAACATCCGCTTAACGAGAATATAGGAGACTGGACAGGAAGAGAGGATGACGCAGAAGAGAAACCCACTCGGGCTGCCATCGACCTCCTTCGCATAATCAAAAATTGTAACCGAGCTGCTGGTGGTGGTACGTTGACAATTAAGGAATGTAGGTCTACTGGGCGCCAGATCTCCCCCTGGTAATTCATAAGCAGTGTTATGTTTCCTAAAGTCGCACTGCACTGACGAATCGTCCGCAAGCTGAACGTCTGCCTGGAATGTCAATTTCCGTGGCCGAAGGTGCTACTCTACGGGGGAGAGAATGGCTCGGCCGACTTCATCGGCTACAGGATTCCAGAACTCGATCAGAGCGAAGAATTGCTCGACCCAGTAAACAAACAAGTGAACAATAGTGTCCAGCAGTCTGTACAGGGACAATATAAGCGAGATGGGACGCTTTGGTCTAGGTGTAGAAAAAACAAGTGCTAACATCACAGTTATGACAATCGATCTGGAGTGTGTTTTCGCTTGTATTATGGAGATTTCGCATCGATATGTCTGTGGTTACGTATAGCTGCACGTATCCATCGCATACGAACAAGAGCATCGATAATATAGAGATGTTTCGCATGGATGCGTACAAGGATATGAATGCGGTAACCCTCATTGTTTGCGCTTATGCACGCATTAACTGCTTATTAACTGTATTTCCGTCGTAATTAAGGGGCGTCCACGCGTTAGTTTCGATTTTTAGTAAATTCTGCTTTTTTATATTTTCCAATCACAGATTTGATTCACTTTTTCTTGCCAAAGACGAAGCAACTGAGCAATAATTTCCATAAAATTCACGGTAGAATAAAACAAAACTATATGTCAAGGTGTATGGCGACTGGTTTCCATGCCACACACATGGCTTGTGGCTTTACGTCACAGCTGACCGCAGAAAAGCATTTGATCCATTAAGCATGATCAAGTAGATTAAAGTGTTTTTGAATTTTAATCATTTGAAAATACATGTATGAGGTGAGGGTTCAAACCCGGCCTCGGAGAATTTGTAGATTCCGCCGCTTTCATTTTTCGTCAGGCCTTGGTGACACCAAGGGGTCGGCGATTCTCGTGTGCCCAGTCTAACATTAGCTGGAAACGATTCTTGTGTAGGAGTGTGCTCAGTATAACGTTAGCTGGAAACGATTCTTGTGTAGGAGTGTGCCCAGTCTAACGTTAGCTGGAAACGATTCTTGTGTCGGAGTGTGCCCAGTATGACCTTAGCTGGAAACGATTCTGGTGTAGGAGTGTGCCTAGTCTAAAGTTAGCTAGAAAACGATTCTTGTGTAGGAGTGTGCCCATTATAAATTTAGCTGGAAACGATTCTTGTGTAGGAGTGTGCCCAGAATAACGTTAGCTGGAAACGATTCTGGTGTACGAGTGTGCCCTGTCTAACGTTCGCCGGAAACCACATCTTTTCCACAAATATGTTGACAGTCCGTCGTTAACTTGTCAAATGTTGGTGGTTTACCCAAGGCACACCGGTTTTCTCCACCCATAAAACTGACCATCGTATGAGACATAAAGTTAAACAAACAAACAATGAAACAAATAAATGAAGCATGGGCATACCAGTATAACCAATTCTGTAGCCTTTCCAGTTAACTACAGTCGTGAATGAATTTAAATCAACCCCTTTGGACGATAAAGTATAGTGGAAATCTTTGACTAAATAAATGGTGTAAAAATTTGAGAAAGAAACATTCATGCAGATCTCCTGGTGCGATTTATCAAAGCTTGCCTTAATACCCAGTAATCGTGGAATAGATTTGATTAACTGCTTGTCAATTTGTCTGTTCCCAAGCGGCAGATAGAAGCCTGGCAAAAACCTGAATCCCCAGAAGTTTGGCTTTTATACAGACAAAAACTTTGTCCTACAATAAACATTGCTCTTAAAAGAGAAGACAATTTAAATATCAAACAAATACCCTTGAAAAGAGTATGCATTTCCTCGCGGGTGCATGCCATAAAAAATTCTAACATGCACCTCAAGTTGATAAATTATAAATAAAAGTCAACGTCAAAATCCGCTGTGGGCGACTCCATTTTGCCTAAGAACTAGTCCTGAAGTCTTCTGTGGTTAGGAGGAGAATTGCCGTCGGAAACCGCCGAAGTGCCGTTCGTACATCTCCGGTAGGACTCTTCTTCCCAGAAGGTACCAAACAGTACAGTTCGTTTTCCGATCGACGATGGGGAAACCGGAATGTTAGACGTAGGTTCTGAGTTTACACGAAGGTGGTGTGATGCAGAAAGGTTTTACTTTGTTGCTATTTAAAGTATTTTGAGGATTAGTTTATTACGATTGTGAAGATAACATCGGCCGGCGACTTCTGTTTATTTTCTAAGAGATAAAGCTTTCGCTGGCTATCTGGACGTTGACGCTTAATCTTTGTTTAATGGAAACGGTTGGAAAATAACAATTTATGATCCCTAACAGCAGTTAAGTTAAAAACCTCAGTGAAATCATTCAATTCAAATAATTTTCGACCTCCTCCCATTTCAAAATGGGTTCTCTAAAGTCATTTAAATAAAATAAAATTGAAATAACCAGCTGTAATGGAGAAGATGAGAATTGTTCAGAAGAGTTTTGCTATCAATGACAATCTAAACTGATCATTCAATCCATAAAAGAGTTACAAAGCAAACCATGTCTTTCACACACCATGAATGTACCGTATCTGCGGCGAGTAGACAGTCAATGTTTCTATACGCGATCTTCTTAGTGTGTGGTAGACCATGTGCCAGAGGATTCCATCTCAGGGGAAAAATGACACGAAATCATTGGGCCTGAAAATTACTTGGACAAAGTGTTGTGTACATTCAACGAGTGGCGACAGAGGGCTATTGACCTCCATTCAAATCCAGACGTTCAAACAGACAACGGTTTAGCAATCGTCAAAAGTAATAGACGTTCCTGGTCAATAATCGATGGCAACACCAATTTCCAAATCAACATTCAACATAAAACCAGTAAAGAGCTAAGAAAGTATCTATGGTAAGAAATTAATACCGCTTCATGAAAAGAGCAGACAACCCATTACAATGATTACGCATCAACACTGAACCCGTGTGGCATGCTGGTTCGTAACCTGTCGTTAATTACATATGTGTCTGAGTTGAGCTTTGATTACAACAGGTCATATATCTCATCAGCTAATCTTATTCAACACGATGAATATACAGCCTTTAGTCCCGACTAATCCGCGGCATTAGACACAATTATATAGCAGAAATCATTTTCCGAAGGCATGTTACTCGACTGTATGCAAAAAGAAATCACAATCTTGCACGCACACCAAGCGCATCAAGTGGTTTTATTTGGAAGGCCTGTAATGTGCTGGTTAATTACACTAAGTTAACACAAAGTCGTGAAAGTTCTAAGCAAAACTGGGTTTTAAGCACAGGTATTATGATCGCTATTGAATTAATCCAGTGTTGATGAACACCATACTCAAGAATTTCTCACTTATACGATGGCGATCAGTTTTATGGTTAGAGTAAACCCAGCTACTCGAAGTAAACCATCTACATTTGGTAAGTTACAAACCAACTTTACCACGCGTGACCCAAAGGCTTGTCCGTCATATTGGTGACAGACAAGTGGGTTTGTCAGCAAACTTTAGAAATCACTGTGATTAGTAATTTTACTGAACATAAGGTGTTCTATTTTCTGTTTTCTGTAAACAAGAGGAATTCTCCACTTTCAAAGTGCTTAATTCTTTGCCGTTTCCATGGTTCATATTGGGAAACAAAAGTAAAATCAAACACAGAAAGCTTGTCATAACATCGTTCTCCTCGTGCCTTATAAAATATTTACGCCATCTCGTTTCAAAAGCCTTTTAGCGCGTCCAACACTTTAACGCGATTCGTATAGCTGGCCCCCCCCCAAAAAAAAAACGATTTGAAAAAGAATGTTATAAGCAGATTAAACCTTTGGACAATGTGCTGCACGTTTGTCGTTAAAAGCTAGATCCCACTTAAGGCCAAAGCTGTAGAGAGACAAACATGGATAAAGCGGACAAAGGCGGCGAATTAAGATGAATGGCTAAAACTGCCTCTGTTTTTCAGACTGTTTGCTGTTCTCGTGTTTTCGCGAGATACCATGAAAATTGGACTGTCTCGAGGGTAGGGACTTTAGAAACAAAAGTTAACACATTTAGCTCGGTTGATATGTTTGCAGATTGACTAAAACGTCAGTAATGTCAGTACTGTATGACAATACTTGTTTACTGCGGATTAGTGCAGCTAAGTAAAAGAAAGAAGTGACCAGAATCTTATGAGATATGTCGGTAAAGTATATCCGGTGTATATTTCCAAACCCGATCTAGTGAAACACAGCGATGAAAGAAAATTCAAAGAAAGAAAATCTAATGAAACATGGCCGAGAAGAACGCGAGCTTTTCACTTTGGACCATGATCTAATGAGACAAGCTTGCGACGAACGCAACCCTTACATTTTTAATTACTAATGAAACATGTTTGATATAAAGTATATCAGGATTACATTTATGGAAACGATTTCATGAGAGGTAGCAGGGAAATTCATTTTTCACGACAATCTAATAACACAAGCTAATAATTTATTTATTTATTTATTTCACTGATTTATTTACAAGTCATGATAAAATTACTCAACACAAATATTGCCCCTAGGCTGTACAAAGACACAATAAATCTTGCTGAACGCGCCGTCTATTCTTATATACTGCGTCATTGCTTTTCGAGTGTGACGTCTCTAAGGAGGCCTAACACGAACTGGAGAAGTAAGCAAAAATGACTTCGTCCGTACGGAAATAGTGTGTCGTCCTGACGACATAATACCGAGACATAATATCTCGTTTGGACGAGTTATTTGGTCAATGAAACTACAGGATACACGGGAAAATGTCACCATTTTTACTTATAAAGACTGAGCAAAACAACAACAGTGCATTACACGACGTTAACGCTTGTGTTGTACATTTGTATGCTCCCAAAAGAATATGCATTACATTTCACTGTCTGATGATTCAATTATTAGATATTTTTCAATCAGGGAACTCCTGTATAATGCCGCTCAAGATGCGGGAAGCGAGCAGAAATAAAGGCTTATGAGATCAGTATGACCATTGCTTATTTACTTCGCAGGGCGAGATAAATTGTCCGGAACAGGTATTGGTTTCCGGGTAGACAATGTTCAGTCCTCTTGTCGGTTTTACCTCTCTGTATGTTTGAAAGAAAATAGGGCGCACACTATGGGACGACTTTTATGAAAAGAGAGCCGAGTTTTAGATTTCTCAAAAGATTTATTGGTCATGTTCAACATTCATCTCGGGGACAATACACTAATAATGTTTCTTCCATACTTTTGCTGTTCGAGTTTTGATGGACATACATCGTTAATTAATCTGTTGCCGGCACAGGCCACATGTTCAACATTCGGTTGCATAGAGGTTGCTGTATTGGTTTACGTTGCTATCCCTAAACAAGTAATATTTTACATTAGGTGAAGTAAGTTTTGATTGAAAACGGCATTTAAAGTTAAACACGATTTTACGATTACACGCGACTACAGTATGAACGGAAAACCGTAAACAGGAATGTGGGGAATGGATAATACGATGACATAGGGTTAACAACTGGAATAGAAAGTTTTCGCTCAAGGGCAACTAACTGGTTCTTTGTCGACAATGAGAATCCAGAAAACACACAAGCCGTCCTGATATGCTTTGAAGAAGTGATTCACTTTACAGCCACTTAACAGTATAACCAAAGTAGCAGATTGCAAAATCCGCAAAACTGCTCTCATCATTGATATTTTTACCTAACATACGGAGGCATGTTTTGAATTTTTGTCAAAGGTCACGATGTAAATGTCCACAAACAATAACAAGTATAATTATGACCTACAGCATAGAGAAAAAAACCTGAGTAGCGGGGTGGCAGGGTGTTGGCAAATCCCGGGGGAAACCGACGACCATATGCCGGTTGTTGCCATACCTTCCCGGGTACGGTCGGAGTGGAAGCCAGTATGAACTGGACTTGAAATCACAGCGACCGCATTGGTGAGAGGCTCCTGGGTTATTGTTTTAATGTGATTGTATGTTAAATATGATGGCAACGTAGCATTTTGAGTAATTCTAGGCGTATAATAAATTGCAATGAACATCACTGCATGATTTTTACCTAATTCTGCTTAATCCATGGTGCTAGAGGGTTTGTAATTTGCTACTATTTGTGCATTTACATGAACAGTTAGAATAAAACCCTGCCAGAGGTAAATTGACAAGAGGCCGTATTTCACCGGTTACGTGTGACCATTTGTCGGTTTCGTGTGACCATTTGCCACCTATCACACTGTCGTGGCTGCTGTGGTTTTACTCTCTATGCCGTACATCTATCACACTGCCGTGGCTGCTGTGGTTTTACTCTCTATGCCGTACATCTATCACACTGCCGTGGCTGCTGTGGTTTTACTCTCTATGCTGTACATCTATCACACTGACTTCACTGCTCTGGTTTTACTCTCTATGCTGTATGTCTATCACACTGCCGTGGCTGCTGTGGTTTTACTCTCTATGCCGTACATCTATCACACTGCCGTGGCTGCTGTGGTTTTACTCTCTATGCTGTACATCTATCACACTGTCGTGGCTTCTGTGGTTTTACTCTCTATGCTGTACATCTATCACACTGTCGTCACTGCTGTGGGTTTTATGCCCATGCTGTAGGTCTTAATTATATTGCGTCGCGCAACGCAAGATAAGTAACTATTTTATTAAAGTATTGAGACAACAGTGCGCTATGAAGCGCGACATGAGACAGTAGCCCCCACAACTTAAGGTAATACTGGTGTATGACCAATGGTAAGATGGTGGCATTATTATCTATATATATTATTGATTATGACATGGCTATAGAGACACAGTGACCTCTATAATAGGTCTTATGGCACTTTACACGTACAGTAGTCAGGGTCATACACACGCACCATTCACACATGGAGCCATGGAGATTTTTCCCTGTGCGAATTGGAGAATGACAAACGGAGTGTAAACAATGGGACTTGTCAGCAGTTTGTTTCGCCGTTATATAAGCATGTAAGTCTTAAACACAAGACAAACAAATAAGGGTAATTAACAAAAGGCACTTACCTTTTCCGAAAAGTGTAATTACGACAATGGTCAACACGACGAACCGGTATCCAAACCTCAGGTCTCTTTTTGTTATCGTTTCACCCATGCTTGTCTTAGCTGAGAGCACTTAAGCCAATCAAATGAAATGTGAAAACCCGGTCAGGTTGTTTGGAATCTGGAGCTGGGAGCAAGGTCCTCCAGTTTGGAGCGCGATCGACTCACTACAAGCGGAACGCTTTGCGTATCTGGCTCCCCTCGAGGGTTCTAGCAATAGAGCAGTTCTGTGGCTATGACAAGGCGGGAGATTAAGCACACTCCGTCGTGCTGGGCGAATATTCGACGTGTGACTCGCTGATGGCTTCTTGGCTGAGGAAAACTCCCCTAGTCAACGTATGCGCAGGCTGATCCACTCACAGATAGGCTGCTTGTGAAAGGGGTATCGGCACTGTCCATATACTACGCCTGGTTTCGTCCTTGTAGCATGTAGTTCGATGTAGGCCTATCGAAGATGCCGTCCCCGGTTGCCCATATGCCTAGTGTTCTAATTGCTCGGCTGCCCGGGCTCTTTCGATCGATAGGCAGTGTGTTTAATACTCTACCATGCAATGCAATGTTGGTCCCCTAAAGTACGCCAACGAGGGGCACGGTCGCACTAAGCCCTCCGTTCTGAATGTCCACTCGACTTACTGATAAAAGCAAATATTCAGAAACCTAGATTCACGCAGAAAGTAGGCCAGTTGGAATCCATGCAATGGATATAGAATGTCCCTACTCCGTTCGGCTATTTGTTCGCTTAATTCCATGTCTACATAGGTCGGTGCTCAGCTGTCGGTTTTAACTGCCCTTCAGTGTCGTGGCCATCAGATCATCGAAGATAGCATAACCTTAGCTAAATCCCGCAGAGCAATAGTATTGCGATCTCAACAGCCTTCGATGGCTTCATATATCCGAAAATGCAGTACCCTATAGATTGCGAACCCAGATACCAACCCTTACTTTATAATCTCCGTTTGTATATATATGCCACCCCAGCTGGATTCTCATGCTATTGGTTTTTAGTCACGAAGGTATACCCAGATCATCCGCTGTGAATAAAAGAAAACAGACGGCCTTCTCAGCGGTCGCTCAGAAATCCACGTCCCAAGACAATAAACTTTGAAGAAGGTAGTGTCAGGCACATATCATTATAGTCCACACCAGCCACACTGCTGTAAATTAATTACCCTCATTTACGACGCGGACCTTTGCAAAAGCCATACCAGCAACGAGTACAGCTAAACTCTGGTCACGGTACCTAATAAGATGAGGGTTAAAAACGAAGAGCAGTAGGCCTATGGTGTAATGAGCCAATACAGCTGTTTCTCGAACTGCGCTAGAGGAATGTGTCTAAAAGTAAAGTTATACAGGTACTTCAGAAGCCGTGAATAATAATATGGAGATTTGGAACACACTATTGTATAAATATTTTTCATTTGGCTTTCAAGTCATACAATACAAACATAAAAATGGCAACTGTACATAAATAAACTTTGGACAAAGTAGGGACAAAGGCAGAATACACCAAGAAAGCAAGAACAATGGAAACCTTGCTGGGCATTCATATTGTAAGTACGCAGTGGTTTATTCATTTATTTGATTGGTGTACTCAAGAATATTTCACTTGTACGACGACGGCCAGCATTATGGTGGGAGGAAATAGGACAGAGCCCTGGGTGGAATCCACAACCATACGCAGGCTGCAGGCAGACCCTCCCACGTATGGCTGGAGAGGAGGCCGGAGAGTGAAACCCATGCAGTATTTACAGACATAACAATTCAGCCATACATGTACATACAAAGAGAGCATGAAAAACTGCCGAGGAGTTACACAATAGTTTACACATTTGACAACACATTGAAGAGGTGTAGTTGCACAGACGCGGCAGTATTGCTGAGATTTGGATGGCTCAGACTTACAAGCGGTGATATTTTATTTTATATTGTTGTTGTTGTCAGTGTATAACGACTGTGACTGTGTATATCTTGACTGTGATATTTGCTGTCATCATGGAATGACAATTTTGACTGTGATATTTGACGTCATCATAGAATGACAATCTTGACTGAGATATTCGATATCTTCATAGCATAACTGTGTTGCCAGAGATGTAGTCACGACAATGTTGACTGTGATATGTCATTTATGTCAGTTCTGAATGTGTCATTATGACATGACAACCCTGACTGTGATATTTAATGTCATCATGTAATGGTAAATCTTTACTGTGATATTTGATGTCATCATGGATGACAATCTAGACTGTGATATATGATGTCATTATGACATGGCAATTTTGACTGTGATATTTGATATCATGAAATAGCAATCTTGGCTGTGAAGTTTGATGCCATCATAGAATGACAATCTTGATTGAGATATCCGATGTCTTCATGGCATGACGGTGTTGCTAGTGATGTGATCATGACATGACAATCTTGACTGTGACATTTTATGCCATCATGACAGTACTGACTCTGATGTTTAATCTCATCATCACAGAACAATCTTGACAGTGCCATTTGATGTCATCATGACACAACAATTTTGATTGAGATACTTGATGCCTTCATAGCATGACGGTTTTGCCAGTGATGTGATTATGACATGACAACCCTGATTGAGAGATTCGATGTCATCATGACATGGCAATAATGATGTCATCATGGCGAGAGAAAATAGACTGTGATAACATGATAGCATTGCAAAGTTGTACCATACCTCCCCAAACGGAAAGAATAATCTCCTTTCGCTTACTGACTTGGAGCGTCATTATTGGTTGACGCCTGATATACGAATGTCTGTTCCGACCCATACGTCCCTAAGGGGTAAATAGCCCAATGTTTGATCCGTGAGAAAATAAGTGGTGGTAATATGCCGTGGCAACATAATAAAATGTAATTTCCCCCATATTTTCAAGCGTTTTTTCTTATGTCCCGTTTATAGCCATAACCAAAAATATTCACCCACTAAATCAGCAAATCATGACAAGCAAATACATATAAATAAGAAGTATCGGATATGGATTTTATTCATTTGTCTGGTGTTTTACGGCGTACTCAAGAATATTTCACTTGTATGACATCGCCATAATTATGGAGGGAAGAGACCTGGCAGAGACGGAGGGAAACCCACGACCTTCCGCAGGTTGCTGCAAGACCTTTTCACGCAGAATTTGGAATCGTATTTGTACACAGGAAACTGTGTCTCTGGAAATTTCAGTTGGATAGAAACCAGCAAAGTGGACGCCTTTGAAGATAAGTATCAGTCAGCGCTTACATTTACAAGAGAAATGGGTTTCAAATTGCAAAAGGATTGGCTGATTAATTGATTGTTTTAATTAAGCTAAATTCTCGAAATTTTCATTTTTATGATACGAGTAAGTTTTATTGGTTTCCGTGGTCAACGATCGACCTTTGGCGAATTACTGAAGACTGAATTTGCCTACGTGTGTGAACAGAATTATTTCCACGATTTACCAGAAGGCAAGGAAACGAAAAGACTACGTGAACGGCCCTACAAGTGTTGTTGAGAGCTTACTGCCACGAGCGGTGAGAAAATGGGAATCCAGAAAACCGATTGTCCATAGCCGGGATTGACCCTACAGCTCGTTTGCCTCGTCGTTAAGAGTCTTGCACATTGTCCATTCAACTAGATCCAGCTGCGTCTTGGGAAATGAGCATTCCGCCAAATGCCAAACCCCTGGTCGTGACTGCTCATGAATATTGGATAACTTGGATAAGGCCTGGGTTGGGCACATGGCTTCTCGTACCGGCGGATACCCGTGCTAAGAACCTGAATTATACATAAGGCAGAAAATGGTTCCGGTTTTGTTATCTGGCGTTCCACGGGAACCCAACACTACGGAAAAGGCGGGGACAGCACCATCGGCAAAATATCACCAGCATTATACATATATACTTCGAGATATATTACATTTTTTATTTAAATAAAAAGAAGAGAGGTATATAATCTGCTTTCTTAATAATACCCTGAGGAATTCCCTTGAGTATCTCTAGCCATCGCGTCCACTGTCAAAACCTTCAATTTCCGTTCGCAATTATTGTAGAAAAGATAAGCTGTTTAAAAAAATTTTCCATCCCAGTTACGCTCTGTGGACGTCGTGTAAAATTTACGACCGCATTTATCCGTTATTTCATATAATTGCACTTAATATCTCATTTCTGCCCAAAATCCACGACGGCACAATTGGACATGTATCGGTGAGATTTTATTTACTCTTACAAAACAATATACGGAAAAGTCACAGCCTAGAAAGTAAAGCCAGAGCATCGACAACAGTGTGATAGTTGACAAATCACCACAAGTAACCCGTTAAATACGGCCTCCTGTCAGTTTACTACGGGTAGGCCTTTATTCCACCGTTTATGTCAATGCCTACATAGCACATGTGGAAAATCACATCCGCCCTATCAAAAATGCAGTGATATTACTTGCTTACGGTAGGCTACAATTGTGATCTTTTAGTCAAGAGTTTTCCAAATCGTTCGTTGAGCAAATATATCAGTCAGGATATACATAAACATGAGTACGGCGTAAAACATCAATGAAATAAATAAATAAATAAATAAATAAATAAATAAATGTACATAAGCAAGTCACCACATAATGGTATACACAGATCGGGTATATTTTAAATCATCAATCATACATTTCCAACTGTTCAAGAAATTTCATATCAGGAGAGAGCGCGGGACGTGTTGTCTGTCAGAAACTAATCATCGAAGAGCCCACGTAATTCATCCGCTCGTCAGACGACTCTTTTATTCTCTCGTTGGAACTAATCCCATGTTTGCACCTGTGCCACTCTGAGTAAGCTTGGTTCTGCGAGGCTGCTCTTTGGGGGCCGAGATTCGTCTTCAGTACATAAACTCAACCCCAGTCTAAAAGCCGAAACGCGCTTGAAAACAACAATATTAGACTATTTTTTTCTTACAATACAAACATCATGTGTTTCGTTTGGTAATATTTCATCCCTGGCCAAATACGCTGCAGTCATCCTCTTGTTCTTGGTGGAAGAAGTTCGATTACTTCACGGGCTCCCGTTCTCTCCAGCCACAGTCTGGATCGCTAATAAATAAATAAATAAATAAATTTATTTATTTTCATTCGCCCTAACCAATTCCTATGGCTTTTGTCAATGAAAGACTTAGGCCTATAGACTTAGGGGCTGATAAATTTGTCGACTATCGCTTTAACGGGGAAATCTTCACCCCGGACCATTCCCTCGTTCTCTTTCTTCGCGAGACATTGAGGCCGACTAGATTTGTAGCTTCTGGAAATGAAAGGAAGTCTACAGGAAGTTCTTCCGTCTCTTCCATCTTGATTTCAGGTTTTGAAGAGCTTCTGGAAGCGGAGGCGCTCAGGCTGAGTGGACAGAAGATATATGCGGAAAGAATAAGACAACAAATCGAGTTGGCCTCCACTGACAACATGCGATCGATGACGACAAGTGAAAAAGTTCGTCAGTAACTTACCAAGCTCGGTGGTTTACTCCGGGCAGTCCAGCTTCCACAATCAGAATTATAATGACTGAAATCTAATGAATAAATGAATGTTTTAAGCTTAACGTTGTACTTAACAATTTTTCAGTCATTAGGATTCCTTAGGTGTGTGTACATATACTGTGTCTTCTTGTGGCAGGGCGAGTCCATGCCCCCCCCCCCCCCCCCCCCAGTCACATTGTACTGACACCGGGCCGACCAGTCATGTTTTCTTGCTCTAATCTCCCAGTGAGGTAGCAACAAGTGCCTTTTTAAAAGTCTTTAGTATAGCCCTTTCCGGGTCTCTCAGCTTCGAAGAGGACGCTATAACCATTAGGCCACAGAAGTGGTCGCAATCTAATTACAGACATATTCTTTATCTTGGCTTGACACATCAATTAAATATGTAAGTAAAGTAAACACAAACCTCCATTTTGCTATACAAAACAAACACAGCCTTTTTAAAAAATTTAAACACATCAACAATTTACGACACTAAATATTAATACTTGAAAGCATGAATGTAGCAGCCACCCAAAATTAAAAGGGATAATATAATAGCGAAGATTAAAACATTTAGGGTTTGCAGTCTACAGTAAATTTCACAAAAATGTATATCAAGTCAAGTATTATGTAACTTAAGTACTTAATCAACGGACGGCAAATACATGAACATTATTTATTAACTTTACGACTTTTGCAGATTGTGAGTAAATATTACGACAACCGATGCGCATGAATGAATAAATAACTTGGTAGTATTTTACCCACACTGGGGCAACCAGTCCGTAAGATAGGATGCTGCAGTTTTAGTCTTTAAGTAAAATAAAGCCTATTTACGGCTCATATATTGTAGATTTCACTTAAGAAAAATGAAATTGCGTTATGCTCAGATCTAGCCCAGTTCTGGAATAACAAATCACACAATCACGTGTGTCTTGGTCTGTGACAGAGCCGTGTACTGGGTGTTTGGTTTCAATCAGAGAATGTCATATGACCAGCATTACTATTTCATCTGGCGAGTGTTTGGTTCTATCAGAGCTTATGATATAAATGTCATTGCCACTTCACCCGGTGTGTTTGGTTCTAGCAGAGCCTATAATATTTTCATCATCGCCACTTCAAATGGTGTGTTTGGTTCTATCAGAGCTTATCACATAACTATCTTTGGCACTTCATCCGGTGTGTTTGGTTCTACCAGTCCTGCTTATAAAACCAACATCGCCACCTCATTCGGTGTGTTTGGTTCAAACAGTGCCTGCGACATAACCAACATTGCCACATCACCTGGTGTGTTTGGTTCTGTCGGTGTCTATAATATCACTATCATCGCACTTTCATCCGGCGTGCTTCGTCCTAACAGAGCCAATAATATAACTATCATTGCCACTTCACCCAGTGTGCTTGGTTCTAACAGAGCCTATAATATAACTGCCATCGCCATGTCACATGACTCTTGTATGCTTGGTTCTAACGGAGCCTATCAAATAACTGTCGTCGCCACTTCACCCGGTGTCTTTGGTTCTAAAATTGGCTGCCATATAACCAGCTTTGCAACTTCACATGGCGTGTTTGGTTCATGCAGAACCTGTCATATTACCAGGTTTGCCACTTCAACCGATGTGTTTGGTTCTAACAAGACCTGTCATATAACTGTCGTCACCACTTCACTCTAAGGACAATGATACACATATTGTCACGCGTAAACTAAGGACAATGGTACACATGTTGTCACGGGTGAGCTAAGGACAATGGTACACATGTTGTCACGCGTAAACTAAGGATAATGGTACACATATTGTCACGGGTAAGATAAGGACAATGGTGCACATGTTGTCACGCGTAAGCTAAGGACAATGGTACACATATTGCCACGCATAAGCTAAGGACAATGGTACACATACTGTCACGCGTAAGCTGAGGACAATGGTACACATATTGTTACGCGTAAGATAAGGACAGCGGTACAGATATTGTCACGCGTACGCTAAGGGCAATGGTACACATATTGTCACGGGTAAGCTGAGGACAATGGTACACATATTGTCACGCATAAGATAAGGACAATGGTACACATATTGTTATGCGTAAGCTAAGGACAATGGTGCACATATTGCCACGCGTAAGCTAAGGACAATGATGCACATGTTGTCACGCGTAAGCTAAGGTCAACAGTACATATATTACCACGTATACGCTAAGGACAACAGTGCATGTATTACCACATATAAGCTAGGGTCAACAGTACATATATTACCAATTATAAGCTAAGGTCATCAGTGCATATATTACCACATGTAACCTAAGGTCAACATTGCATATATTACCGCACGTAAGCTAAGGACAACAGTGCATATATTACTACGTGTAAGCTAAGGACAACAGTGCATACATTACCACGTGTAAGAGAAGCGCAGTAGTGCACATATTATCAAAGACAAGTTCAAGATGCTAATAAGCAATAATGCTTATATTGCCACATGTAAGGTTAGAACAACAGTGCATATATTGTCAGGTTGGGACAATAAAAAAACATATTACATTCCTGTTATAAGCCGTATTTGCTAAGAAATTGTTAAAATCATGTCATAACAATATAGGAGGAATGCAGTACAAAGAAAGAACAAAATGGTTGAAGTTTTTGTCTAGATAAATAAGGAATCCGTCGCCTAGCTTATAGTGAAATTTCTAAGAATATTTAAAACACACAAGAAAGTGTTTTAATACAGTTAAAGGGAGACTACTTTGTAACTGGTGTTCGAACGCCGACATCAAAGAAGAAAGCGTCGTATTTTTGTTGCCGGACGCTTCTAGTTTTACAGTAGGCCTAATACTTTCCAGAAATGGAAAGGCTATGACTGGACAGTATGCCCGAACAGATGTGACAGGCTGTCCATCTAATTTGGCAGTGGTTTTAAAAGCATGGTTCACTTCAGCCGGGGGCGGGGTCCTCCGTGGCTTAGTTGGTTAACGCGCTAGCGCAGCGTAATGACCCAGGAGCCTCTCACCAATGCGGTCGCTACTCAATCTTGGGGAGGTCTACAAACAGCCTGTGGATGGTCGTGGATTTCCTAGGGTTCTGCCTGGTTTCTTCCCATCTTATTGGTGGCTGCCGTTGTATTAGTGAAATATTCTCGAGCACGGCGTAAAGCACCAATGAAATAAATAAATAAAAGAAATCAACCACACGAGAACAAGAGTCCTATTTTATTTTCACTATTGTTCGCTATTGTGTATTGATCACATCACCAGATATAATTAAATGTCTAGCTTGTGTAAAGGCTGTAATACATTTACCAACTCGTACTCAAAAGGAAAAGAATATCGATAGCTGAAAGTTCTTACATATAAGTGATTAACTGTTTGAAATTTGACAGTGACAAATGTATCCTCAACACTACAAGAATTCTTTCACCATATATAAAGATCCCATGGAAAGCTCAAGGCATGACACGCGTTCCTTCTTTTGTGTGCCTTTTCTCGATTGCAATACGCTGGCTCTTGATGAGGGCTGTCGCCATACATATACTAGATCGTCAAACATACCCAAAATACATTACATTTGTTACTATATTATATTCGGCTATAGTATATGTATCATGCCATGTTCGTGAACATTTACTTCCATATTTAGAGAATGCTGAGCCTGAGTTCACCTTGGCTTACCAGAACAAACCTTTTTTTGCAACATTAGCTCTATAAATAGTAATTTTTGCTGTAGCTTACTTCACACTAGCTTACCGTGTAATATTAGTTACATGGGTACTTAGTGACTCGATTCGGAAATAAATTTCAGTAGCCGTAGGTGTTACTGACACCATATAAAAGCGAAGTATATATTTTATCTCACAGGCAAATAAAGGGAGATAACCTAGTCAGCAGAAATGTATAGCACCGGCTGCAGGATACAGGAATATAAACATCCCCCACGTGACCGATGCTGTCCAATGAGAAGCGAAGTATACTGCCTGATGCGGGATAATAAGAAATATGTGTGAGGGCCAGTCTGATTGTCGGTGTAGACTTTCACTTCTTTTTGGCATAGGTCTTCGCTTCTTTTTTTAGGGGGCGTGTGATTTGCCACTGTTTATGCATTTACATGAGCTGTTGGAATAAAACGCTACCTGAGGTAAACTGATAAGAGGTCGTATTTCACCTGTTACTTAATGACAGCTGCTTTGACTACTGTCGTTAATATCACTACTGTAGCTGTTAAGAATATTGTCGTTACTATTACTATTGCAACTGCTATTTGCTACCGTTTAAACATTTACATGAACAGTTAAAATAAAACCCTAATGGAGGTAAATTGACAGGCGGCCGTATATGACCTCTTGCCAGCTATTGCAGTGTCATGGCTGGTCTGTTTTTACTTCCTATGATGTAGCCGTATTTCACTTTTTACTTGTGGCCATTTGCAAGCTATTATATTGTCATGGCTGTTCTGGTTTTACTCTCTATGCTGTAGCCGTACTTTACCGGTTTCGTGTGACCATTTGCCATCTATCACACTGTCGTTGCTGCTCTGGTTTTACTCTCCATATAGTAGCAGTATTTCACCGGTTAAGGGTGACCATTTGGCAGCTATCACACTGTCGTTGCTGCTCTGGTTTTACTCTCCATGTCGTAGCCGTATTTCACCGGTTAAGGGTGACCATTTGCCAGCTATCACACTATCGCTGCTGCTCTGGTTTTACTCTGCATACCGTAGCCGTATTTCACCGGTTACCTGTGGCCATTTGCCAGCTATTACACTGTCATGGCTGTTCTGGTTTTAGTCTCAACCCTGTAGCCGTATTTCACCGGTTACGTGTGACCACACTGTTGTCGATGCCCTGGTTTTACTTTCTATGGTGCATGTCTTTAATTATGTATATATTTATGCAGCTTAAAAGCGATTTGTTTAGGCGGGATATGGTCTCCATTGTCTCAGTGTATAACATGAAATCAAGACTCAGTGTAAATGAATGTAATGTTTTACTTCAAAGAGTGAGCGATTTACAGAATTGTTGACATTTAATTGTATGCATAGAGCATGTGATCGTTTACGTGATCATACAAATGAAATGAATGGAATTTCACAAATTATGGAAAGACTCATTGTCGCAGCTGTATACAACATAGAAAAATAGTCTTAAAGGATACATGAAATAGTCTTGTGTTTATTTCTTACTATGCAGTTTTTAATTGACACTGATAAATCGTTTTAACGTATTAATAAGCTGGCTTCGTGGAGCAAGCTTAGCGACCCTATTTGTCTGCCCTATGGTTATTGCTGCAGGCTACTCAATGTCCAGACTGATCACTGGAGCCTATAAAAACCTGTACTTCAAAGCTTTTTTACCCCTCAAAAAGAAGTTTGAGAAATTTTCATATACCGGTACAATTATGTGTCGTTACCTAACCTAAACCGTATATTAAGAAACAAAGATGTCTCCTTTAACTTCAATTAAGTCATGACAGCCGCAAGGAGAACATTCAGAAAATTATCAAGAAAAATGAAAAGCAGAACCTAATTGACACGGAGAACTCGTCTTAACGTCAAGTAATTACAGATATAACCATCAGATTGTTTTGATTAAAAACTAAAGATGAACATAAAATCAGAAAAGTAAATCCTATCCGACGCTGATCCCTCAAGCTGATGGCTATGGCTTCTCGCCATTTGACAGCCTCACGTTAATCTCGTCGATGACCTCCGGTAAGTCGACCAGAGAATCGATGACGTAATGAGCTCCGCTTTGGCGCAATATATCGCGAGATTTCTCAACACGAGACGTAATTTCGTCGGGGGATAGTGAGCGTTCGTGCTCAAAGTCGTCAATATCCATGTAATTGCTGTACTTGGAGACCCCGACCCCCCAGCACCCGGCCTGAATAGCCTCTCCCACCCCTGATACCGTGTCGTCCACCTTTACCACGGACTGTATCGGGTGAATGTCTAACAGGTCCAGATTCCGGTAGATCATGAAGGGTTTAGGTCTAGCGCCGTGGACTACCTCGTCCCCGGCAACTGTAGCATCGGGTTCATACCCTTGTTTCTTGGCCTCTTCCAACAGGACGTCAACCATTGACTTTAGGAAACCCGTCGTGCTTCCTATTTTAATCTTGTAGTCGGATTGCAACCTTTTCACCGTGTCGGCCACGCCCGGAAGTAGCTCCGAGTACTGGCGGAGACAGCCGAGTTGGAGCGGCACGAAATCTTTAAACATGTTGTCGACGTCATTCTGGTCGGGTTCCTTGCCGTAGACCTCTTTCCACCTGGCCCGGATTTCCGGGATCTCCGTCAGAGCCTTGATATGAAGATCCTTCCTCAGTCCCATGGGGCCTCGGGCTTCGCGCATCGAGATTGGCACCTTATGTTTCTTGAAGACCTCCACAAAGACGACGGCTGGAGCGAGGACATATTTATCGGCAGTGGTGCCACTCCAGTCTAAGATGCAGGCTTTCACCACTCCAATGTAATTCCTGGCGCTTTCCAGTCCCTTCAACATCTTCTTAGTCTATCGCTGGACCTACAACACAGAACACATGGCCTTATTGTTTTAATTAAAAAAAAAAAGGACAGAAGGAACTGCCAGCAAGGCCGGGTCACACAAAAAACGGAATCGGATCACAGGAAATGCCCGCAAGGCAGGATTACCAAGGGATTATAGCAGGATATCATATTTCTGTTAATATGCCAAATCAACTTTTCCTTAATCTCGCGAGATCAGGTATTTTTAGGCGAGACAATATGGGAACTCTCGCACACTAACGCGGCTGACTCACGATGTGATTTTACGGTAGCTCTTAACGGAGCGGTTGAGACGACATACCCGATTAAACAAGATGTATAAAACCACGCCTTTGACCTGGGTTGGTGTGCGAGAGCCCTCACTAGTCTCGCCTAAATCTACGTGAACTCTTCACACCTCTCGAGTCCCGATTGAGCTGACTAACTCCGCTAAATGAGGTAATGGATTTTGCAACGTTTAATTGTCTGTATATCAATGGAAAACGTTATACGGGATTGTGGGTGGCCTTTTGGGTGGCATTTTGTGTACTGGTTAGTCTCGGGCTAAGAACCAGTCCATTAAGGTTTACACGTTCTAGACTTTTGGACAAAGAGAGAGAGAGAGATAGATTAGACTATTGACCTAGTGAGATAGATGTTACAGTTCTGACCAATGAGAAAGACGTTTTAGACTTTTGATAAATGAGAAAGACTGTTTAGACTATTGGCTCAGTGAGATAAATGTTATAAACTTTTGACCAATGAGAAAGACGTTTTAAATTTTTGAACAGTGAGAAAGACGCTTTACATTTCTGACCAATGGGAAAGAAGTTTTAGACTTTTGACAAATGAGAAGACCGTTTAGACTTTCCAACGAGAAAGAAGATTTAGACTTTCCACCAATGAGAAAGACGGTTTACACTTTTGACCAATGAGAAAAGAAAGTTAAGACTTTTAGAAAGTCGCGTACATGTGTAAGTTATCGTAGTCTCGTAATTTGGGATTTACTCTTTTCTGGTTGTAACACATATTGTAATGCTGGCAATGTACCGAGACCAATCTTGGTTTCGAACCAGCGACCTTAGAATCAGGATATACATGTCAACCGCCCGTTTCAGGCCGTAGTACAGTGGATTCTGTTATTATAACATAGCATTATGTTGTATTCAACAATATATCATGTTAGTCTCATATGAATCTAATCTAATGTTAGTTAGAATATTTACGTTGAATTAATAGAGTATATGTGTTATAATTAACAGCATAATCTGTTGCAATAGCAGAATACATTCTAGCATCACTCAGACTTTCTGTTAAAATGAACAGATTAATTTTTTGAGTGTAGGTCACAGCTGATAGCGAAAGGGTAAGCATATTTGATAAAGTATATCATACATGTTAGAATAATGTGTTCGGCTTTTATCGGTGCAATACACATCAATACACAAGAAAAGTCCCCCCTGAATGTTGATAAGACAATACTCTCAAAAATAAAATAATGTGTTCAATATAACAGGAAATATGTTGTTTGAGTGATGGTAGAATGTATTTTGTTATTGCAGCAGATTATTCTGTTATATACAGCATACATATTCTATTCAATAAACATACAAATTGTATTAGACTAACAGGATATTGTACTGAACATGACACAGTATTATGTTATAACAACAGAATGCTTTCCTTTTTTTGTCAAAATTAACAGATTTTTGGATTAGTATATATGTAATGAAAGAATGCCTTAGCCTGGACATTACATATCTGCTGAGATAATCGCTAATCGCTAATTCGCCCTCTCAGAAATGGATCTTAAGATTTGGCCATGCAAAGGCTCTGCCATAAGAACATATTATACAACATCTCCTCTCCGGCCGTTCGTGGGAAAGTTTGTCTGCAAACAGCGTATGGTTGTGGATTTCTTCCGTTCGTGTGTTTGGTCAAACCCGGTTTCCTCCCACCATATTTCCGGCCGCCGTTGTATAAGTAAAATATTCTTGAGTAAGGCCAAAAACACCAATCAAATAAATAACAAAAATATAAAATACGTTATCAGCATGAGAAGACTGAGCTATTATAAACCTAGCCAGTGGTCACCTGCAAATAGAACAGTGGCTATGCAGTTATACACTGAGCTATATGACATGCCATATAACTATCGTCAAGCACTCATCAATCATCGCGTGTGGCGGAAGGGGGTCCTTCGACCGTTCCAAACGTTCCTCAGTCAGCATGTCCTAACGAGTATCCTAACCAGCTGGCTAACATTAATAGTACATCGTTCTAAGCATCTCGTGTTAAAAAAAACTGAATTACCGTTATAGACAATGGGATGTTCGTTATGTTATGAGCTGTTATTCTTAAACAGTTTGTAGCACGGCGATAGCCAATGAGGGATGTTTTTCTCACAAGGAGTCACAATGTGCACAGGCACAGTTCTAAATATTAAGCTGCTGAGTAAACATACATAAACAAGAAAAGGTTAAGACGTTCGCAAGTGATCGAAGACGTCTTCCTGTACGTCAACACAAGTAGGGCAGCAAATCATTGTGAAAGTTGCATATATTTTAATTATATAACCTAACAGTCGGGATGAAACCTTGACTGAGGTAAATTGAGACCGGATTTCACCGGTAACACGTGTGACTATCAGCCAACTGTATCACATTGTCACTACTGCTCTGGTTTTACTTTCTGTTTTGTAGTCTTTTTATACACAAGACGTTAAACCCAAAGCATTGACTCAATGAGTGATGTTAGAATGTATTCTGTTATTATAAGATTATACTGTGTCAAGTGGAACATAACATCCTCCTAGAATCTTCTTGCTGAATCAATTTTTTTTTTGATTGGTGTTTTACGCCCTTCTCAAGAATATTTCACTTATACGACGGCGGCCAGCATAATGGTGGGTGGAAACCGGGCAGAGCCCGGGGGAAACCCACGACCATCCGCAGGTTGCTGGCAGACCTTCCCATTTACGGCCGGAGAGGAAGCCAGCATGAGCTGGACTTGAACTCACAGCGACCGCATTGGTGAGAGACTCCTGTGTCATTACGCTGCGCTAGCGCGCTAACCGACTGAGTGCTGAATCAATAGTATATGTGTTATATTTAACAGAATAATCTGTTGCAATAGCAGAATACATTCTAGCATTACTCAGACAACAGACTTTCTCTTAAAATGATAACAGATTAATCTTTGGAGTGTTCATTCATTCTTTCTTTACAGAAATTTGAAGGTACCAAGATTATTTTCCACAAATAACCCGGTTATACATGTAAATGAGTGTTCGTAAATTGGACTTTTTCCAATGATTTATTTTTCTCTTCTCATTCTGTAAGTGATACTTTTTCTAGGGTCAAATAGATAGTAAAAAAAACCTCTTGACTTACAGCCGGAGCTGAGCCGGAGAGAGCTTGGTCCGAATCCGCTACATTCGAAGCGGGGGTTTTGCGGTTAAGGGGAACAGGGCCTATATTGAATGAGTTCTCGAGGGTCCGTCATTTTGACTTCAAGTGTTGACTGCTTAAGTGTAGACTAATTAAATGTAGACTCCTCACGTGTGAATGTGGACTACATGGCAGTGTGGACTACATGGCAGTGTGGACTACAAGGCAGCGTGGACTACATGGCAGTGTGAACTACATGGCAGTGTGGACTACAAGGCAGTGTGGACTACATGGCAGTGTGGGCTACATGGCAGTGTGGACTACAAGGCAGTGTAGACTACATGGCAGTGTGGACTACAAGGCAGTGTGGACTACAAGCAGTGTGGACTACAAGCAGTGTGGACTACATGGCAGTGTGGACTACATGGCAGTGTGGACTCCAAAGGCAGTGTGGACTACAAGGCAGTGTGGACTACATGGCATTGTGAACCACATGGCAAAGTGGACTACAAGGCAATGTGGACTACATGGCAGTGTGGACTACATGGCAGTGTGGACCACATGACAGTGTGAACTACATGGCAGTGTGGACTACAAGGCAATGTGGACTATAAGGCAGTGTGGAGTACAAACAGTGTGGTCCACATGGCAGTGTGGACTACATGGCAGCGTGGACTACATGGCAATGTGGACTACATGGCAGTGTGGGCCACATGGCAGTGTGGACTACAAGACCCACATGGCAGTGTGGACTACACTACGTGGACCACATGGCAGTGTGGACTACATGGCAGTGTGGACTGAAAGGCAGTGTAGACTACAAGGCAGTGTGGACTACAAGGCAGTGTAGACTACAAGGCAGTGTGAACTACATGGCAGTGTGGACTACAAGGCAGTGTAGACTACAAGGCAGTGTGGACTACATGGCAGTGTGGACTACAAGGCAGTGTAGACTACATGGCAGTGTGGACTACAAGGCAGTGTGGACCACATGGCAGTGTGGACTACAAGGCAGTGTGGACTACAAGGCAGTGTGGACTACATGGCAGTGTGGACTACAAGGCAGTGTGGACCACATGGCAGTGTGGACTACAAGGCAGTGTGGACTACAAGGCAGTGTGGACTACATGGCAGTGTGGACTACAAGGCAGTGTGAACTACATGGCAGTGTGGACTACAAGGCAGTGTAGACTACAAGGCAGTGTGGACCACATGACAGTGTGGACTACAAGGCAGTGTGGACTACAAGGCAGTGTGGACTACATGGCAGTGTGGACTACAAGGCAGTGTGAACTACATGGCAGTGTGGACTACAAGGCAGTGTAGACTACAAGGCAGTGTGGACTACATGGCAGTGTGGACTAAAAGGCAGTGTAGACTACAAGGCAGTGTGGACTACAAGGCAGTGTGGACCACATGGCAGTGTAGACTACAAGGCAGTGTGGACTACATGGCAGTGTGGACTAAAAGGCAGTGTAGACTACAAGGCAGTGTGGACTACATGGCAGTGTGGACCACATGGCAGTGTGGACTACAAGACCCACATGGCAGTGTGGACTACAGTGTGGACTACACTACGTGGACCACATGGCAGTGTGGACCACATGGCAGTGTGGACTACAAGGCAGTGTGGACTACATGGCAGTGTGGACTAAAAGGCAGTGTAGACTACAAGGCAGTGTGGACTAAAAGGCAGTGTGGACTACATGGCAGTGTGGACTAAAAGGCAGTGTGGACTACAAGGCAGTGTGGACTACATGGCAGTGTGGACTAAAAGGCAGTGTAGACTACAAGGCAGTGTGGACTACAAGGCAGTGTGGACCACATGGCAGTGTAGACTACAAGGCAGTGTGGACTACATGGCAGTGTGGACTAAAAGGCAGTGTAGACTACAAGGCAGTGTGGACTACATGGCAGTGTGGACCACATGGCAGTGTGGACTACAAGACCCACATGGCAGTGTGGACTACAGTGTGGACTACACTACGTGGACCACATGGCAGTGTGGACCACATGGCAGTGTGGACTACAAGGCAGTGTGGACTACATGGCAGTGTGGACTAAAAGGCAGTGTAGACTACAAGGCAGTGTGGACTAAAAGGCAGTGTGGACTACATGGCAGTGTGGACTAAAAGGCAGTGTGGACTACAAGGCAGTGTGGACTACATGGCAGTGTGGACTAAATGGCAATGTGAACTCGATTATTGTTTATGGGTTTAACAACTTTGTATTGGTATTTGTCAGGTAACCAGATACCGCTGAACCTTGTTTCGTACCTTGTCAATTTCCGAGAATGCGCGGCATTTGGGGCATTAGACGAGGTACAAAACAAGGTTCAGTGGCATCGGTTTACACATCAAACACCAATACACAGGTGTTAAAGTCGATTCTACCCCCCAAAATGTGGCAAAAAACGGCATATTTTTTGCAGTTTTTGGCTGCCGTTCTCTTTCCCTCCGCAGAGGTCGTACATTTCCGACAAATCAACGACAAGCTTATTCCATAGCAGTTGATCTAGATATCTCAAAGCTCCTTGTGTATGACGTCGTCTTTCAATGTTGAGTGACGTAAGAATGTAAAATTGAGCTGAACATGTATTATGACGTCATACCGCTGAGTTCCGCTAGGAACGTCATGAAACAAATGTTTCTTTTTCAACGTCATGGCGATTGGGTGTAAACTGTCAAAAATGTAAAAAACAGAAGCGATATCTATAAACTGTACGAAATAGCACTTTTATCACTGAAGGAAATTCCGATAGTTCACTTTTATATAAATCACAAAAGCAAAGCTAACAGGTAAACGAACTCAAATTCTTTTATTTGTGAACATAAACAATAAGAAATCCTATTACTCGGGGAGGTAAACGTACCGGCCGGTGTGTTGCGTGACATACTCGATGTTATTTGAAAGGTTATTTCTATTTAATATGTATTTGCACACGGCCCGCAACTAACAGCGGGGTAGAATTCACGTCATACCCAAACACTTTTTATTGATACGTTGGCGCTGTAAATGTTTACACTTCTTCACATACCACATCCAGGACTAAACGATACAGGTGATCGTATGACGCCATAACTAGGCCTGTAGTGAGGGCAGGCTGTTAAATAACGAGCCCCTATCTTTCGGCCCGTTAGCCGCTCTAACTTATAACTCTAGTTTATATATGTCTCCACGTGTAGTCAGAGCTAGAAAACTACAAATTTAGGTATATTAGTGAAACTATATATTTGGTTTTACGTCTTGTCAAGTGTCAGGATAAAAAGTATTAGAATTACTGCCAACTTTTGCATTATTGTAATACACCATTCATGTATTTGATTGGTGTTTTACGCCCTACCCAAAAAATATTTCATTTATATGATCAGCGAAAAGGCGTTATAGTGGGAGCAAACCGGGCAGAGTTCGGGGGAAACCCATAACCATTCTCATGTACGGCCGGAGAGGATGTGTAATCGTATACACAAAACACCAATTATATATTCTGCATAGTCTCACATACCTTTACACAGACGCAGCTATCCGCTCGCAGTCACCGGCATCAAATGTCCTTAAATTAGGATATGTCCCACTATGACTCAAAAATTGTGCCACTGATAAACTCAACATCTGTTAACAGTTAACGGAGTTCAAAGTTCTAATGACATCAACCCTACAGTGATTACGGTAACGCGTCTGATGATATCAGTGCTCTTGCATCCAAACCACTTGACGCTTAACTCATGTCAGGATATGACAATCTAAAAGGTCAGACCACAAAAATATGTTTATAGATACGTTCAGGATCGTAAAGTCGCCCGGTCGACCTTGACCTTTCACCTTGGCGCACATATGTACACGTCTGATCTGTTACACTGACAAAATAATATGTTTTCCCAGTCACGACTGAATACATTATGTTATTGCTGTAAAGTATTATATTATATATGACAGACGTTCTGTCATTCCAAGAGAATATTTTTGTGAGTGTAACCAGGTTATGAGGTTGTTCTATATTCTACTATGGCCCAGAAAATATAAGATTATGTTAAATTTAACATAACGGCTTTCAGAGACACCCAAACATTTCGACACCAGTGAACTTATTGTTATTCAGCTACGGCCAGCAAGTTAAAACCTGCCTTCCACTTTATACACCAGTAAGTATTAACATTAGCTTAGTAACACAAGCAGGTTTTTGTGCTCTGAATTTTTTCTACGGTGGAGACGGACTGTTTCCAGTATTCAGGCTCGCAACTGTCAACTTCTGACACACGAGCTATGGGTACAATACGGGACGTGGCTCAGTGGTAAGGTACGTGACTCTCAACCTCTGACACACGAGATGCGGGTTCAATACCGGTCTTGAGGAAGAGGGACGTGGCTCAGTGGTAAGGTACTTGACTCTTAGTCTCTGACACACGAGTTGTGGGTTCTGTCCCAAGTCTAATTCATTCATATGGGCATATTCAACCAATGTCATGGTCAAACCGACGTGAAAGATGTGTACTCAGTCTAGCATCTACCGAAAAACCATGCCTTTTAGCTGCGTTGATACATCTAGTCAGGCATTCGGATTTAATAGTACCGCCACCTGTATATTCGTATATTCCATTACCTAAGGTGCATTGCTATCCCACATGCATATATAATATAACAAGACCACAGCACAGAAAGTAAAACCAGAACAACGACGACAGCATGACCGTTGGCAAATGGTCACAGGTAACCGGTGAAGTACGGTCTTGTGTCGATTTACCTCAGTTAGGGTTATATTCTAATTTCTCATGTAAATGCATAATGCATTTAGTCAGGCATTTGGACTACCTTGGCATCTGTATATACATCACCGTTAATTTGTATAAGCGATGGAAAAACGGTACTCTACATACATACCTGACAAGGTGACCTTCAGCTGTCGATAGGTACAGGTAAATCAATGAATACCTAGATGGGAAAACCTGAACAGTTTTTTGGCACGTAATTTCGCTATATCGATTATTGACTAACGCATCTACTCAGAAACGTGTACATGTACTACACGTGTATTATACAGAAATAAACGATATTAATGAACCCTGCTCGAAGAAAAAATTAACAAACCTCCGAACGCTGTCAAATGTGAGCTGGAAACATCCCGCGCTTATCACTGTATTTCAGTTCAACCACAAAGCGTATCGTCGATCCATGGTCAACGAATTATACTCTATCGACTATACGGTCACGTCACACATGCACAGCCATGATGCACTAAACACGTGTGATACTTTGACGAGATACATGCTGTTGCGTTTAACCCTCTATGGTCTTTATCCTTGCACAGATCTACGGTCAAGAGTCTTCAATAAAAATGATGTCAAAAATCATCCATTGGAGCCATGAGCGTTCGTTATTAAGACAAACATATGACTATGAACATGGTGCAGTGTGAACACTTTCTGACATTATGCTGTCATCACCCCTGGCGCAACTACTTAACTTGCCTTTAAATGATACATGAAACGCTTGGTTTTTCTTTCTTAATACCAAGTACATGAGGCGACCTAACATAGTAAAGTACAAAAAAAGATTCTCGCCTGTATTCTTGGGGTGTAAAATAACTTCACATTACGGTTTTCGGTAAGGAAGTAAACTGCTGTGGTGACGTCATCGGGGATAACTGTCAAAACAGGCTTGTTGGGAAAAGAGACCGAAATGGGCGCGATAAGATGGTCCGGCCTTCCCAGTATGTTCATCCATGACGTCATTTCTGAACGTTTCCTATCATTGACGGAATATATGCATAATATAATACAAATAGAAGGGTTATTGAAAATATGCCTCAAAAAGATTTTTTTTATCTCGTAATCTGGCCCATCTTTCTTCATTTTCCTTTAAGGATAATTATTCTTGTTTTCACAAGGAATCCTAATAACGTTATGATTACCTAATTTACTCTTCATCTCTTGAAGACGCCCAAAAACATTTTCGCCATTCAGGACCACCCAGTACATTCCTCACGTACCATTGGTTTCACTTAACTCTCACATGCACTGCATCAAAGGACAGTCGTAGGTTTGTTTGAAGTGGGAATCGGGTCAATCATTTCATCCGCTTTTGTTGGGCCTCAATAAAATCTTACACAAGCCGTCACCAACGGGATTCGAAATCTCAATTGCAGTATCTCAAGTTCTGTATCAGCATTCATAAGGCTGGTAATACAAAGTAAAGAATCTATACAAAGAAGTGAGTCACATAGGATGAAAATTTTAAAACAACATACACATGTAGTAAGTTACAAAATATTTATCTGAATATTTTCTTCTTTACCTTAAATGTCTGTTTACGGCTCCAAGTGGGTATGTAAACGAATTTACGCCAAAACAGTCCATGTTAACTTCCCGGAACAAGAAGAAACAAGCAGTCATGAAACTTGGCGCCATGTAACTTCAAACATTACACCCACTCACCGTCTGTACATGTATAAGCAAAAGCCTACCAGACTTCTGGTACATTTATTTATTTGATTGGTGTTTCACGCCGTACTCAAGAATACTTCACTTATACGACATCGGCCAGCATTATGTTGGGAAGTCAGCAGGAGCTGGATTTAAGACTAACCGCATTGGTGAGAGGCACCTGAATCACTGCGCCGCGATGGCACGCTAACACCTCGGCCACGGAGGCCCTCGACTTCTGGTATAAGTGCATCGACGGGCATCGTGCACGGTCCCCTATATAGGTCTTATTAATACTTAACATACATATATTTTGTTTACTAGTAATATGCAACGTGCACGTCGGTTTTATTACAGGTTATCTGCATCTATTTTAATTAAAACCTATCTATTGGCAGCAGGAAGTTGACCTAAATCTTCAAGGGTTATCTCACCCTGAATGGTGTCTCTTTGCAGATGCTATATAAAAATACCACGGACAGTAGTTGGGTGTATAAAAATGCATAAATATGTGTATCCGACCGAAGGTTTATTGTGTAGGGCTACTCATTAAGATGTGAGATAAATGGTGACTGGCAGTCGTTGCAGTCATTGCAGTCATTGCAGTCGTTGCAGTTAATGCGTCAAATGAGTAACCTATTTATGACTAAGCACCACGTTGAATTCCAAGCAATCACTCTTCATGGCTAATGGGGGTGGCTTGCTGTGAACCAACTCTATACTGTTGTATATACATGTAGCTTGTCTCTACGCCATGCAGGATTTATTTAGTTTAACAGTCTCAGCAAGAGCTGGATTCGAACTTATTGTCGCACCCAATGGCTTCGACGAGATGCAACGCATTAGCCTACGCCGTGAAATTTGCCAATACTGCATTCTAAATGCAGTAAAATATCATAAAATCAAAAGAAATGAATATTTGTGATTATAATAAATATATAACTATCATACACGCGCTTTTATGCACGATAAAAGCATACAGATATAAATATCACGACAGTCCATTTCTATGTGGGCTTGCATTTCTGAACACATTCTAACAAAAAAAGCCGGAGTCGCCTGCAGCTGGTTTCAATCTCGCGACCTCACTGCGAGGAATTCTGAGTGTCCCTCTTTAAGGGACTTAACAAAACTCCCCTTTTAAAAAGTAAGGGAAAGTATGGTTTTGTTTTGCAAATATTCGGGTGGTATTAAGTTTTATGTTAACGTTCAGCCTACATAGCTCCTTGTATACTAATAATAAAGCAGAAATTTCCCATCAGTTTATATAATAACACTACTGGCTCACGTCCCAATCTATAATAGTGTAAAACTACCATCACTATATGCTAGATTTAATAATCAATGGTATGTATGGGAGGAAGTGGGTATACGTTTTTGTATAATGTCCCCTGGTAAATGCTAACAAGTAACTTGTTTCGGTCGCGTGCACGCATACAGTATTCACATTCTTAAGCCGCAGATACGTACAAGTGCACTACGCCTACGCAGAACATGTTCATATCTGTAATATATGAGATCTGCAGCACTAGGCAGTGTGAAGATTGTTTTTCTGTAAGACGGGTCGGAAGTTGGAGGTCACGTGACCACCCCTTTAATTTCTCACTGATTATTTGAGGATTGTGCTGTTACAAGTTAAAAAGTATAACTTTTCCCCTCTTTTTTATATTTTTTTAAGTGGCAAATTCATATTTCTCCCCTCTGTTTAATTGTTGTACATGCCAGTGCTACACTTTGGTGTTTGTTATGTGGAAAGTACTAATTTAGTCTGAGACAACAACACAGGTGGTGGGATTCTTCTGCACTGGTGTTCTTTTAAAGGGTTTCATCATGTGAATCAGTTTGTAAAATGGATGCTAGTCTTTTCTTAAGCCCTATCCATGGAAACAGTGCCCATGAGCATTTCTATTTTAGTTTGGATACATATGTTTACTTTGATGTTGATCAAAGTGGACTTCTCTGGAATTTTGAAAATCTGCTTTGGTACCCCGCTGTATCACTGAGAGTCAAATTTTGCACAAAGTTGCTAAAAGGCATGTCTTATATTTTGTAAGTGAATTGTCAAATAAATTACCTATCTTTGGATATACATGTATATTTTGACACTTTTGGCCTTCAACTATTTTATTAGCACTGCTGTAAACAAGAAAATCTACTTGAAAATCCATAATTTCCTGAATGTTTGTTATTGGAAAATGTATACTACTTGATCATTGGAACATGCCAGCTTTCCAAAATATTTGAAAATATTTGTGTGTGAGGTTGAGAGGTGGTAGGAATTATATGGTGCAAAAATTATTGATTTTGAAAAAAGTTGGTTGGTGTGATAGGACAAAGACCCCCATTTACAACTTCCGTTTTTCGGGAGTAATTCGAATGAAATTGTGTGTATTTTAGGGCGTAAAGTCTTTTTTGCTGCCAGCCTGCCGTTTTTGGTGTACTGGTGCATGTTTGCTATCAAAATGCTGGAAACTGTCTTAGCTTTAGGCAGGTATGAGTTATACTGATGAAAGTTTGAAATTCTGGCCGAGAGGACACAAGGAGATAGGTGGTGATGAGGCTGCGAGTGACATCCTCTTGTTGCTAGGTACCCCTCCCAGCTGCCGGCATAGAAAGGTCCGGATTTTGACGGTCAACCTATGTCAAGATTTCAATGGCTTCTTTCTTACAGGCTGGGTCAGGTATGCACCAAAGCTTATTGGCTACGGAATGTTTGGGGCTGAGCTACAGCGCTAAACATTAACATTGTCGTTTATGGAAAATTAATTAGGATCTGTGGTCATGTCTCGCATTCAGCAGTCGTAGACTACATGTAGGCCTACATGTATATATCCAATGCAGTTGATGTGCCTATCGACTCACTGGATTTAATATTTAAATTTATATTGCTGACTTTGTCATCATGAAACGCCTTTCAGCGAGCACATGGGCTGAAAGTGTAAATAAATAAATAAAAAAATAAATAAATAACTATACATGGGATATGGATTAGGCTGGCTATCGGCCTATGTTCATGTAGGCTCCGGAGACATTCGAGATCACGCGCCTTTCTACGTGATCCTAGACAAGGCTCGTGTACAGATGGGCGCCATCAGAGCAGTGATCTTCCCCCAAATTTGGGTATAATTATTGACAGAGGAGTAACAGATATTTAATAAGTAATTTCAGATTCCTTAAGCCTAAATCTGTACCACTGGAACAAATTCAATCATCTACCTGTACCTGAACTAATCAAAAACTTCGAAAATTAAAAGGAACTATTTACTCATTAGCTAATGAATATTAAATTATTCAACATGGCGGCGCCCACGAAAGAGCATGAAAGGAGAGTAATAGAGAAGTAATCGTGAATGCCAAGGGAAGCGGTTGTTTTTCTGTACTGTTGAAGGAAAAGCTGATCACCACTCTTCGTGTGGCATATGAGAAAAAAGATGTCACTGCAGTCTAATCGACTGATTATGGTAAAAGTCTTGTATATCAGTTTATGCCTCGGATCATTCAGCGCTGAGAACACCACGATAGCTATTGTTGTATCCCCTCTGAATGCTGTTATGCAAAATCAAGCGGTAAGTGTATAAATATATTTAAATTGCTATGGTTCTGTTTGAGCACGGACAGAGGTGATAATAATACCCACGAAAGCCTCTAATTAGCGCACTGCTCAACTGTTCGGTGCGTTCGCCATCAAGAGCAGTTGTTTATATTAAGGTGGAAGTAGTCATCTCAGATTACGTACTGCATGCGCCTCGCTTTCGACGTCGTTGTTGTAAAAAGCATGTCGCCCAAGTACATGTATACTAGAGGTGTAATGTCAACGGAGGCAGTAGGTACATTTGTATTTTAGAATGGCTGCGGGGATTCTCTCAGTTATCTACTTTTCTGCATGTTCAGTTGATCTGCACGAATAAGGGCATTTTAAAGTACTTGGCGTGAAGGACAAATACATTGTGCTCATTTTACCCTACATACACATATATAGGCCTATGCCAGTCCATAAATGAGAAATGATGAAGATTCGGGCCACTTCCTTATACAAACGTAACCCAAGATCATGTTGACCGATGATAGAGTGCAGCGTGTACCTACAGGTTGAAATATTTGTAGGTCAGTTATGCTTTCCGCTTAACATCATGCACAAATACTCACCGAGCAGAACCCGAGTCTTTGTACAGCAGAAAACAACATCTCTCGCCACAGGCTCGTGAGTGAAGCATCGGTGAAGTCGGCAGTATCGATGACGTAATCAGAGCAGTGGCGCAGAATGTAACCTACATGTACTTGTATATGTGGTGTATCATGTAGAGCAGGCCTACGGGTATATGTGCAGTAGAGATACATAGATATCAAAATGACGTTTAATGCGTTTAAGTCAGGGTACATAAAAAAAAACCCAAAAAACAACCGATTTTCTGTCAAAAAAGTGCATATATGTACTAGAAAGATGTAGGACTACATTAGGATTGCAAACTGTTCAAGATGAAGATATCGTTTCATTTGCCTATATCTATGTAGACCTACACGTAAATGTGTGACTTACATACATACGGGCTATGTAGTGTAGCTTTTATAAGTTCCGTAAAAAATTAATTATATACCGTCGATCTGTCTGATTGATGTACGATAACAGGTTGCTTATGGGTTTAACACCTTCGTCTTGGTGTTTGTTGTGTAATCCAATACCGCCGAACTTTGTTTCGTACCTCGTGAAATCTGACTCGCAACGAAACAAGGTTAATCGGTATCGGGTTACACAACAACCTTGAAGACGAAGGTTTTAAAGTCGATTCTACCCCCCAAAATTAACAAAATAGGGCAAAAACGGCATATTTCATGCAGCGTTTTGCTGCCGTTCTGTTTCCCTCCCTCCATCGAGTTCATACATTTTAGACCAATCGTTGGCAAGTTTATTCCATTGCAATGTACATATGTATGGCGTCGTGTGTCATTGTTGAGAGATGTAGGAATGTAAAATTGCACTGTACATGTATTATGACGTCATACCGCTGAGCTCAGATTGGAACGTCATGAAACAAATGTTTCTTTTTCCACGTCATGGCGTTTGGGTGTAAACTGTGCGAAATAACACTTTTGTCACTGAAGGAAATTCCTATAGTTCACCTTTATATAAATCACAAAAGCAAATCTAACAAGTAAACAAACTCAAATTCTTTCATTTGCAGACATAAACATTATGGAGTCATATTACTCGGGGAGGTAAACGTACCGGACGGTGTGTGGCTTGACATTCTCGATGTTGGTTGAAGATCTGTATTTAATATGTATATTTGCACACGGCCCGCAACTAACAGCGGGGCGGAATTGCTGCCATTTTAAACGGTGCCTACATATTGTAACGACATGGCATGGTTACATGTTTTGTTTTAATGGCTCTTGGAATATATTTTGATTACCTGAAATACTTCGACTGGAACTTTCTTATTTAACTACTGGTTATTGTTGTCCTTACACGAAGGGTGAAGAGTCTGACTTTGTACTTTCGTTTCTCACTGTTCTTTCTGCACCTGATTCTGATTGATATGATTGAAGGGGTTATTGTTGGGTCATGAGATGTGTACCAGGTGAGTTTATTTCACAAGATTTTTTCCATTTTCGTTCGCCACGGCGAAAGAATTTGGTTCGAATGAAGATCACCATCAGGGTCAAACCTCACGCGCGCACGTGTTTCCATAGTGAATGACGCAATGCAGAATGGGTGTGACTAATACTGTTGTTTTGATTGGTTGAATTAGGGTCACCAGTCATGGTTGGGTAGTATAAATACTGAGCCCGCGGAAATAAAATAGGTCGGATGGTCAAAATTCACTCTCGGAACATGGCAAAATTATGTTTTGAATTTCTCAATCATGGCGCAACAACAGATGAGTACTGCCGATGGACCTACCATAAGTCATTACTTAAAACTGCTGTAGTTATCGGTGTCAAGCATCGGTACACAGACATATGCCGTGCACATGGCTAATTTTGTATGCAGAAATGGAACTCCCATTACGTCACCACCGAATTCGGCGATTCCTCCCTGTACATTTCACAGCTAACATATAGCTGTGATTACGACGGTTTCTAGGTTCGAATCCTGTTTTACTACTTGGAAAGGACCTTTAGAAGTAGTCACGACACTATAGTCCTGAGTGCAACCCAGCCGGTGGATTAATTCTTGAATCTGACAAATGTTACAGATCCCCGTATTTAAACTGGTATGTTGGTCACCCCCACCGAATTCGGTGGTTAGTGGTCGATGGACAGAACCAAGGGGAAATCCCTACTGCAGTAGCTATAATTAGGACGGTTACGTCTTACCTTTGGAAGCCTTTGAAGTTGACCTAGGTACCCTCTGACGGTAAAATAGTCACAGGGCTTCTGTACAAATTGGGACCAGTCAAACAATGGGATGAAAAGACAGCCGAGACTTTAATGGAGAGGCAATTGTAGTTTAACATGAATGGGACATTCCACCAAATATGGTGATACATTTCACCCAGGTGTAATCCGTTTCTTTGCTGTTGATCAGCGCCCTGCCCTTCAGTTCCTGAAGCCTTGTTATCCCCGAGATGATGGATGATCCTTACTTTGGCCAGGGAGGTATAAGGACCTAGTGAGATCAATTTCAATCGTTGACTAAATTTGTCGAATTTAAATCGTTTCAGTTTATTGTATTTGGATATAATAAGACTGAAAACTCTTCAGTTGAATTCCTACTCTCTGTTGTTTATGAGTGTGTTGATTCCTCAGTTACTGTCTTAATTAAGCATCTTACAAGAACCCTAGTAACAGCTCTCGGTTAGAAGAGTACCTTAAACTCTAATGTCCGTTATGACCCAGAGTTGCGGTTGTGGAGTTATTAAGAGACTTCCCAGTAATAATCACCTTGACAAGGCGCAACAATATGATGGACATGCATTCTGACCTTAACTGGTTCAGATCCAACAATTGAAATTTTTTTACGCAAATTTTCTTCCACAAGACAAGTCAAATAGCAAGCCTGGACACTGCAGCACAGCAACATCAATCGTGCATGCTTTAATCATACATCCGGGCAGGCTATTACAGGCTGTTACAGCTACCGCTTGATCAGGCTGGGATAGCAATCACATAGGCTGTAACACCTACCACACAGCAAACATGCATGCTGTAACAGCTACCATTCAGGATGGGTTAGCAATCATGCAGGCTGTAACAGTTACCACTCAGGCTGGGATACCAATCATGCATGCTGTAACCGCTTACCATTCAGGATGGGTTAGCAATCATGCAGGCTGTCACAGCTACTTGTACCACTTACAATGGGATAGCAATCAACCAGCCTGCAACACTTACCACTCAGAACGTGACAGCAATCATCCAGACCGCAACACTTACCAATCAGAATGCGACAGCAATCATCAAGGCTGTAAAAGCTACATGTACCACTCAGAATGGGACAGCAGTCATCAAGGCTGTAATAGCTACATCTACCACTCGGAATGGGACAGCAATCATCCAGGCTGTAATAGCTACATATACCACTCTGAATGGGACAGCAATCATCCAGGTTGTGGTAGTTACATGTACCACTCGGGCTGTGATAGCAATCATCCAGGCTTTAACAACTACCACCCAGAAGAGTTCTGCATATGGCGTGTACACATCTGGCCTTGTAGCATTTGTTAAATCCTGCTCGTTCTGTGACGATTTCAATCTTCACAGGTTACTACTGCAAAAACTTGTGCATCAAGATTATTCCATCAAACTCCTTCACTACAAGTTTCTTAAGTTTAACAATGTGTACAGTTCTCTTGTAAGTAAATATTGACAGAGTATTCAGAATGTCTAGCCCCTAGGGGCTAGGGACCGTATTGTTGCTATCCAAGCTCAACTGAAATACATATTTTGTTGTTGACAACTGATATTCTAGCATGTTACATGATTTAAATACTAATTTCACTCAGTCACATAGAACATACCTTGCATCTTTCCTACATCACTGAAAACTGTTGACAGCCTCCCTTTGTATGATTCTGTCCTATTTTTGTACTTCGTGTACTTTATTGGTTCTTTGGTAATTTGTGTTAAACATCGATTTGGAAATAAGCCTTGACTTTATTGACCCTTTTTGCTTGACAGCTGGTATACAAATGTCTGTTTCAATGGATAGATAGCAATCAATCAGGCTGTGACAGCTACAACTCAGGATGGGATAACAATCATCTAAAAAGTAACAGCCTCCACTCAGGCTGGGATACCAATCATGCAGGCTGTAACAGCTACCACTCAGGCTGGGATACCAATCATGCAGGCTGTAACAGCTACAGGTGCAAGAAACATGTGAGCGAGATGTCTTCCATTTGTTTATTTACTTACTTGGATGTTCTTTGAAGGATACATGATACACTTGGCCTTTATTTCTTGATATGCAGATTTATCATGTGTAGTAAGATACAACACTACACACAAACTTTTCATCTTTCACTTTGGGGGGTAAAAATGGCTTCAAAGTACAGTTTTTGCTTAATGCCCCAGAGATCAGCGCTGAGGTCAACAATGATTCCTGTTTAAGAAGAACTCTACTGGGGACTGCCCGAACGGGTCTGGTCGAATGAGGGCGGGGATGTGGGGAACACACCGACTGGAGGCGGGTGTAAGGGTGCGGATAGAGCACTAAGCTGGCCTGAAGCCATGCAGTATGTGTGTATATTTCACCTAGCCCACAATGTAGCGACACGGTTCACTGGGCTCGGGGCAATTTGAGGATGTTCACCGAGTTCTAAGCAAGATCAGCGATGATTTTTGAAAAAATCTGACCGTTGACAGAAAATATGTGTAATATAGAGGGGTAATTAACAGGTATAAAGATATCCCCAAAATGAAATTTTTATAGCAAAAATTCTGGGGCATAATTTTTTTCATTCGGCATAGAAACATAATCTTTGTTTTTTCGTTCCTTTATATGTATCCTTTAACGGCATACATTTTTACTCCTTTTTATGGGCTATCAGTTTTATTTGCGGAGGAAACCAAAGGGCCCTAGGAATACCACCAACCTCTAGGAAGTTACCGACAAACTTTCACAAGTGGGACATGCACATCATATTCCTAGTGGAAGACTGTCAATAGCTTATTGTCACTGAGGCTCCATGTAATGGGAACTCCACAAATTCACTGTCCAAGTAAAGATTTGAACCCATACCTAAGGTGTTCTAGTAACTGATACACTGGCATCTTGACCACTCAGCCATGACATGTTCCCAGAAACAAATACATGTATTTCAATGTAGTATTTATACACACATGAGTATAGGCCTACTAAAGCAAAAAATACTTCACACATCAATAACAAATTTGTTTCAACTCTTATTCGCTGTTTGTTTTTATTAATCAGTAAACTCAAAGAGAGAATAAACATTATCTACATGTATGTATTAAATCTGAGATCTGACAGATCAAGGAACAATACCTTGAAAACATTCTTACATGTTCATACCCTAGTACATATAGCAAGTTTTCTTTCTCTTTGGAAAATTGTTGAGTACGACGTTAAACCCCAAGCACTCACTCACTCACTATTCTGGAGATAATACATGCCAGTTATGGTCAGAGCTATCAAAATACACTGTACATTTATTTATTTATTCATTTGATTGGTGTCTTATGCCGTACTCTCTTTCACTGTCTGATGCCAGCACACAAGTTTTTGTGACATTATTAATCAAACTTCATAATGTGAATGAATCACTAAGAATCACGCAAAATGTAGTACTTGAACACTGCTAAACTTTAGGTAAAATACAGTAATATTACGAGATACCCCTGGAGTCGTGAGAAACAAATAATTTCTCGCTAGAGGCCTGTGTCAAGTGTCACAGAACTCCCACGCAACGTAACTAGCCCTGGGGCTTTGACATGTTAGGCTCCATTCATCACACTATTGATTGACAATGAGGAAAGCGCTGCGCTTGACTCGCTGTAGTTTATTGAACTGCTGTACGACTATTCAGAAAGGTCCCATTTGTGGCTAGTGGTAAATGGGTACAAGAAAACATGCACCTGAAGACAGTGTAGCAAGCCACAATTCAACATAGGGTGTGTGAGGGTTGGGAGTGCGTGGAGTGGTGTGTGTGTGTGATGGGGGGTGAGGTGAGAGTAGGGGTGTGTGGGGGTGTGGGGGTGTGGTGGGATGGCGGTGTGTGTGTGAGGTTGGGGCACGTGTGAGGGGTGTGTGTGGTGTGTGTGGAAGGGGGTGTGTTGGGTGGGGTGTGAAGGTTGTGGCGTATGTGTGAGGATTTGGGGTGTGTGTGTGGGGTGTGTGTGTGGGGTGGGCGTGAGGGTGTGTGGGGTGTGGTGTTTGAGGGATGTGTGTGTCGCTGAGGTGTTAGGTGTGTAGAGGATGTGTGATGTGTGGTTTGTGGGTTGGGTGGTGTGTATATTAATGGTTAAAGGTAGCTACATGTAAAATGAATTCTTAACAACTGCTACAGGCACAGATCTTTCAATGGCACAAGATTAAGGATCAATGATACTAGAACCCCTCACATGTGAAATCTGCTAATCAGGGGTTCTAGTATCAAAGCCTTTGACTACCTCAAAACGGATCAGGAAAATGTTATCAACTCTTCTATCCTATTACCCTAGATCCTCAACCTTTTTGTGCAATTTATTCACACTTTTAATTTGATTATGGAGGCAAAGCTACATTGGCTGGATTGGCCAGTTTCAGGGCTTCATAGCGTAAGTATGATTTTATCACTCAACACAGAATAGTGCCTTCAGAATAGTGCCTTGTAGAGGCTTGTTACATGTGTACACGATGGAACATAAAGTTTGGTTTCTTCAAACTTCAAAACAAATCTGATTACATTACACAGATTCAGGTGGAGTGTGTGATTGGTGTGGAATGCAAATGGTTAAAGGTAAATCCCAAACTGGGACTTCATTCAGTCGGAAGAGTTGCCACAGATATGTGAAAAAAAAATTATGATTTTGATGACAATAATTCAAGACTTTCAAAATTTGAACAGAAAATATGAGGAAAATTAACCATCCCACTATAGTAGGTGTTAAAATCCAGTATCAGTAAAGATGATGAAGAAATGATTTAGGGTACAAATTGAAAATAACTCGCATATTCTGAAATGTCTACCACAAAACCTGCAAGCTTCAGTAGCTTCCCTTGTTTAGTGTAGAAGAAGTTGATTAGAAAGAAATGCACCCCATTGCAGAAAATGGTTAACAAACGGACAAAACTCCAAACAAAGAGATAAAACATAACACAACATAAAGCATTGCTGAACAAATACTGTAAATCTTCAACCTTTTCAACCAATAAGGCACTTTTTCCACTGGAATTTATGTACACAATTATTATGAAAATCATGCTAAGTATGATCTGTTTGTGATTATTAAAATACAAAACTGTGCACATTATTTCTCTACACTCCATTGTTCTCTCAGAGTATTTCAAAATTTTGGTTGCACAGGTGGTCGAAAATGCTGAAGATTAAGGGTACAAATCTGAATGTCTGATCTGATTGAACTTTTAAATTTTAAACTGATCTAAAGACTATTTTACCCTCTGTCAGGTTAAAGATAGAAATTAAATAAAGACTAACCTGCTATATGGTCCAGTACTCAAATTCAGCCTTGCTACTCCATGTGCCAAGGGAGGGAACTCTACCTCAAACCAGGAACAAAACCCATGCATTGTTCCAGACTTGAGGATCTTGAATTCAAACCTTTCTTCCACCATTTCCAGGTCACCAACAGTTACTGTTGCCATGGAGATGTTGAAAATGGCAACTGCATCTGCCAGGCAGTCATTGGAGCCTAGAATATAATCTGAGACGGGCCTTTCGTAATATTCTTCAACAGCCAATCTCCTGTCAATAATAATCAAATGGTTGATTGATTGGTGTTATAGCCAGGCTTGTTTACTGTTACTGTTTACTTCAGCCCGAGACACACTAGGCAGATTTTTGTTTATTTATTTATTTGATTGGTGTTTTACGCCGTACTCAAGAATATTTCACCTATACGACAGCGGCCAGCATTATGGTGGGAAACCAGGCAGAGCCCAGGGGAAACCCACGACCATCCGCAGGTTGCTGCAGACCTTCCCACTTACGGCCGGAGAGGAAGCCAGCACGAGCTGGACTCGAACTCACAGCGACCGCATTGGTGAGGCAGATTTTTGAGCTTCTAGGGACAAACTTAATCGCCTGCGAAATACAATCACGATATTCGCAGCACAGTTGCAGATACATTAAGTGGATTTTTCCATTGATTGTGGTCAGTAAGCTATGTCATGTGACCTAGTAAACCATCTGATACAAACAAAATGTCAAAGGTCAACACAATTTTCTGTGTTGTTTGATTGGCCAGCTTGATCATCTCGATTGCTCTGAAGCGGACACATAATGTGGACAGAGTGAAATCGCCGGCATATTTCTTCCCTAGTGTCTGACATGTTCGAAACAAGAGAATTATGGAGAAGGAAAAGATCGCCTGCGAAATACCCCGTCCAACACCTGGACACACTGGGCAGATACTTCGAATTTCACAAAATACGCCTGTATGATTGAAAAATGTGTCTCGTGTGTCCTTGGCTTTACGCATGGCAGGCAGGTTTTTATGGGTGGAGAAAACGAGAGTGGCTGGTGTAAACCACCAACATTTGGTAAGTTACTGACAAAATTACCCACTCGTGACATACAGATATTGATGGTCTTCATCAAATCTTAGTGGTTCAAACAGTCCCACAACCAGTGAGTGTGTGAGTGAGTTCTTAGGGTTTAACATCACACTTAACAATTTTTCAGTCATATGACGACGACCCACAAACAGTGAGATGTCGGGAATAGTAAATCCCCTGTCCAAGGGAGTTTTGAAATATGAATGTTATCGAATTCATTAATTTCTTTAGTGATCAATGAAATACTTTAATTTACTTGTTTGATTGGTTTTAACTGCTGTACCCAAGAAGCTTTCACTTATACAACAGTGGTACTTATGAGACTCTTCACACAAAGCCAGAGGTGGATTTGAACACACACCTTCACTGGCTTAACAAGCATACCTTACAAGCCTTGTCTGAAAGGTCAACACTGAAAGTTGCACAATCAGGTAAAGGGATGTTCGAAAAATAGGCCACAATTTTGAAGATTCAGTGGTGTCCTGTTTGAAGACTGATATTTAGAAAGCTGATTTCCATAAATTCACTAAAACACTAACAGACAAAATACAGTACCAAAATTACCACAGTTTTGTTGAAAAACTTGAACAAAAGCTGTAGCTTGTCATGGTGAAAGCATGTACTCCATTTCAATTCAGTACATCTACAGGTAAATGAGGAGAAAATCTGTAGTTTTCCCCCGGGCTCTACTCAGTGTCATCCCACCATAATGCTGACTGTCTTCGTATAAATGAAATATTCTTGAGCACAGTGCAAAACACCAATCAAATTAATAAATATAGTTTCCTCTGTTATTACTAGAGAACTAAAAAATAAATTTAAAGAAATTTTTTGATCCACAGAAAACATTTACGTACCTCAATAACGAGAAGTCCAGCCCGTATAATTTGTCCCAAAATTGGTATGTCTCTTTGTAATGGCTATCTGCTGAGCATGTCACAAGGTAAAGTGTAGCCGTGGAGGGTAGCACTACTCCATCAGATCGCAAGAACTTATCTCGGGCAATGATCACAGACTCTAACATCATCTCAAACTACAGACAAACAAAGGAAGACAAGTTATATGTTTATCTAAAATTCATGGCGAATGGACAATAAATGCCCAGTTTGTTCATGGCTAACTGGAAAAAAAAAATGGTGATCTAAAGTACAATATGGAACCTTGTCAAACTCACATATCTCGAAAAATAGCGAATATTTTCGAGAATATAATCCATCACCGGTCTAAACCGTCTGCCAGGCGAGATAACATGCAAATGAGAGAGCACAAAGATTCCCACATGTAAACATTTTAACAGTATGACACATAATTACAAGACTTTCTTTGGTTATCTACTAGGTCGCAGCTATCACGAATTTGCACTTGTAAAACTGCTTCTTTCCAGTTAAAAAGTTGGCAGTTACAATTAAGATGTTTTCATCAATCCTGAAATTTTAACACTCTTTTTACTGTCCATTCGCCATGAATTTGTTTAAATGTACTGTTTTAACTGTCTAGGAACATACCACCGAAAGAAATTCTGAACTTTTATGTTGGTTCATCTTAACACAAATAAGAGTTGCATCTGACTCCTAACTAAATCTCCTGGGGCTATAATTCCCCGAGAATCATACGGGGAAATCCATCACCGGTCTAAACCGTCTGCCAGGCGAGATAACATGCAAATGAGAGAGCACAAAGATTCCCACATGTAAACATTTTAACAATATGATAATTTGAAAGCAAATTATAAGTCTAGTAAACCAAATATGATCTTGCTTTTTATCAATAATATTTTATAAAATATTTGTAATTCCCAATGATCTGTTCAGCAGAACTGAAGTTGCATGGTAGACCACATAATTACAACACAAAAGTGTGTCTAACATTTCAAGTTCGCTGAACATCTGCTGTCGTCTAGACAACAAGGGGAGGTAACTGACTTAAAAATCAGTCTTCCTAAGCACAGCGACTTGAGCGAGTTGATAGTCAAAGGGAAACCCCAGATTAAACTGAACTGACCGTTCACTCAAAGTCAGATACGTGTCAGTAGACACCTGGAGGTCTCAACTTTATGTAGATCATGTTTAAAATAACAGCTCAATTTTTCCTACATCGGCAGCGTGCCCCTTTAAAGAAAACCACTGCTCATAATAGTACACATGGCTACAAGACTTTCTTTGGTTATCTACTAGGTCGCAGCTATCACGAATTTGCACTTGTAAAATTGCTTCTTTCCAGTTAAAAAGTTGGCAGTTACAATTAAGATGTCTTCATCAATCCTGAAATTTTAACACTCTTTTTACTGTCCAGCGTTACAATGCTGTCTGTAAATAGCAATCTATCACAGGAATTTACCAGTAAAAATGTCCCCATCCACTCTGATATGATCACATCCACTTTGTCTTCTATCTGTATCTGCTCCACATAATCATTTATCACAGCTATTTTCTTATCCAGTCCATTAATCTTCACCAACTCAGCTGTATAATGAGCAAAATCGCTGGTTTCAACTGCATATACCTGAAAAAAAAAGAAAAAAAAAAGAACATGTTTCTATAATAATGCATTTCTCTGTTTTTTGACTACCCTATTTCTTCTAAATATTGGTACACCTGGTCTGCACATTTTAGCCAATATGCATGTAATTCTAGCAAGAATATTGAGTTTCTTTTTTCTCACATGGTTAGACCACCTAATGAACAAACATACTCATATCTTTACTTTTCCAAAAGGCCAGAAAAGAAGTGTAATATTCTACTTCCAACACTACTAAGATCTGTCCCAAATTTTAAAAGAATTAGGTTTATCGACTCATCTATTCAATAATTTATCTTTTGTCAGGAAGAACAACTGAAGCGTTGTTTGTCAAACAATCTCGTAACAGAGCTCTCAAAAGTAAAGAATTCAATTTTTTGATTGGTATTTTATGCCGTACTCTTGAATATTTCACTTCTCAGATGGCGGCCAGCATTATGGTGGGAGGAAACTGAGCAGAACTCAGGGAAAGCCCACAAACAACCCGCAAGTTGCTGGAAAGGCCATCCCACGTCTCACTATGACCTAAGTGGCAGTCAGTACAAACTGGAGTTGAACTCTCAGCGATTGCATACCTGCTCCAAAAAAAGAAAAAATTAGAATAAAAAACACACATGCAGACAGACTTACTTTTTTACAATTTCAATATTTGGCACAAAACATACTGAGCACTCCTGTTCCACATCCCACATCCAGTATAACCTTTGAAACAATAAAAAAATCAGAAAAAGATATAGCACCATTTTTTCAGATGTGTTTTTTGTACTATATTCTTGTGTGTAATGCATAAGGGGTTCCATAGGTTCATGAGGCCCAGAGTTCAGGCTTATCTGATTACTTATTTATTTATTTGATTGGTGTTTTACGCCGTACTCAAGAATATTTCACTTATACGACGGCGGCCAGCATTATGGTGAGAGGAAACCGAGCAGAGCACGGGGGAAACCCACAACCATCCGCAGGTTACTGGCAGACCTTCCACATTATCTGACGAAAATCAAATCGACTGTATATCGCTTCACTAACAACGACCTGACACACATCCTGTCCCTGGCGAGTTCAGTGACCTCCTGTGAACTGAGCTGACATAAACAACCAGGGGTCATTGACATCATTAGTGACCAAACAACATAAAGTTTTCTCTGGCAGCAACATGCAGATGGTCATGAGTTTCCCTCAGGCTCTGCCCGGTTTCCTCCTACCATAAAGCTGGCTGCCATCGCACACGTGAAATATTCGTGAGAACGGCGTAAGAGGCCAATCATATAAATAAATAAATTTTTCATTAGTTTAAAAAGAAAAAAAGAATTCCCTCTTGACGGGCCTTAGTTCCTCTGAAAGTAGGAGGTTGGTCTCAGTGACCTCCTGTGAACTGAGATGGCATAACCAACCAGGGGTCATTGACATCAATAGTGACCAATCAACACGAAGTTTTCTCTTCATTCCTTCAATTCCTTCTTGACTGACCCTAGTTCTTCCAAAAGCACGAAGCTGGTCTCACCAAGTGCAGAAAACATTCGTAAGTTCTCACCTACTACGCATTAGATGCTTACTTTATCTCTCAAGAAAGGTTCGTTCATTTGAACAGCTTGTAAACAGGCCTCAGTCCTGGGACGATCGCTCAGCATTTCCTGGTGAAGTTTCTGAAAATAAATGAAAATCAGATACACAGAGCACATTGAAGGTTGAACCCTAGAACTAACTAACCCTAACCCTAACCCTAAATGGGTAATTATTCCATTTTCCATGAGAAAAATATTTATAATATTCAACCTTCACTGTACAATATTCTACTCATAGTTTATATTTTGACAATGTCGTGATTTTGTGTAATTGAACAAGTTCAAGCAATGCTTTTAGCTGTAGACCTTCACAGGCTTCTGTATACAGCATGATGTCCTGTCTTATTACGTGACGTAAGAAATGTTACAGTTGACTGAACTTGTATTGTTACGTCATTCTGCTTAACTTGGATTGGATGATCATAAAACAAAATGTTTCTTTTTGACGTCATGGCATCGGGGTGTGCAACAACAAGTTACATCTAACTCCAGGCAGTGAGATGAGACATCACTTTTATCAACGAAGGAATCCTGACATTTCACCTTTAAATAAGTAAATAAAACAATTATTTATGTACAAAAATTGAAAAAGACTGCTTAGTGTATATGTACATGGGGTTTATCCATACTTGTAACCTTATCAAGGTCATTAATCCTTGCCATTTATTTATTTATTTGATTAGTGTTTTACGCCGTACTCAAGAATATTTCACTCATACGACAGCAGCCAGTATTACGCAGGGTGGAAATGAAGCAGAGCCCAGGGGAAATCCATGACCATCCGCAGGTTGCTGAGAGACCTTCCCGTGTATGGCCGGAGAGGAAGCCAGCATGAGGTGTACTTGAACTCACAGCGACCACCTTGGTGAAAGGCTTGTGGGTAACTTTGCCATTTAAGGGTATTAATTTATTTACTTCGGAGTTTAAAGTCTTATCTCTTGAAACACTTGAAATTTATTTCTTAAAGAGTTTCCAAACTGGCCTAAAACATAAAGGTACAAAAAATCTTCTCCAATTTCTTCTTGGGGAGATAAAATGGCTTTAAATTACAGTTTACAAGGCCTCAGAGATCAGTACAGACATTAAGTATGTCTCAGCGTTGACGGCTGTCACACAAATGGGGGCAGTATGCTGGTCTTGTGTACCCAGTATGTTCATCGATGACATCATTTCTGAATATGTTCGACCACTGTCGCGAATTATGCATAAAATATTGGGGGGGGAAAAAAACAAAAAAAAAACCTCTTAAAATTTTTTCTGGGGCTACATGTATGTATCTTCATTCCCTTTGATACATAATCTTTGTTGCCACCTTTAAAAATGTTTCATTTCCATAATTATGGACAAAGGCAATTGCAGTACCCTTTGCACACCACAGACCTTTAGCAAGTTGGCACATTTGGCCAATACCACTGGGGCAATATGGTCTAACACAGCCAAAATAGTCCAACTGGGCTATATGGTCTAACATTGCCAATACAGTCTAACAGGGCCAATATGGTCAAAACTGTGGGAAGGACTTTACTCACCAAGTGGCTGTAATTTCCAAAGTACTCGTCATCTTGCCACACAAACTGTTTAGAGGTCCGATGAGTGAAATGATTTGCAGGGACATAGCCTTGCCAACCATCAAGCTCTGCCCACCACCAGTTACAGTCCTGTTTTAACAGGATGCGTACTTCTTGTCCCTCTTTAAATGACAGCTGTCAAGATAGAAAGAAAGAAAGTGAGTGATTCAGTGATGAAAAAACCCAGAGTAATCAGAAGGAAGCGAGAGATGTGTTGACAAAGACTTACTATCTATCCCCATTCTACTATTAAAGAACAATAACTTTGGAAACAATTGATGTAACGCACCACAAACAGCTAAAGACTAAATAAAAGTTTTAAAGGGGAGGTTGCACCTTCCTCGCTTGGTTGACCTGTACCAGTATAATGGCCTGGGCGGGGCGCCTTACTTGCCTTCGGTAAGGCGTCTCAGTGAAGCAGCACTAGATAAGAGCGGTGGAAATCCATCCCCCAACAAGGAGGCACATTACTGAAAAACTGTTAAGTATGACATAAACCCCAAACACCCACTCACTCATTTTTATGTAGAAAGGGCAATTACTCTGGAAATAATTGATGCAGCACAACCCAAACAAATTTACATCCTCATATGGTCTCTGTCATGCCTGCATGTACAAAGTTTCATGCAAATCCAATCAAAAGTGTAGAGGACTTACACAAAGAGAGATAGAGAGACGGAGAGAGAGAGAGGGAGATGGAGAGACCGACAGGCAAAGAGACAGAAAAACAGACAGATGGAGAAGATCTCAATGCGAAATTTACATTTACATGTCATACTTTAAACCTGCTGTGAACCCCTACACCTTCTAGCAGTCCATGTGACCACAAAGCAGCAATTTATTTAGTTTCATTGTTGATGATAGTAAAATACAAGGACAGTATTCAAGATTCCACCAGAAAATTAAATAGAAATGAGCAGAGGAGGTTAGTTATATTGCCAGAAGTGGGAAGGAGATGGGAGTTAGTCCATGCCATTTTTCTTGAGAGGCTGTGATGGACTGTTATAATGAATGTCAGAATTTTAAAATCTATGCAGCACATAATCAACTATCATAATTTTCTAATCTAAATTAACTTAGTTTAGCCTTCACAAAATCTACTCTGCAAGTGATCGAAATGACCCATCTCTTAATTCTCATTCAACACCAGAAATCTGCTTGTGCCGCCGTTTTGGACTCGATTTAATGGCCAACTTCGTTCCGCAAAGTGCCTTATGGAACTAACCTACCGGGCTTTTGAATTCAGCCAATAAACGTTGAGGCAGGTAAATATCAGAAATAGTTGAGAATAGACCTCAACGTTTAATTTAATTGCACTAAGTTTAGTCTTGTTTTACACATTATACACAGTAATTGTACCTGGTTGACACCAAAAGGCTTAAATCCAGCCATGGCATAAGCCAGCTCAATTTCTTCACCATTATACACTTTGGGGTCCTTGGCCGTTGTTGTTGTTGCGTTTCATTTTTGTCCTTGAGCTTGGTTCGAGCTTCACGATCATGTTCTGCACAAATTTTCCCCACGCTGTTCTCCATGACAACAGAACATCGGTAAATTTTGGACCTCGGCCCACTTCAAGACTGACTTCATGTAGACTCAAAGGAGGTAAATTTTAGTTTAAATTTATAAACCTTGTTTCCTACAGATCTCCTCTGCTGTTTTTTCCCGCCATTACCCTCGCTTAACGCCCCTGATTACCTCACTTATCCCCCCTGTTTAACTACGCGTGGCATGGATGAACACGTAACGCCGATCCGTAACGCCGATCCTGATTATCTCAAACTGACATTTCCAGAGATTAATTAGGCCTTCCGTGGTTTCTCTCTTGAGGTGTATTATGGTCCCAATAGGTCACCGTAAACCCAGTATTATAAATGGTTGAAATTAACATGGTCAGAAAAACTAAAAAAAAACATATAGAGGATATGTAATGAGCGACCGTCGATATGAAATTTATTAAACGAGAGCAGTAGTTTTCATTTTTTCAGGTGCTCTGATTACACGCCGTGCACTTTTAAAAAAGAACTGACAGTTTAACTTAACGGAGTCTACAGAGTTGTAACGGTTAACTGGAATTTAGTCATCAGCCAGTTTTCTTGTGAAGATTCGGATGACGATTCAGTAACACAAACACGTCCTCGTCTGGGTGCTTCATGATTGTAATGAACATGCATGTGAAAGACATCCCCAGATATGGGATCGCCAAATATCGGCGCCAAGTAGTGATTGGCCGATTTGAGGAATGAAAGATACACGGACCAATCAAAATAACGATTATAACTGCCATAGGGCTAGGAATGCGGAACAAGATACTACATGCAATTAGCTTAAAGACAACCAAAACCGTGAAAACTAATCTGAAAGAAGGGTTAAGTAAATGAACAAAAAGTAAGAGTTGGGAGACAATTTAAGTCAGCATTTGCCTGTACCAAAGAAAAGTTGTGGGTTGTGTGTTCGGGGGGAGGGGGCGATGGGGGGATAGAGGGGGGCATCCACGAGGCTCACAAATGCGATCGCCAGCTGTGAGTTCAAGGTTTCGTGTCCGGTTGTACGTGAGAAGACCTGTCAGCAACTTGTGGATGGTCGTGGGTTTTCCCTGAGCTCTGTCCGGTTTTCTCACACTATAATGCTTGCCTACGACATATAAATAAAATATATTCCTGAGTACGCCGTAAAACCTCCAATGAAAAAAATAAACAAATTTAAAAGAAATAAATAAATATCATTAGTACTTTCTGACACTGAGGAGTTTTTGTTTAACTTCCCGTCAGAAATACATACCACAAATTTCCTGGATTTCAAAATTCCGAACCGATAACTCACGACAAACAGAAAGTGTTGTTCTTCCCTGTAAACAGTTATAATTTCCTCTTTCAACGACAGAGGCGTGGTTTAAACGGGAAATACATTCTCTCAATTTTACATAGGGGAAGTTTCTTGAAAATTTAATGGTGGGTGGGGAAGGGGGAGGGGGAGGGGGTTAAAATGCATTTAATCACGTCCCCCCTCCTTATATGATCAAGCTGGCACCACTGTGACATGCTCGGTAAAATGTCCGAAGTGACCACAAACCCCAAGCTAAGAAACGCTCAATGGAAATGAAACTAGACACATGCAATTTATTAAAGTAAAAGAAAGGAAAATATGAAGTAAGCTTCATCTTACTATGTGGAAAAATACTTTCATTTATTTTTATACATTTTTTTTAAGAGTGCTGAATGGCATTCAAATATTTGAATACTATGGTGGCTTTATATGCCATACTCACGGTGTTTACAAATTGTGGCGTCACATAACGCCCCCCCCCCCCCCACCCCGCCCCGATTTTCACCAGAAGAAAGCAATTTATGGGAACAGTATTTCAGTAATGTTTTACTGATGGGTAGACATTCCAACATTCAGTGTCGTGATTAGAATTATAAAAACTTCATGTGACGTTAGAGTTCTTAAACTCTGATAGTATGGTTCATAAGACCCACCTTAGAACTCAAAATCTGAAAACCTTTAACTCTTTTCACAAAATCTAGAAAATAAATAAAAGTATATTTGTACATGGTTTTAAGTGGTTAAATTAGTGATGCCTACTTCGATTTTCCCACCGGCCCGGATAGCACAGTTGGTAGACCATCCGCTTCGGGACCGGTAGATCCAGGATCAATCCTTGATCGAGTCACACCTAAGACTTGGTGTTCAGCATGAAGGGGATAGTGCAACGACTGGTTGACCCGTATCAGTATAATGGCTCAGGCGGGGCGGTTTACTTGCCTTCGGTAAGTGGTCTCAGTGAAGCAGCACTAAATAAAAGAGCGGTGGAAATCTGTTCTGCAACAAGGAGGCACATTACACGTACATGCACCCTAAGGATTCCTTCGTCGTCATATGACTGAAAAATTGTTGAGTACGACGTTAAACCCCAAACACTCACTCGATTTTCCGAGATCTTTTCCGTTAAATGTCTTGTTATTAAGACATAAAACCGCATGAGTAAAGGTAACGACTGATTTTACTGAACGTTTTTATAGCTTAAAAGTAAATACTGTTTGAAAGCAAGCCGTAATATTTAAGACTCCACGGAGTAAAATTACACCCTGAAATAAATCAAACCGATAGCATTACCCGCTTTGATAGCCTATTCGGTAGATCGTCCGGAACGAGATCAAACCCGGGTGTGGGTGATACCAAAGGTTTTAAAAATGGTACTTGTTGCTGCCTCACTTGGCGCTCAGCACTGAGAGGTTAGAGCAAGAAAACAAGAATGGTTGACCCGTTATCAGTATAATGTGACTAGGTGGGGTGTCATGTCTGGCGTCTTCGGCATGATATTCTTCAGTGGCAGCAGTACTGGTGTTTTACGTTGTAATCAAGAATATTTCACTTTTAGCATTATAATGGAAGGAAACGAGGCAGATCCCGGCGGAAACCCACGACCATCCACAGGTTGCTGTCAGACCTTCCCACATACGTTTGACAGAGGCTTTTGGGTTCTAGCGCTTTAACCTACTGATTCACGGAGGCCCCGCTGCTAGTCATAATGCTTACGACTGAAAAATTGTTAAGTACGACGTTTTAAAAACCCCAAGCTCAGACTTCTCAAAACATTTTAAACTTTCTTCAGCACATGGTTTCTCTATACCATACAGACGAATGACCAAGCACTTGGCTCCGTGGAATGATTTGAATTAAGTCAAAGTTATACAGTGTGATACCTAACATTTGGCCACAGGTAACAAATGCGGTATAGCAACTTTAGATTCTTGTGTCGTTTTTTTGACTAACTTTTCATAGGTTCGAACCTTGGTGTAGCCAAATTGTATAGCTTTCACCCAATGTCTGATGTGTCTATCAAATTACCGGCGCGGCATTGTTTCGGATACCTTTTAACGGTTGCTCTTCCCTGTTCACAGATAAAATTTCGTCTCCTATCAAATGATGCGTGTTTTGGATGCCAAACAGGAAACAGTATCCGTATTATCTCCATCAAACATTTGATATGCCAAAGTTTGCCAGAATTAAGTAAAAAGAAGAGCAGGCTCTAGAAAATAAAGTAATATAAAACAGCTGCATTTGCGTACGAGCAGCACGGAGGTTTAGAAATGACAATCGGGGAATCTCAGCTTGAACAGAGCCGTAAGTAAAATAGGTCTCAATGTCGCTGAGTAAAGTTTAGATTTTTGTTTGTATGGACCATTTCTTCCTATGTGTTTGGAGATTGAGGAATACTGACGTGTTATCCTTACATGTGAAAAATCGTGTAAAGCCATTGGAGTAATACAAATCAAACTACAAAACTTTATTAGGACTGCAAATCTAAAGCAAGTTTCTTATCAACGTAACATTACCATACATCTTTGTAAAATTCATACCGATGATGACTGTCCTTTTACCTAAAATATTAATGAATCGTCTTCCTTGATTTAACTACATTCAAATACTTTGAAAAATCTTGAAATTATTATTTTTTAGATATTTTGCGAAAGACAGCTAAAAAAGTAAGATTCATCAGATAGACATTTGAAAGAGTTGCACAAGAAGTTTTTCTTACTCCAAACACAGGTTTTGTTTTGAATCTCTGATATTACCTACGAGAGATATATTACTTAAGCAATGTTCTCAAAAACTTCGCCTATATGTGATTATGAAGGAAACAAGCCGACGGGGCATCAGAGTATGCCGGTACCTTGCCATCAAAGATGTAGTCCGTACAGCGTACCTTACAATACCTTGACGGCATTTGATTCATGGTCTCGCCACCATGTGGCTGAAAGATTGCCAATATGGCGTTAAGCCATAATCATTCATTTGATTTAATGACACACATAGCCCTCAGTGTGACAGAATCCTCAGCGTGACAGATTTTCGTGAATAGCATTGCCCACAAGGTTACATGTATGTAGGAAAGCAGCGTGAACATCCACTTGAACGACGTGCAATTTTCACCAAGACTCGGCTGGTATTGCAAAAAATTAAGATCGCTATCTGCTTTAATAAAAGATCGTATTAGGTGCGTCTCTTTTTTACTTAAAGACAAACCAAACTGAAGGCTGTCAAACACTTCTAACACCATAGCAGCCTAGAGATGGATACATGCATTCCCTGTAAGTTGCGTGTTTCGCCAGTTCATCTTTTCCCTGGTGCCGCGGACTGCAGACGACTCTCTTAACTGAACTCCTACACACCACAAACTACGGTGCTCGATAAACTGTTATGCCCCACAACCATTGTGTACTACAAACTACTGTTCACGACAAATTACTGTTTACCAAAAACATATTGCCCAATATTCTTCACAAGGGCTACAACAACAACAAAAGAATAATCAACATGTGAATGAGGAATCCCAGAGTTGAAAATCACGTTCTCTAAATCTATGCAAATTTTTGAAACACTGGACAAAGCTTTTGTTCACGTTTCATTGAACACAACTTGTAAACTTTGTCAACTGGTTCTGAGGTCTTTTGACTGCGATAATGGGGTCAAAATATTCCAATTTGTGGACATTTTATTTACAGAAATTTCTCCGAGACATACGAAAAAATGTGCACAACGGGCTTGGCAATGCTGGTCTTTCTGGTCGGAATTTCAGCTGTTTGGAAAGTGGCAAGTTTACCCTGTACCTTCGATTCAGTGAGTGGTTTCCTGGATTGTGGCTCCCGTCAACTTCACCATATTCCAACAGAAAATATCCACTTCGACAACGCCGAAGAGATCGACCTTAGTGGCAACAAATTGAGAAGAATAAAAAACGAAACATTTTGCAAAAACTCAGCTTTGAAATATTTGGATCTGTCGTACAATGTTATAGCTCATCTGGAAACCAGAGCATTTGTTGGACTCGACCATTTGGCCATCTTGAACCTATCGGGAAATGGAATAGCGCTCAGTCCAGATGTACTGACGCCAGAACTGTTCGAGCCGCTGGCTGCTCTGAGAGAGATACGCATGCAACATATGTCCGTTCCGGTATCAGAGTGGAGAGGAATCGACACAACCTTTCAGATGCTGAAGAACCTAACCAAACTGTATATCGACTTTCCCCCTGAGTTTGTCTTCGGGATAGGATTTAGTGAGTTGACCAAGCTGAAAACCGTTTCTACTGCAGGTCGGTGGCGATTGTACAGTGAGTGTAATTTACGCGCGCTGAGAAATTCTACCTTCAGCGTCCTGTGGGAAGTGAACATCACGGAACTACGACTGATCAACTGTGGTATTGATACCATAGAAAGCGGTACCTTTGACCCCTTGACTGCGTTAGATACATTGGATCTTTCAAACAACATTAATTTAGGACTCGTTCAAGCCATCAAATCGCTGCGTTCTTTTAACAATCGTGAGATGAAAGAAATCAGAATAGCTCGTCTAAACAACAGCTCGTGTGAGAGAGGAAACTATTTCGTGTTAAACTCAGATGATATGAAAACCCTTCTGAATATGTGCATAAAATCGTTAGATTTATCCGAAAACTTCATCACCTATGTGAGCCTCAGTGGAGGCGTTAAATTAAGCCAATGTCTGGAGCATTTCAACATGTCATACCATTCATTACGGTGTTTTCCATATGTTTTCCAAGCATTTTTCGTACAATCTCAGGTCTTGAAGTCAATTGACTTCAGCTATGGGTTTGGGATTCCAAAAGTTGGAGGCCACTATGTGGAGTACTCTCACCCGGGGTTAAACCATCAAGGAGCGGTAGATTTCAACCCAGGCTCTATATATTTGCCACGGTCTTTAGAAAAAGTCGACTTGAGTGGCATCGCTTATTGGTTGTATATGAAAGAACCTATATATTTCCATAACGCGGAAAATCTCAGGCACTTGGCTTTAGCATACAACAATCTAGGCAACTGTGTACAGTCAGTGTTTAAGGGGATTGGTAGTCTAACATATTTGGATCTTTCAGGCATAAGATGTTATAATGTACACAGGGATTATTTCGAGGATCTTAGAAATGTTACCCATCTCTCGCTATCCAATTCGATTGACTTAGACTTTTCCAGTTCGTCGTTGACGTCCTTCGAAATGCTTGATGTCTTAGAGTACATCGACTTGTCAGGCAACACGATATTTGACATACACCCTCGACTTTTTCAAAACAACAAACGGCTTCTAAATGTCAACTTGGCAAACAACAAACTACAGCGACTTCCCAGTGCTATTTCACATTTACCCGCATTGCAGCGGTTGGACTTATCTAGAAATGCTTTCACTTATCTTCAGACGGATGAAATTGCACTGATTGATCGCTGGATCGTCAGAGGTGGTAAAGAGAAACCTTTTTTACTGATCATGGGAAAGAATCCTCTACAGTGTACTTGTGACACCGTCTTGTTCATCCGCTGGATAGGAAACAGAAAAGATAACTTGGATAATGTAGACAGTTACACATGCTTGGTGTCTAATGGATCGTGGATGTCGATTCTTGAATTTAGCAAGGACATTAGGAATTTTGAGGTCAACTGTGTGAGCTCAACGTATATAATAATATCTGTAGTTGCTATTTCGACAGTTTCCATGTTAATTTTATTGCTTGTGGTTATGTATCGCTACCGCACAAATTTAAGGTACTGGCTGTATACAAGGCTGCAACCTCCGAAGGACATGTTCGCTGAGCAAGAGTATGTTTTTGACGCTTTCGTGGCCTACACGTCTGAAGAAAGGGAATGGGTCTCCCAACAGCTTTTCCCCAATCTCGAGTTACTTGAAAAGTCTTTCAAACTCTGCATCCATGACAGAGATTTTACACCCGGAAAACCGATCCACGAAAATATCGTTGACAAAATGAGGGAAAGTCGTAAAATTCTCTTGATTATTAGCCAACATTTTCTGGAGTCGACCTACGGTCCACTAGAAATCGAGTATGCGGTGATGAAATCTCTGAGCGACGGCAGGGACGACATTATATTGTGTGTACTGATGGAGGACATTCCAGTTCGTCAAATGCCGAAGGCGCTGAGAAACCTGTGGCACAAGATCACCTTCCTGAAGTGGAGCGCTGATCAAGCGGAACAGGTCATTTTCTGGAGGAGTCTGATTGAGGCCCTGGACTAAGGAACCAACAATGACCAATGCCGGTTAACTTAATAAGATTTAAATATGATTCACTTTGTTTCTTGTTCTTTGTTTTCATATGGAAATTCATTAATGTGTTGTGTGTGTCTATATCACATGTTTTGATTAGGTTGTGTTCAAAGAGGTAAATTGATAACCTGTTATAACCTAAGGTTAATTGGGTCAAAACTGCGCAATCTTCTGTTCATTTCTGCTTCACGAAGAGGATGTTTGAGTAATCTGGTTACCTGATACTCATGGATTTCCTTAGACTAAGGATAATTCCCTCCAGAGCCCAAGAAATCATTTCTGGGAAAAAGTACTGCATTGTTTATAGGATACATGTCACTGAAACGTTTGGTTTCTAGTTTTTAGTATGCCGTTTAAAATTGGTCATAACATATAAAAGGCAAAAAAGGTTTAAATAAATTAAATTTTTTCTTGTGGTCTGAAAATAGATTTATTTATAGTTTAGCCTAAGCCCACGTTTTGAGAAAAATTTTCAACCATTACCGGAAAATACTGACGGCTCATTAAATATTCCTTGATAATGAAAAAAAAAATTGTTTTCGTCTTTTTAAATTAAAGCCATAATCTTTCTTTTGACGTTCCTTTTCATGTATCCTTTATTTATTTATTCATTTATTTGATTGGTGGTTTACGCCGTAGACAAGAATAATTCATGTCATGTATCCTTTAAAATGTGCGTTTAATTTCCCAGACACGTATTGTTGAAGATTTTTATCAAGTACAATAAATACGTATATCTGCCATATATCTCATGAAATACTTTATTTGCTGCGACCTGTCTGCATAGATCTGTGACTTTTTGTACAACAAATCAGAAGTGTTGACATACATGTTGTACGATATGAACGGTGGTTCGTATAGCTAAGAGCTATGTATTTAAATGTGGAAAAAAATACAAATTGCTTGAAGTTCAAGGAATGCCAAAAGTTAGATGTAAATATGGTCTTCAATATTTCTTTCCAATTTTCTGTAAAGAGAAAGAGACACCTGAAATTATAACATCCTGTTTATATTTTCCTTGTTTGCCTTTGTTGTAAATATTACCCTTTTCGTCATTATTATCATTAGTTTGCTTAACGTGTTTGTATTTAAATATTTTTGCAGTTTGTTCCACACATAGGTATAAGTCCTAGGAAGGTAGAATTTCCTTGTTAAAATACATAGAGTTATGAGAAAATAGGAGGATATGATTTTTATTGTTAAAATACTTACAGCTAATTTTAACTGTACAGTATTTTTAGTGTCTTGATGATTTGGGGATATATTTCATCACTATAGATACTATTATGACTACATATTGTATATTTAATCGTTTTATGGAGGTGTATTGCCGACCCCTTAAGAATGCCTATACTTTGTTTAGACATATACATATTCTTTTTGGTATTGTTGAATATATAAGGTGACCCACAACGCTAATAAAAGTGAACAGTCGTTGTTTTTGGATCGACTTTATGTTTATTACCACATCTAAACGTTCTTCAACAGAGATAAACGAATAAATCCTTTATTAAATGGGGTATAACGTACTTAACAATTTTTCAGTCATATGACGACTATGGAATCCTTAGAGTGGATGTATTGCGCCTCCTTGAAGCAGGACGGATTTCCACCGCTCTCTTATCTAGTGCTGCTTCACTGAGACGACTTACCGAAGGCAAGTAATCGGCCCCACCCGAGCCATTATACAGATTCGGGTCAACCAGTCGTTGCACTATCCCATTTATTCTGAACGCCAAGGGAGGAAGTTACAATTTGCTCTTTTAAAGTCTTAGGTGTGACTCGACCCAGGATTGACCCAGGATCTACCGCTCCCGAAGCGGACGCTCTAACAACTGTGCTATCGTAGCCGGTGAGTTGAACACCTGCATGTATGTATATGAATGCTTGGTGTTTTCCGTCGTCAGGCACATGTAAAGTGTGATAAGTTCACATTTAATTTTATAAGCCATGAAATTTTATGTCGTGATTTTAAACACGGAGCAAAGGCCCGAGACAAAAACCCAACAAGGGATGTCGTTGTTTACACTGGATTTTTCCATTACCACGGTTTATTTCTGAAAGCCTTCAACTCTTTTCACAAAAATCTGAAAAATAAATGAAAGTATATTTGTGCATGGTTTTAAGTGGTCCATTTAGTGATGCCTACTAAATCATAGATGTTTTCCTTTAAGTGTTTGTTATTAAGACATATAAAACGCCATAAGTAAAGCTTAAGACTGATAGTACTGAAGGTTTGTGCATAATTTCTAGACTTTTATTCATAGCTTAAAAGTAAATACTGTTTGAAAGCAGTCCTTAATATTTAGGACTCCATGGAGTAAAATTCCAGCCCGATTTAAAGCAAACCGATAGCATTATCCGCTTCGATAGCCTATTTGTTAGAGCGTCCGAATGCATCTTGAGAGACCCGAGATGAAACCCGGGTGGGGTCATACCAAAGACTTTGAAAATGGTACTTGTCACTGTCTCGCTTGGCGCTTAGCACTGAGAGGTTAGAGCAAGGAAACAAGGCTGGTTGACCCGGTGTCAGTATAATGTGACTGGGTGTGGTGTCATGGGTGTGGTGTCATGGGTGTGGTGTCATGTCGAGTGTGTATGATATACTTCAGTGACATCAGTACTGGTGGTGTACGTTGTACTCAAGAATATTTCACTTTTACCATGGCGCCACATTATAGTGGATTTAAAAATGGTATTCATTACTGTCTCACTTGGCGCGCAGAACTGAGAGGTTAGAGCAAGGAAACAAGGCTGGTTGACCCGGTGTCAGTATAATGTGACTGGGTGTGGTGTCATGGGTGTGGTGTCATGGGTGTGGTGTCATGGGTGTTGTTGGCCCCCTGTTGTTCGACTAAAACATGTTAAACCCCAAGCATATTCTCAAACCATTCTAAGCTTTCTTCAGCACATGGTTTCTCTATACCATACAAACGAAAGATCAAGCACTTGGCTCCGTGGAATGATTTGAATTAAGTGAAAGTTACACAGTGTGATACCTGACATTTGGCCACAGGTAACAAATGCTGTATAGCAACTTTAGATTCTTCTCTCGTTTTTTGACTAACTTTTCATTGGATTGAACCTTGGTGACTTGTCGATCACATTACCGGCTAGGTAGTGCTTCAGTTTCCTATGCCAATTAAGCGTTGTTCTTCCCTGTTCACAAATAAAATTTCGTCTCCTATCAAATGATGCGTGTTTTGGGTGCCAAACAGGAAATAGTATCCGTATTATCTCCATCAAAAATTTAATATGCCAAATTTGCCCGAATAGAATAATAAACAGAAGACCAGGCTCTAGAAAATAAAGTAATATAAAACAGCTGCATTTGCGTACGAGCAGCACGGAGGTTTAGAAATGACAATCGGGGAATCTCAGCTTGAACAGAGCCGTAAGTAAAATAGGTCTCAATGTCGCTGAGTAAAGTTTAGATTTTTGTTTGTATGGACCATTTCTTCCTATGTGTCTGGAGATTGAGGAATACTGACGTGTTATCCTTACATGTGAAAAATCGTGTAAAGCCATTGGAGTAATACAAATCAAACAACAAAACTTTATTAGTACTGCAAATCTAAAGCAAGTTTCTTATCAACGTAACATTACCATACATCTTTGTAAAATTCATACCGATGAGGACTGTCCTTTACCTAAAATATTAATGAATCGTCTTCCTTGATTAAACTACATTCAAACACTTTGAAAAATCTTGAAATTATTATTGTTTAGATATTTTGCGAAAGACAGCTAAAAAAGTAAGATTCATCAGATAGAGATTTAAAAGAGTTGCACAAGAAGTTTTTCTTACTCCAAACACAGGTTTTATTTTGAATCTCTGATAGTAGAGATATATTACTTAAGCAATGTTCTCAAAAACGTCGCCTATATGTGATTATGAAGGAAACAAGCCGACGGGGCATCAGAGTATGCCGGTACCTTGCCATCAAAGATGTAGTCCGTACAGCGCACCTTACAATACCTTGACGGCATTTGATTCATGGTCTCGCCACCATGTGGCTGAAAGATTGCCAACATGGCGTTAAGCCACAATCATTCATTTGATTTAATGACACACATAGCCCTCAGTGTGACAGAATCCTCAGTGTGACAGATTTTCGTGAATAGCATTGCCCACAAGGTTACATGTATGTAGGAAAGCAGCGTGAACATCCACTTGAATGACGTGCAATTTTCACCAAGACTTGGCTGGTATTGCAAAAAATTAAGATCGCTATCTGCTTTAATAAAAGATCCTATTAGGTGCGTCTCTTTTTCACACATCAATATTGAAGTATTCAAAAAAAATACTTCACACATCAATAACAAATTTGTTTCAACTCTTTTATTCGCTGTTTGTTTTTATCAATCAGTAAACTCAAAGAGAGAATAAACATTATCTACATGTATGTATTAAATCTGAGATCTGACAGATCAAGGAACAATACCTTGAAAACATTCTTACATGTTCATACCCTAGTACATATAGCAAGTTTTCTTTCTCTTTAACAATGGCTGAAAAAGGCTGAAAAGCGGTGATGGATGTTCTACACATACAAGGCAATTCTTACACAACAAAATCAATGATTATGGCTGAACGCCAAATCGGCAATAAGTATAGAGCTCTTGGGTTGTGATGTTACATCATGGTTATGTCCCTTTGATCTGAGACGTAATTGCTTTTTGGCACATGACTTTGGTACAGGTACACAAACAATGAATGAAAACATAGAGCAAACGTGATAAATCTTACAGATGACACACATCTTGCTGAACATTTATTTAGGATGTTTACTGTAGCAGAATTGCTCTTGGAGCTTTCTGTTAATATGCAACTTGCTTGTCATGTACTGCACTTCATGTAGTAAATCAGGTTTGGCCACTCCCAGTGTAAAATGTATGCATATCTTCCACATCTGCCATCATCTCTGGCAACACTGATGCAATGTTCCATGAAGAAGGCCCAAAATATACTCCAGATTTCAAATTATGTTTCGATCCACGTCAATGGTACCCACTGAGGTTCGTTTTCAATGGAATGTGCAATTCGAATCAGTTCATTCACAGCTACTGTTAGTTCATCATTGATTATCACATAATCGAAATAATGTCCATACTGATTCTGAATCTTGTGGGTGCGAGACAGCATTTCCTCAAAATCAGCATCCTGTAAACAAATGGAAAACTCACGGTCACTCCCACAATTAACAGGTTTCATCATTAAAACATATTATACAAAATGGCAGGCATTTTACAGAGCTAGAACCCATGGGTTTTACACATACATTCTGGCTTGAGTGAATGACTGGTAAGTCTGGTGTCTTTGGTGTGGTGTTTCAGTGAAACCAAATGGTTTTTCAGTCATTCAGCACTGAGACATTCCTATTTCAAGGAGTCACAGTTGCGGTGGGACAAAAATCAGGTAAGAAGTAATGCGAAACCCAAAGCAAACAAACTAGAAATAACTGTTATGGAATCAGGAAATATGATATAGGATAGTGGCCATTCTGTTAAGGATGGAGGAAATTAGAGCGCCCGGAGTACAACAATGAACTTTGGAGAGTTTCTCCACATGTGACATCTCATATTGGTGGAAGTCAATTGGTCCCCACTAAACTTCATTTAAGGCCAAACCAAGTTCAGTCAACTGCTTACTGTTACTGCAAGGGGTTCATTCCAGCATATTCTGAAAGCATTATTCACTGTAGACTGATAACAATATACTTCTTATGACGCCCTGAAATTGGCCAACCTGACTGATGTAGTTTAGTGTCCGAAATCAAATTTAAAATACCGGGGCATAAATTGCACACAATGTTGTGAAAAGGATGAAGAATTAGGGTACCAAACCCCCGAGAACAATGGGATCAGGAGGATCTTGAAAATTCCCTGTCCAAGGCTGGGGTTGAACCCATGTCTCCTGTGATCTGGTGGTTGTTAGACAAGCACACTACCCACTCAGCCATAATCTTCTCTCTGTCAAAATCATTATTTCATTGAGATTGTCTTGATAATTTTGTCAAAAACTGGCAAGACAGAGTGTTTGGTAACAAAGCAACAGGGAATACAAATATGAAAGAGAAACTAATCTTTTCTACCTTCAAAAGAGGAGAATGGCAGGAAGATCTGTATGGCGTACAACTTACCGTAAAAGGCCTGGTTTGGTTTTCATCTATAGTCGCTCGGGCTTGATGCGCTCGTCTACTTTCTCTGAGAACCTCTAAAATTGGGGGCTTCACTAGAATAATGAAAGGCTGAATTTCCCGGGTGCGTAGAAACTTTAAAGCCTGCAAATATAAATACAGTTTGTAAAATATTGTTCATTTACTATTGGGGTATTTTGAATGACCTGTATCTTATCTTTGCCTCTTTCGAACATTACAGATTTATTTGTTTCATTGGTGTTTACGGCGTACCAAAGAATATTTCACTTATATGATGGTGGCCAGCATTATGGTGGGAGGAAATCCACCAGAGCCCACTGAAAACTCACGACAACCCGCCGTTTGCTGGCACATCTTCCCTCTTATGTCCCGAGAAACATACAGTCACGGAAAAAATTATTAGACCACTCATATTTTCTTTGGTTTCTTGTTCATTTTAATGCCTGGCAACCCTAAAGGTGTATTAACCGAAGATTACAATGAATACGACAAAATTCAGCTGATTCCATAATACTTTGTCGTATTTGATATGCTTTAAGGTCAGTTTTATTCCTAGGGTGTATGCGATGCAATTTCATGGTTTCCATTTACATGCAAACTTACATAAAGAGTGGTTTCCTGTTTACAGGTAGGCTTACATAAATAGGGGTCTCTTGTTTATATATTAAGACGCAGCACAACTCGGTAGTTGTCAGCTCTCATAATGCCTAAAACGAAAGAATTATGTGGAGCCAGAAAGGCAGCCATCTTGGCACAGCTGGATACTGGATTGAGCGAGCGACAAGTGGCCAAAAAACTGAAGATCTCTAAGACAGCAGTTCATTACACCAAGAAAAAGCAAGCCGAACATGGTACTACAAAACTGCTAGCTGGTCGAGACAGGAAACGTCTTTCTACCCCACGAGATGACCGAGCACTCATCCGGTCCTGTATCAAGAATCGTCGTCAGACCTCCAGAGACCTTACAAATGAGTGGGCATTGTCAACAAATGTGACTTGTTCAGCAAGAACAGTTCGAAACCGACTTCTTGAAGCTGGTCTAAAGTCGCACAGGGCACGGAAGAAGCCCTTCATCAACGAGAGGCAGCGGAAGGCCCGCTTGCGTTTTGCGAGGGATCACAAGAATTGGACTGTTGATGATTAGGCTAAAGTTCTCTTCAGTGATGAATCCAATTTTGAGTTGATGCCTACTCCAGCCAACTTACTGGTTAGGAGGAAGCCTGGGGAAGCCTACAAACCAGACTGCCTTGCTCCTACTGTAAAGCATGGGGGTGGATCAGTGATGATCTGGGGTTGTTTCAGTATGGGTGGAACAGGACAGATGCAGTTGTGTGAAGGGAGAATGAACCAAGTCACATACAGAGCTACTCTTGAAAACAGTCTTCTTCCATCAGCTGCTAAACTCTTTCCTGGCTCGAATGACTGGATTTTCCAACAAGACAATGTCCCTTGCCACACAGCAAAGTCAGTTAAAACCTGGATAGAGAACCGGAACATTCGAACCATGAATTGGCCTGCTCAGTCACCTGATCTGAATCCAATTGAAAACCTGTGGAATATTATCAAGTTCAAAATGGAGAACCACAAGCCCAAAAACAAAGCAAATTTGTTTGAATTTTTGCAACAGGAATGGGCTGCTGTGACCGCGGGGCAATGTAACAAACTGGTGGAGAGCATGCCAAGGCGCATGGCTGCAGTCATCAAAAACAATGGGCATGCAATCAAGTACTAACTCCCGTGTGAGACTGAGAGTCATGTGACTACGTGACTAGGAGACAGGAGAAAAAACGAAATGCCAAAATGTTTTTGAGAATAAATAAAACCCTTATGAACTATTTCTGTTTTCATCACTTTCTTTGCCCAAACAAATGTTCCTTCAGTTGTCCAAGGTTTTAAAATGAACAAGAAATGGGAGAAAGCAAGGGTGGTCTAATAATTTTTTCCATGACTGTATATAGATTACCAGGTACTTGCATAAGAGCCTGTTTTTCACATTCCTTGTTTCCCAATGTGTATATGTTAATTGACCAGCCACAACTTACCTTACATACACTGTAACCCATCACTGTATATCCACCTATTAATCAGGAATGGCTTTGAAAACGCACTTGTGTATATTACCTACCAATCACAAGCTACCTTACAAAACACTGTTTATTGTCCCAGCAATAAGGGATGACTTTACACACTTTCCTGTGTATATTACCTACCAATCACAAGCTACCTTACAAAACACTGTTTATTGTCCCAGCAATAAGGGATGACTTTACACACTTTCCTGTGTATATTGCCTACCAATCACAAGCTACCTTACAAAACAATGTTTATTGTCCCAGCAATAAGGGACGACTTTACACACTTTCCTGTGCATATTACCAACCAATCACAAGCTACCTTACAAAACACTGTTTATTGTCCCAGCAATAAGGGATGACTTTACACACTTTCCTGTGTATATTACCTACCAATCACAAGCTACCTTACAAAACACTGTTTATTGTCCCAGCAATAAGGGATGACTTTACACACTTTCCTGTGTATATTACCTACCAATCACAAGCTACCTTACAAAACAATGTTTATTGTCCCAGCAATAAGGGACGACTTTACACACTTTCCTGTGTATATTACCTACCAATCACAAGCTACCTTACAAAACAATGTTTATTGTCTCACCAAACAGAGATGACTTTACAAACTCTCCTGTGTATGCTAGGTACCAATCAAAAGCTACCTCACAAAATGATGTATCTTTCCGCTCATGAGGAAGGATTTTACTAACTCACCTGTGTATGTTACCTGCCAATCACAAGCTACCTTTATACAAACAATGTATCTTTCCACCAATGAGGAAAGTTTTACAAACCTGCCTGAGTATATTGCCTGGCAATGAGAAGCTACCTGACTGTGTGTATCTACCTATCAATAAGAAGCTACCTGACTGTGTATCTACCTATCAATAAGAAGCTACCTGACTATGTATCTACCTATCAATAAGAAGCTACCTGACTGTGTATCTACCTATCAATAAGAAGCTACCTGACTGTGTATCTACCTATCAATAAGAAGCTACCTGACTGTATCTACCTATCAATAAGAAGCTACCTGACTGTATGTACCTATCAATAAGAAGCTACCTGACTGTGTATCTACCTATCAATAAGAAGCTACCTGACTGTGTATCTACCTATCAATAAGAAGCTACCTGACTGTGTATCTACCTATCAATAAGAAGCTACCTGACTGTATCTACCTATCAATAAGAAGCTACCTGACTGTATCTACCTATCAATAAGAAGCTACCTGACCTTATGACTGACTGCAGCCATGTATGTTAACTACCAAGCACACACTAACACCTGTGTATATTATCTTTCAATCACAAGGTACTTTACATAGCAACTTTCCACCAATCAGGAAAAGTTTTATGGACTCACCTGTGTATATTACCTACCAATCACAAGCTACTTTACATGGCAACTTTCCACCAATCAGGAACGCCTTTACAGACTCACCTGTGTATGCGGTGTGAGAACACACACCTTCCCTGATGTAACGACTGATCTGATGGATTCTAAGCTTGTCCCATATAGATGTCCTTTGTATTCCCCGTATTCAGCAAACCTGTCAGATTAACAAGATTATCTTTCTCATAAAATAGATCACATACAGATAATATCTGTATATAATACATATAACAGGCACCCAACAACAATACATGTATAATTACCCAGGGCATAAAGCTTCTATGCTCCAAGGGTCAATATTCCGTCCCATTCCCTACTGTCTGTTTCCCAATTTGTCCCGACAGATGTCCTAATTCAGCACAGACTTCCCATAATATACACTATTCAGATACGTGCCTGTCTCTTTTATTGCTTGATCGGTGAGGGTGCGGTACAATAAAAGTGAGGGTGCGGTACAATAAAAGTGAGGGTGTGGTACCATATAAGTAAGGGTGAGGTACAATATAAGTAAGGGTGAGGTACAATATAAGTGAGGGTGTGGTACAATATAAGTAAGGGTGTGGTACCATATAAGTAAGGGTGAGGTACAATATAAGTAAGGGTGAGGTACAATATAAGTGAGGGTGTGGTACACTTTAAGTGAAGGTTAGTGCATTTCATATTGGTTAACTTATAAACTTAGTTTTTATTCAAAGTACATGTATCTGACCTAGGTTAAGAACCAGCAAACTGTGAAGTACACGGCACTTGAAAATCACATCACCCTGGTACACATCTTTCTCAAAGTATGCAGTCTTGCACCAAGATTTTCCCACAACATCTGTGGATTATGCCCTAGCTGCACAAGAGAAAACAGCTTGAGCGGAAAGGTCTCATGTCCTTGTTAATTTTTTGTTTTATTCTAACCTAATACTGACTCATGGACACTTATTCAAGCCTTGAACACACACTTCACTATTTGTGCTACACACTTTTTGTGCTTGTAGCAGTGCTGAATTGACAAAATGAAACTTCCCATTTATAGTGATTGGTTAATGACTGATCCAAATTCAAATACATGCATCTTATCAAACTTCTTTCAATTGAGTCACTATAGCTGAAGGTCACTAGATATTCAAACTATCACACTACAGGGCTATTCATTCACTTACTTTTGTAATAAAATATTTTTTTCCATTTCTTCTCGTGAGACGAAGTTGTAATCCTTCCCGTCCTGCTCCGGATGCCTCCTAGGTCTTGATGTATCTGTGCAGTAAACAGGTTTTTTTTTAAATGATTTATTTGTCCAGTATCAGTATTTGACAACCATCAGTTCATATGTGTATGTGGACCTGGGTGAAATTTAACTACCATGGCACTACATCCAGGAAATGATTAGTGTCCCTGAAACAATTTCACTTACATGGCACTATGACCCGGAACTGATTACACTTTAGTGGCACTAAATCCTGAAATAATTTCCATTACTAAGCTCCTATGTACTAGAAATGATGTCCCCCACAAAGCCCCTGAGCCCTGGAAATGATTTCCCTCACACAGTCCCTGGGCCCTGAAAATGATGTCTGTCACAAAACCCCAGGGCCAAGGGAATGATGTTTTTCATAAAGCCCCTGGGCCCTGGAAATGATGTCCCTCACAAAGCCCCTAGGCCCTGGAAATGATGTCTCTCACAAAGACCTAGGCCCTGGGAATGATTTCCTCCACAAAGGCCCTTGACCCTAGAAATGATTTCTTCACAAAGCCCCTAGGTCCTGGAAATGATGTCTCTCACAAAGCTCCTAGGCCCTGGAAATGATGTCTCTCACCCAGCCCATGGGCCCAAGGAATGATGTCTCTCACAAAGCTCCTAGGCCCTGGAAATGATGTCTCTCACCCAGCCCATGGGCCCAAGGAATGATGTCTCTCACAAAGCCCCAAGGACCTGGAAATGATTTCCTCCACAAAGGCCCTAGACCCTAGAAATGACTTTCCTCACAAAGCCCCTAGGCCATGGAAATGATTTCCCTCGGAAAGCCCCTAGGCCTTGGCAATGATTTCCCTCACAAAGCCCCTAGGCCTTGGCAATGATTTCCCTCACAAAGCCCCTAGGCCCTAGAAATGATTTCCCTCGCAAAGCCCCTAGGCCTTGGCAATGATTTCCCTCACAAAGCCCCTAGGCCTTGGCAATGATTTCCCTCACAAAACCCCTAGGCCTTGGCAATGATTTCCCTCACAAAGCCCCTAGGCCCTAGAAATGATTTCCCTCGCAAAGCCCCTAGGCCTTGGCAATGATTTCCCTCACAAAGCCCCTAGGCCTTGGCAATGATTTCCCTCACAAAGCCCCTAGGCCCTAGAAATGATTTCCCTCGCAAAGCCCCTAGGCCTTGGCAATGATTTCCCTCACAAAGCCCCTAGGCCTTGGCAATGATTTCCCTCACAAAGTCCCTAGGCATTGGCAATGATTTCCCTCACAAAGCCCCTAGGCCCTAGAAATGATTTCCCTCGCAAAGCCCCTAGGCCTTGGCAATGATTCCCCTCACAAAGCCCCTAGGCCTTGGCAATGATTTCCCTCACAAAGCCCCTAGGCCTTGGCAATGATTTCCCTTACAAAGCCCCTAGGCCTTGGAAATGATTTCCCTCACAAAGCTCCCAGGTCCTGTAAATGATTTCCCCTTGCAAAGCCCCTGAGCTCTGGAAAGCAATTTTTACTTGCACTGGCACTAAATGTCAGAATTGGTAATATGACAACATGGAATGACTTCCCTTACATGGTACTACATCCTGGAAATGTTCAGACTTGCTGCCTATGAGTCGTCTTTTCAGTTCATTCCGGCCTACACCTGGGGCTCCTATGGACAGATGGAACACAAGAAAATACATGGATAGCATGAATGTGTTATAAAAAAAATAACAAATACCCCACACAAATTATCGCGGTATATCACGGTCTCACAGATTACTGTATTTCACCTAAAGTTTGGTATGTAAAAATGCTCTTTCTAGAAGCACTTAAATTAATGGCCTTAAATTGATACTTTTTAATGCCAACACATTTCTGATAAGGAATTTAATCAAACTCTGCAGTGTTCCTATAATGTGGTTGAACCAATCAGAATCGATCAAACTGTGTCAGCTGAAAAATTCTAGGGGAACTTTAGGTTTATTTTATTTACTTACTTATTTATCTGATTGGTGTTTCACGCCATACTCAAAAATATATCACTTATAATGACGTCAGCCAGCATTATAACGGGAGGAAACCTGGGAAACTCATGACATTCTGCACGCTGCCGGAAGGCCTTAACCACATACGGTTGGCCAGGAAGCCAGCATCAGTTGGAATTCACAGTAACTGTATTAACTGGTGAGAGGCTCCTGGGTCAAAAAGCCATATAAAAACAGGTGTATGGACAAACCTATGAGAACAATGGGTCTAAATCTGCCAGGTACTGGGTAGCTTAGCTCCACCTCTTCATAGGTTACCACCTCATCTAGGTCATATGCTGAAATAAAGTCAATCAATATTACAGATAACCCATGACATTCTGTGTTATGAATTCCACTGTTAGATACAACTGAAAATGAAAAGATAAAAAAAAATAAAAAAATGAAAACAAATAACACTAGAACTGCAAACCAGTTGTGGCCACGGTTGATGTCATTTGTTGTAGTTATCATTCTACACTATTAAATAGGAGACAGCATAGCTGTATCTAATCACACAACTGCTTTGGAAAATCCTGGACAGTGCCGCAGAAACAAGCAAGTCAACAGATTATATATCTGTTCAGATAGCTGATAGCTGTCGTAGTTCTAGAGTTACACACCACTGAAATTATGTAACTAAATTACTTTCTTGACTATATCTCAGTTACAGAGATGGATAGCAAATAAAAGCAGATTTAGAATCACCGGCCAAAATACACCGGAACACCTAAAAAAATAAATCGGAAGTCATCGATTTTCTCAATCTTACTGAACATAGGATGTGCCTTCATGAAAATAAAATTTTAGGACAATCTATTTAGTGGTTCTTTAGAAGAAACTGTTTACACAAAAGGCTGTTTATCATGGCTGAATAAAACTTTATCAATGTGCACAAATTTACTTACTTTGAACTCCAATATCTCGGCTGTGCAAAATCCCCAAAATATAATTTACGCTTTTCAAATTTCCTGTGGGATACTTTATTGACACATATACATGTATATACATTTAGCCATAACCCGATTATGACCTGATAAACCTGCTGCAAATTCTATCTTAAGACAGCTTCTTCAGACCCCAACTAATACAGTTGAACTTTAGGCTAGGAATGAATGAATGATTATGGCTCAAGGCCACATCGGCAATTTTGCAACCATGGCAATCAAGGCTTGGAAGATGGGCCTAAAAGGCCAAAGAGATGATATTACAATCCAAACCATGTGATCCTATACTAGTATATTAATGTTATGGGAACTAGATGTAGAAATTTCATTTCACATGAAAAAAACTCCATGGAAAAAAAAAAAACAGCCATACCATGAACTGCACGGAACAGATGACAACACCGCGTAGGATGATCCACTGACGGGGCAAACGAACACGGCTATGTGGGTAATTGTGACAGCTGGTGACCATATTCCTCATATTTGAAAAATTATTTCAGCCAGTGAATTTAAACATGTCTCTACTTATTTATGATTTCAGTTGATTATGTAATGATGTAGTATTCACTGTTTCCTGGTTGAAAAAAAATGTAATTTTTTATATTCTGTTTCTGCCTGTTGATGCAATGTTATACCAGGCATCTGCCTAGAGCAAACTGTAAAAAAAAAAAAAAACCTAACACATACCTGGATTCTGTGAGACGTAATACATCATCTTTTTCAGGCGACGACACTGTTTAAAACCAGGGCTAGATGAAGGGCTGAGTACAGGACCTGGGCAAATACATATAGTTACATGTATTTATTTGACAACTACAGAGTAAATTTTTTTTATTTCTTTCGCTGTTGTTGAATATCATACTCAAGTATTTTTCACTCCCTCGTGGTTAGTTTTATAGGCGAAGGAAAGATACCTAGGGTGAAAGGGTGACAGTTGCTGACAAACTTGCCGACATGTGATACACATGCAACATTTCTGGACTAAAAGCAGTTTATAACGAATGTTATACTGTGCAAACTGCCACACAAGCATTATCAAACACTTACTATCACCAAGGCTCCTTAACAACAGTGTGAGCGAGAAAATATACAAATTCTTTAGCCAAGACTGGGATTGAACTCGCACCTTGATACAACCTCAATTCCATTACACTAAACCGTGAACTGTGTAACTAAGGTGCTTCCATGTCCATGCATTCATTAATTTGTCACACCCAGTGTATTTATATTATTATTTGTTTTGATGAAATACTGTATTTCACTTACAGATTAGCTTTTTTTCCAAGTCAAACATTTTGCTCGAGCCTGAATGATTTTCCTTATTTAGGGCTATTTATGAGTTTTGAGAAGTTGGATTCATTTTCTTATCAGACAGTCTTAAGTGTCGGCAACAAAAGTTTCATTTGATGGCCTAAATGTGCTTCTGAAGGTGCATTTCAAAGCGTTCAGAAAGAAAAATCACTTTATAAATTGATCAAACGTTCTTCAATAAATTAATTATTATTTCTTCAGCTTACTTTTCCTGCTGTTCTCTGCATCTTGGGTGCTAGATCCATTCACCATATTTAACTTTATTATACGCCTCCTGGAGAAAAGAAATAAAAGATCACAGAAAGTTGGTCAAAATGTCACTACAATATTGTCCGACACAGTTGGGCCTTCTGAAGTGGAGATGAGCAACTTCAGCAGTTTTTATCACAAATCAGCTCCGAAGATGTTTGGTGAAGAACTGACAAAACTATCATTAACCTACTTGGGAAGAGAGGGAAATGAATCTCAATATTAACACATTGACATCATCCCTCTGTCTCATTTTCATTTGGAGCTCTGCTGAATGCTTACTCCTTTCATCCTCATGAGAAAAAAACATTGTATGCATCCGTTAAAAATACAGAATATACTGTAACTTTACCGCTCCTGTAAATGTCGACTTGGTATCAAGCCTGCCCTGATGCTATTATCTCCCCTTTTCTTGGCCTGCCACCAGAGGGAGTCTTCCTGACAAACAACATGGAGGATATCTCCCTTGGAAAAGCTCAGACTGGCCTCTGGGCATGGATTCAGCTCGTCTTGTATGGGTATGTAGTCAAACAGCGCTCGCACCTTCATCTGAAAACAGTATTTTATGACTATTTTTATTTATTATTATTGTTATTTATTGACAATTTCTAAGTGCCCAGTTGCCTATTTTTAAATGTGACCTTACACTCTTAAGATATGACTGGATTTTTTTCTGTCCAAGAAATACACTGAAAATTTAGATTTGCTATGAAAGAGATCAAACTTTGGAGGCAAATGAATATCAAATTTCAGCTCAATACGAAAATTACTGAAATTGGGAATCTGGTAATTTATGGTAATTAACATTCACAGAGAGCATCAGTTACCCCATTTGACCCCTGCACTTACCGTGCTTTCTCTATGGGATGACACTGTGTCTTGGGCAGGGTATAACTTCAGCGTGACCGTGTTGCCAGAAGCTGTCTAACAACAGAGGGGGAAGAGATGTAAGTTACAGGTCAACTAACTAATTATTTATTTATTTCATAAGTTTGACGGTTTGGGGAAATTAAAATGCACCACGAGTAAACTTATCTGATTTATTTACTTAAAATAAGATTGCTTTCACTTTTCAATATTGGAGAACAAGTCTAAATCAGTCTTTAGGAAGAAAGTTCAGACGCCCGTGAGTTTTACGTTGACCTGGAAATAGGCCAAAGGTAACCTAGTGAGAGCAGGATAAAAACAATCTGCTTTTCTGAGTCCTCAAACGTGAAACTATCGCAGCCTTTCTACGAGCACCGACCTATGAAAATCAAGGTCAGTGATGCGAAGGCAAGGTCAATGTTACAGACAAGGTCAACGATACAAAGACAAGTTCAATGATACAAAGACAAAGTCAATGATACAAAGGCAGAGTCAATGATACAACTGTAAGGTCACTGATACAAAGACAAGGTCATTGATACAAAGACAAGGTCAATGATACAAAGGCAAGGTCAGTGATACGACATGGTCAATGATACAAAGGCAAGGTCAATGATACAAAGGCAAGGTCATTGATACAAAGACAAGGTCATTGATACAAAGACAAGGTCAATGATACAAAGGCAGAGTCAATGATACAACTGTAAGGTCATTGATACAAAGACAAAGTCAATGATACAAAGACAAAGTCAATGATACAAAGGCAGAGTCAATGATACAAAGGCAGAATCAATGATACAACTGTAAGGTCACTGATACAAAGACAAAGTCAATGATACAAAGGCAGAGTCAATGATACAACTGTAAGGTCACTGATACAAAGGCAGAGTCAATGATACAACTGTAAGGTCAATGGTACAAAGACAAGGTCAATGATACAACAAGGTCAATGATTCAAAGACGATCAATGTAAGAATAGGTCAGTGAAACAAAGAATAGTACAATAACAAAGACAAGGTCAATGATACACAGAAAGGGTCAATTATATAAAAACAAGGTCAATGATACAAAGACAGGGTCAATGTTACAAAGACAAGGTCAATGACAGAATAGGTTAATGAAACAAATAATTGCACAATAATAAAGACAAGGTCAGTGATACACAGAAAAGGTCAGTGATTCACAGAAAAGGTCAATGATACAAGACAAGGTCAATGATATGACGACAAGGTCAACGATACAAAGACAAGGTCAATGATACAATGACACGGTCAATGATACAATGACACTGTCAATGATGCAAAGACAAGGTCAGTGATAAAAAGAAAACGTCCATAATAAAAGACAAAGTGGTAATATAAAGTGAGAAAGTAACAGACCAATATTTCCAAAATGTCATCTGGAGTTTTGCCCTGGACTGAGATTCCATTCACTTCACAAACCTGGTCTCCCACGTGAATTAAACCTGCAACAACACGTTAAACGAAATTTGAATTTCCAAAATTTTTACACGATACCCCACATCTCTTAAACAGTTAACGATACGCAATCAATGGTGCATGTATGTTGTGTGGAACCGACTGTTAAGAGCCTGCATGCATGCAAAGCACAATGTTCTACTCTGCAACATGCAGAAGTCTTCTCATTGCACACATCATGACACATCATGATCATCTTAGATGTAACAATGTGTCAATCTGCAGAGTGCTTAATACATCGTACAAGATTTGGAAATTAGATTACAAGGGGACACAACTCAGGTCAGGGGCCGATTCCACAAAGCCAGTTTTGACTTAAGTCAAAAATCTAGAATATGATTTTAGAGCTTATTTGTGAGACCTGAAAATTAAAATTTTGACCACCCCAGTAATGTTATTTTAAAGAAAAATGTGTCAAAATTTTATCTTCCATTAAAGAAAACTTAACATTGTGACAATGTCTTAAGTTCTGATTTAAGTCAGAAAAGTCTTTGTAGTATCGGTCACTGATGTAGCAGGATTTTGCCTTTGCCACCAAAACAACCTCACAACATCATGAAATGCTGATCCCCACATGACATGGTTCCATCCAATGAGGGTAAGAGAAACGTACATGAGGTATAATAATTTAAATTGTTTTCATGGAAATAAGTTGATTTAATTTGTCTTCATGTTGACAGCAGTGTGTCGTATACAAGATTTTGAAACTTGATTGGAATACGGTGACCACAGCTTCACATTGTAGCTAGAAAATGGTCAAATGGATTTTGAGACAAAGGAGGCAGATCTCACCACTTCGGTCAGCGGCACCACCTTTCATGACCCTCGCTATCTCGATCACTCCCGTTATCTCATTCTGATGGATGGTAGCACCCTAAAACAAACGAACAAACTAACATTTGTTAGAAACTTATTACCATCAAATGACCTATCTGTTCTTAGCTCAAAACACAGTTTCTCCTCATAAAAAACTGCCCAGGCTTTTTTATGTTTATTATTTAACCCCGATCAGCAAAGCAGACTATTTATAGGTTCAGTTTTTATAATCAATGCAGTCATCTTCACAATCCTATGCTCAGTCAAACACTCAAAAAACCCCTACTCTCCAACCTCGATGTTTGTCAGTCAAATTAGGAAAAGCTGGTCTTGACTCATGGAAAATGGCTGTCCAGTGACTTCGTGAATAAAGGTTATCAATGTGACCTTGGGGCCCCCGTGGTTAGTGTACCAGAGGGACGCAATGACCCAGGAACCTCTCACCAATACGGTCGCTGTGAGTTCAAGTCCAGTTCATGCTGGCTTCCTATCCACCCGTAATAAATTCTTCTCAAGATGAAGTATAGGCCTCAATTCATGGATCCAGAACTGCAAGCCAGACAGGGAATCCCTGCTTTAAATTCATTCTGTGACAGTTTTATTATTTGCTGAAACTACTCACCAGTGGTTCGTTATTTTTAATCAGTTTCACAACCTTAACGACCTCATCATCTTCGTCCACCTCCAGAGGTATAGGGGGAAGGCGCGGGTCGTAGTCCTTACAGGCTATACTGTCATGAGCACACAGCAGTGTCTGAAAATACAGCAGAATATTACAGCTTCTGTGAAAGACTATAATATGCGCGAATAGTCATAATGATCCAGCTCAATATATTCTCTATCTTCTCTTCTTGGTGTCAAAGACAAAATACTTCCAATTTTTTTATTCTGTTTGGTCAAAGAACTGAAAATAATCATTGTGAATGAGTAAGGTAACAACAGGAACATTCCAGCAAGACTAGTCCATACTTGAGCAACCATGTAGAAAACAGAACAGCAGCAGTTATCTCCCCTCTCTTGCCTTGAAAACCAATGCAAATGATGTTCTCACACTCATCCGAGCCTCATGGCCACGCCCATCCCAATTTTGTGGCCAGGCCCATCCCAACCTCATTGCAACACCCATCCCAACCTAGTGGCCACGCCCATCCCAACCTCATTGCAACACCTATCCCAACCTAGTGGCCACGCCCATCCCAACCTCGTGGCCAAAACCCTTCCATTAAACGAACATCGTGCATACATTAGTCAAGTAACTCACCAGCATGTGCGGGTAGGACAAGATGTCTATCAGCTCTGCTACATCTGGGTGATGTCGACAGGGGCTTAAGTCTTCCAGCAGCTGAAAGTAGAAGACATTCCATCACCAAAATTTCCAAGTAATCTGTTACACTGTTATGTATGTAATGAGATTTAATAATGATTAAATTTGATACTTATGAACAAGTAGGACTCATTTATTGATTTGACTGGTGTTTAACACTGTGTTAAGGAATTTTTCACTCCCATCATACAGTATCTGCAGTCAGGTTTATGAGTGGAGGACACTGACATGCTACATTCATGTACCTAACGTTTTGACCTATATTCCCAGCAGAAACAAGAAGGCATGGATTTGAAAATTCAAGTTGCGTGCCAGAGAATAAACCACCGAGCTTCGCCAGGTACATGCACCTGAAAAAACTCACAACTTTAGTCTTGCCCCCAACACAAAGAGCTGGAATTAAATAATTTTATTTATTTATTTGATTGGTGTTTTACGCCGTACTCACTCAGAATATTTCACTTATACGACGACAGCCAAACTTATGGTGGGAGGAAACCGGGCAGAGCCTGGGGGAAACCCACAACCATCCACAGGTTGCTGGAAAACCTTCCCACGTACGGCCGGAGAGGAATCCAGCATGAGCTGGACTTGAACTCACAACAACTGCATTGGAGAGAGACTCCTGGGTCATTACGCTGCGTTAGCGCGCTAACCGACGGAGCCACGGAGGCCCCGGATTAAATAATGATTATTTATTGGTGTATTATTCAAATATACATTTCTACATACATTATGGTTAACTGACCATATTCTCTGTCCTTAACTGCATGTACTGCAATGTACCAAAATATGTACAGTTATTTCTTGTTGTAATATCATATCAAGGAAGAGGAAAATGTCATGTCAAAATAAAGTAACATAGGGAACAAATTCAGTGCTTACCTCCCCTGTTAATCCTGTGGCACACTCAAGATATGGGCCCGCTGCCGGCATGTTCAGTTTCTCCATACAACGGTAAATCTGTTATATGTAAAATAAATAAAAAATTATTAGTTTAATGTCACCTTTAACATTATTTCAGCCATATCACAATGCTATCTTCTTGTAGCAGTCTGGACAATTTATTCCTACAGTCCTCCCGTGTAAGCAGTCACCAAATATCCCAGTGTTAGGAAGGTAGGATGAAATCCTTTTGGAAAGACTTAGTTCTGCAGTCCTCCAGGTGTAAGCAATCACAAAAATATCTCAGGGTTCAATGTGGAGGAATGTAGGGTTAGGAAATATGTGAGTTTCAGCACCAAAAGCCTATTGTGAGCTTTGTTTGCCCCTAAAATGATTCTTAGGTCAATAATGCATACATAGTCCAAATATGTAGCAAAAAAGCAGGAATTGGGCTATTAAATGACTTCTCTTAAACACAATTAAAGCCATTCCTCTGGACTTCAAATTATTCGCATGAACCTGAGTGATTTTTTGTATTTTCTATATTTTTTTCTAAGAAAAAAAATTGAGAGTGAAATGTTTTGACAGCTTATTGTCAACAAGATCCCACAAACATTGAAAGCAGCTGGACTGCAAGGCAACAAATTCTCAGTCCAAGGCTGGGATTGAACCTGCACCTCCCAAGTTTTAGGAAATAAAGGTCATACATCTTTTATCATGTTTAACCATTCAACAATGACTCTTCAAATGGAAACACATGTAAGATCCTGATCCTGACCATGTATAAAAACACCATGAAAATCTCGTATACCTTTGCCTAAATGTAATTTATAATCTACATGCACAATTAGAAAATTTAACCAGAGTGACATTTTACCGGTATAATTTTGTGTAAATGTTGAGAGAAGAGAAGAGACTTGAGGAAGCCAATGTCATCCGCTTCTGCCTTCACCTGGTGCTGTATGTAGTCTAACGATGCCCCCACCTGTGCTACACCTGGTAAACATAACAAACATTTTGAATGAGAGAGAGAGTGAGTGCTTGGCGTTTAACATCATACTTAACAATTTTGCAGTCGCATGAGGACGAAGGAATCTTTAAAGTGCATGTAATGTGCCTCCTTGTTGCAGGACGGATTTCCACTGCTGTCTAATCTAGTGCTGCTTCATTGAGACGCCTTACCAAAGGCAAGTAAGCCACCCTGCCCGAGCCATTATACTGATACGGGTCAACCAGTCATTGCACTATCCCCTTCATGCTGAACGCCAGGCGAGGAAGTTAGAACTTCCTCTTTTAAGGTCTTAGGAGTGACTTGACCCGGGCTTGACTCTACCTTTTAAATGAACGAGGCATCAGCCAATCAGCGTTCATGCACCTTTAAGATTTCAAATTTCCAAGGCTTTTTCAAAACTTTTCCCGGTTTAAAATTTACATTTTCCAGGCTTCTTTGTAAAATGATTGTAATGAGTTTACTAGTAACTCAGCCTTCCACATACATACAGTAGTGACTTTGACAGCAATTTTAAATTGGTTATATATAAAAATATTTGTCAGTACACTGTATACAGTAACTAAGGATGGTTTTATAAACTAAAATTCAAGGGGTTTTTTGGGGCTAAACTACAGGAGGTTCAACCTTGATATCTCAACTGAGCTTTTTCAATACCTTGGCTTGCAACGTTACATGTACTCTCAAAATTTACGTTTTTCAAGGTCTGAAAATAACCTGATTTTTTACCCAATCCAAAAAAAAAGGCACATTTATTGTCCAAGAATGACATGGTTTAAAAAACCTGATCAGAATCTATAACATTTACTTGCATGGCTGGAAAAATGATACGTATACATGTGCCCAGCTTTTTATTTAGATATTTACAGCCACATGCAGCTGATTTGATTTTTGTCACCTGATAAATTGTCTTCTTTCCAGATGAAAGTTTCAAGTTCCTCAGAAGATTTCTTTTCTTAACGAATTTGTTTCCTTGATGTATTTCATAAAGGTGTTAATTAGACAAAGATGTTTAAAGGATTTTTTTACACCAGTAGTACATTTCAGTAATACATGCATACATGTATATGCTAAGTGGAATCATACGCTGTATTAATACACTGTCTCGCTATAAGCTGCCATTATATGTGACCTCAGTTTTTATTATTATAATAAATGTTTGTATATCCTGTGGACTTGATGAGTGCAATAAAACTTAACAACAATAAGAGATGAGAAGAGCCTAGCACACAAGATTTTTACATTATTGCTTGCAGTGACTGCACTTGTCACTATACTGCCTACCTGTATCCATATACAACATGTACAAGCCATCACTTCAACATCTAGCCGCTAGGTGGCGCTCCATCCAATCAAAACTCTTCAATGCATGGCTTCTGCTGTTTCCATCTGAAAATTTATGATGCACAATGAAACATCAAAATACTGAATGAGAACTTTCCTAAAGAGTACACCAGTCACTCAACCACTGGTTTATCCCAGTGTCATTAGAAACAGTAGACTAGGCGTCAGAATACAGCTATTATACCATATGTAAAGGCCAAATTTATGCAAATTAAAGCTTGTTATGGTGATTATACATGTATACACATACCTAATAATAGGCTAAATACTAATAAGAAAATAACAAAATGAAGTACTAAAGATTAAATCATACCATTTTAGCATCAGATCATTAAATTTAATTTTCAAATTTATGTCTCATTTTTATTTAGACCTTTTTTTTGCTTTTTTAATTGGGCATCTCTCATAGGTAGGGGAAAAATCACCTGCATCTAGTTGTACATGATTATATTGCTCAGGCAGCTTTAACCGTCTTTGGCACAAGATCGGCAGAACTGCATGTACATGTACTAAGGCTCTGTTTACCATCACAACTGATGAGGTCTGTACTCTAGGGAAATCAGTGAGTACATGTACATTGGACATACTATGTGATACTTCAGTGTAATCTGTCACCTGCTTTCCCAACAACCTAAGCCTGACTAATCTGATCACCAGCTTGTCCAAGGCTAGAATTTAAAGACAACAGTTTTCAAGAGGGATGTTTGGCCAGAACATGCTCTAATTCCACAACCTTTTCCCATATGAAAGAGCAACTTTCAGTGCAATTTATGCATTTTTATTATCAGACTTTGGCCAATTGGTTGGATTGGCCAATTTCAGGCTTCATAAAAAGTATGATTTTATCAGTCTACACAGAACAATGCCTTCAGAATATGCTTGAATAAACATCTTGCAAATATGCAAAAAAAATTACAGACCATGTATGTTGGCTCCCACATGTATTATATAAGCACTCATATACCAAGCTCTGTGTATATTCAGACACTTCTATCACATGCTGAAGTATGTGTAGCGTGTAAGACGAAGTGGAAGTTAGCATGGGAAATGAACAATCAGATGATGAAGTCGAAGTTAGCATGGGAAATGAACAAGATGATGATGAAGTGGAAGTTAGCTGGGAAATGAACAAGCAGATGATCAAGTGGAAGTTAGCTGGGAAATGAACAATCAGATGATCAAGTGGAAGTTAGCATGGGAAATGAACAATCAGATGATCAAGTGGAAGTTAGCATGGGAAACAAACAAGCAGATGATGAAGTGGAAGTTAGCATGGGAAATGAACAAGCAGATGATCAAGTGGAAGTTAGCATGGGAAATGAACAAGCAACTGATCAAGTGGAAGCTAGCATGGGAAATGAACAAGCTAATGATGAAGTGGAAGATAGCTTTGCAATTCCAAGGCCATATTATACAATCTTTTTCTTTACTTTTGACTGGTTTTTACGCTGTACTCAAGAATATCTCATTTATACAATGGCAGCCAGCATTATGGTAGGTGAAAAGCGGGCCGAACCGGCAGGTTGCTGACAGACCTTCCCACATATGGTCGGATGATTTCTTTAGAGGGCCGCATGAGTGGAACAGGACTTGTTCAGCAGGGCTTGAACTCACAGCGACCGCATTGGTGAGAGGCTCCTGGGTCATTACACTGCACTAGCACATTAACCACAGTCCTTTTAAGGATCACATGCCTGTCCCTCCACAGGCACACATGTACATATAAAGGGTGTATACATTTATTTATTTATTTGATTGCTGTTCTACGCCGTACTCAAGAATATTTCACTTACACGACAGCAGCCAGCATTATTGTAGAAGGAAACCTGGCAGAAACCAGGGGAAAACCCACGATCATCCCCAAATAGCCAGGGAGGAAGCAGCATGAGCTAGAATTGAACTCACAGCGACCACATTTGTGCCAAGTGCTGGCATTCCAGCCCCATTCGGAGGCCCCTGGTATATACACATGCATGTATGCAGTTAGATATGGGTGAATTTGTGGATATTAAACATTTAAAACAGGATTGCTAGATAACATTAATTCTTGACTCCACCTTCTTAAATTCACTCTCCTAAGTTAAACAGACTTACATCCCTTAGCTACATGCGGAGTCAAAAACGACAGCGTGGAATGTTTTAACAGGCGGTAGCTTGGGTTCAGTCAAGACAGCCAGTCAGCCTCAGAACTCGACGTGTCGAGAGGCGACCCTGACAGGACATAGATCTGCCTTGTTATCTTAAGCGATTATCTCCTACTGAACGAATCAAAATGTAAATACGCAAGGATGAACGTGAAAAATAGGATCCGGCCATATTGATTTTGGAGGCCACCTCATTCAGTTCGCCTTGCACTTCTATCCAGCTGTAATTGTTTTCATATCTTCTCTTTTACGGGCCCTTGAACACAATCGTGGCTTCAGCCAATCAGCATTTTTGTGCATCCTGACAAAACTAATCGCGGAAGCCGTCCGATAGGACCGATTTAGCAGCTATAAGCAGTGCTGTGAAGCAAAAAGCGTGGAATGTAACCGTCTGTGTTAATCACCAGGCTTGGCAGTGAAGGCTGTTAGAGAGTGTGTCAAAGATTTTCACACAGACTAAACATGAAAGCAGACTATATTCCCCCCCCCCCCCCCCCCCCCCCCACTTTATCAGAGTTCACGCCCATCTGGTGCATTGTTCACCTAGTTCAGGCCACACTTTAAAAAAATTGTGTAATATAAAGCTCAAAAAAAAAAACAACAAAAAAAAAACAAAACAAAAACAACAACAACTATAACTAACTCAAAAAAAAAAAGCTTACAGTTATGGATAAGGTTCTTTCTTTAGCCAACAAATCGACTGAACTATTGTGCAAGGTCTAGTTCACAGCTGAGATGTTGCCTTAGTAAAATATAGGTACGAGAATAGAGCCTTCCTTCAGTTCCATACTGATGCCAAAACTTAATTGGCTGAAAAACTGAGCTAATTTCTTTTTAATCTGTCCATATCTTCTTTAATTGCCGAAATTGTTGACAAATAAACACCACCAAATACATAACTTCCTTGACATAAGTAATGATATTCAGGCTGATAAGCATTTCTTTCCTCGTTAGCTTTGAATGGGATTTGAACATTACTCCCGTCATTTTACAATGGTACTTCCTTGTAGCAGGTCAAAACCAAGAACCACAGGCAACATATTTAGTTTATTTATTTGGTTGGCATTTGATAGCGTAATCAAAAATATTTCAGTTATGTGACGCCAGCCAGCATTATGGCAGAAGGAAACCCACAACCATCCTCAGGTTGCTGACAGACCTTCGCACGTATGGTCGGAGAGGAAGCCAGCATGAGTTGCATGAACTTGAAGTCACAGGGGGCCCACATTGGTGAAAGGCTCCTGGGTCATCATGCCACGCTGGCATGTCCACCCCTGCACCTCCACCACCATCTTTCTTGCAGTGCTGCCTTAACTCGAATGTCATGTTGAAGACACCAGACAAAATGCTTGATCCATTCAGTCACACTATACTGACACTGAGCCTGCCAGTAATTCGTCTATTTCTCTTTAAATATGCCGATTGCCAAGCAACGCTGTTTATGTACCAAGATTTCTTGCAATATTATACCTGGCTGGTTGCTTTATTTACAATGTACATGCACATGCTCCATGATTTAGCTATAGCTGCTTTTGATTAACAAGGCATTCGGAGAATACCGATAACTCACCTGATTGAGCAGTTTGCAAAACTGCAATATGTTCTAGTCATGTGATACATTCAAATATTGACCTCTAAACCCCAAAAAGTTGAATGACTGACACTGCCATACACAGATATTATCCCGTAATTATACAGTGCTAAGATCTTGACATTAAATCAACAAGAAAGACGAAAAATTATTATACTGTCACCAGTATGACTGTTTATTGCATGTGTAAGGATTGCAGAGCAGTAAGTTCACATGTTATGGAATTGTAAATCATTGTGGTGGTAAAAGACACTGTGGGGAGTTTGAGCACAACTTTTAAACCCCAGAGGTCTTTGATATGTAAAAAAAACTGCATTTGGCAATCAATGTGTTATGGCAGGCAATTTCAACCTTGTGAACAGCTGAGTAGTAAATGTTGAGCTGCGAGGTAAAAGGCTTTCCTGGTCTTTGATATGCAAATGGCTTCTGACGAGTGGCTGCCTGTGTACTATGGGAGGCCACTACAACCCTATGATTGGCCAAACACTTTAACCAAACTGGACACTGATAACACTGCCACCAGCAGCATCTGACCCCATCTCACAATACTTCTCCTTACTTCGTAAGGCAAGCTGAAAAGGAGTTTACATGTACATGTTGTCTTAGCAATAAGCAATTGGTGAATAATAGATAGGCTGTAATCAGCAGATAATCTCTGTGCTGCGTACTAACTGGACTGAGCAGTCTGGACTTATAATAACCATGAATAGCCAAGCTCCTTGCAAGGCAGGATGAGAAATTGATCTCTGCCTCAGGTGCTCAGGCATGGCAGGCAATGAGGGCAGAGGTTATGGAGTGGGACCAAGGGGATTTAATTCTCATCTCAGTTGATTACCCCAGGGGGCCACAGCTAATGGGAACTATCAATCGTGGCCGATAATATTTGTTCTTAAATTAGAGGGTGTCAAGGTTGCCTGCAGGCACGAGCTAGTTTGAAGCTGTTGTTGGTCAGAGACCAGAGAGAAGAGGTTCTTGACACTTGTCTAGGGTGGAAGAACAAATGGCAAAGCTGCATGTGTAGACAATTACCCTAGTATGTGATGATGGGGGAGGGGATTAGTCTGATTCAAGGATGCCCCACCCCCTGCCCTTAACCACCACACTTTATTTAAGAAATCTGAACGCTGGAAAATGTAAACTGACTATTTCAGTAAAAAATGTATTTCTGCAAAGGTGAAAATGTTCCTGCTATTTTAGACAAAGTATTTATTTCTTTAACTAAGGTGACACCATGTTTGTTTGAGCAGCCTTGCTTAATTCCCACAAATTAGATGATTTTCAAGCGTTAATTAAACTTTATATTTACACCCTCTTCGGACATTGAAAAAAACATTGATTCCACTTGTGAAACAACCACTTAGATTGGTATGCCCTTATGCTAGCATTTTAGAAGTTTCGTTTCAAAAACCAAAAAAATGTACAAGATGTTAATAAAAAAACAAAAATTTTTGAATCTCATTGATTTCACATGTACATTCGAAACTGTAAACAAGGAGGGAATGTGAGTGGCCCTTTTCAAGCAACGCATTGTCAAATATTTTACATAAACACACAATGATTTTAACAGCAAAAACTTTCACATCTTTCAACATCTTTGCGTTTAGCTTCCTGCTGATGCCGAAACAAGATCCCTCACAGAACCTGCCACATGCTTTCACAGCTTGTCCCGCTAGGCCATTATTCTTCAGATGAATGACTGGCCCACACAGCAAAGACACGGACACCCGAGCAAACTAAAATCTATGCTCCATCAGCCATTAGAGGAACGATGAGCTACCATTTCCGTGGCAAATAAATTTCCAGCCAGGATGGAAAACAATCAAGATGCCAACAGAGCCGTAAATTTGTCTGCAAACTTCAGACTTTGACAAAGGCCGGTTCAAACGAAAATCTCCTGTCCTTGGGGCTGCAACTACACGCACGCCATCTGTCCTAGGGGCTGTAACTACTTGTACATTGTCTGTTCTTGGGGCTGTAACTACTTGTACATTGTCTGCCATTGGGGCTGTAGCTACTCGTACAGCGTCTGCCTTACCACAGCCACATGGGTATACATGTACATGCCTTTTTTACAATGTACATCCAATAGTTTTTCCACTGCCACTGAAACTTCCCAAGAGACCACAGCAATTTCAAAGGGGAGGGTTTCTATACATACGTGTGAGAAAACTGAAGCCAATAATCACAGTATAAATATACATGAATCGACAGACTTATCATAAATACTGTGATAAAATCCTTCAATTCAAACAACCATGTGGTTGTATGCCAAGGCAATATTAGGTTACATGAAGGTTTTCCTTAAATGCATGTGTGTCTTTAACAATATGTACATGTACAGATTCTCTTTCTGTGTGGCCCAATGGTTAGCATGGTAGAGCAGCACAATCAACCGACCAGGAGCCTTTCACCAATGCGATTGCTGTGAGTTCAAATCCAGCTCATGCTGGCTTCCTCTCCAGTCATACGTGCATGGGAAGGCTTGACTGCCAGCAATCTGTCTGGTTGCTTCTAACCATATAATGCTGGAAGTCATTAAATAAGTGAAATATTCTTGAGTATGGCGTAAAACAAAAAATAAAAATCAAAGTGAAAAACCATATAATCTGTGGGAAATTGTTCTTGCAAAAGGCACATCTACACAACTGAAAAGTCTTGAAAAGTAGGAAAATCATCTACCCTAATTCCTCAACCCTTTTCGCATATGAAAGAAACTTTCAGTGTAATTTATGCTCATGTTTTATTTGATTTAAGAGACAAAACTACATTGGTTGGATTGGCCAGACTTTCAGAGCTTCACAACACATATAATTTTATCTGTCACGCAGAATAATGCCTTCACAATATATAGTTATACAAAAACCGAAAAGATTGAGGAATTTACCAAGATCATTCAAATTTAAAATAAGGATTTTCAGTTCTTTTTCTTTAGTTATTAACAACAACAAAACAATTTTTTATTAACAAAAAATAAAATTTGTGTTGCCATAAATAAATAAATAAATACACAACTACGATACCATATATGTACTACCCTGAAATTTTAACTAAAATGTCTCTATTATCTGAGGAAACAAATCTTTCTGGCTGATATTTTTCCTGAGTTAGAAGTTTACCCTATATAATATGTAATTTCAATCTTCCGTTTATGGATTGTTAAACAACTGCTATAAATGATGCACATGAAATGTGTGCAACCTTGAGCAATTCAAATTGCTGTATTTCACATGAAGCTTGGTTTGTCAAATTGCACGTTCAGAAGCACACACAGGCCTTAATTAATAAGACACCTTCCATGTCAACACTTTCGGTTTCAAAACTTCACAAAAAGCTCTTTAAGTGGCCCAATAAGTTGGATGTTTCAATTAGAATCAAGTAAAATATGTCACATAAAAAATGTTAAGCTTGAAAAACTGAGTAGTTCAGTATTCGAAGCACAATAAATGTACAGCCCCTGACTACCTGCATGGGGAAAATTTATCATCCAAGGCACACATGATAGCCCATATGACAAATAAGACTCGGTGTAATTTTCTCATATTCGCCTTGCTTCAAATATCACCTTTCTTTTGGCTTAATTAAATATAACATTCTGCTTTTCTTTAAACTTGAAAGCTACAATATCCTTGTTATACTTTTGAATTCACCATGTTCACCAGTTATATTTGCTTTTCCCTGAAGGAATCTAATACATTGGACTGCTAGAATGGCCATATATCTATACATCCAGTTTAGACCCGAAAAATGTTTAAGCCCCTAAAATGTTGGGCGCCTGTAAAACTAATGAAGCTGCATTAAAACTAACAAGTAAATTGTTATGATTGGTCTGTCGCTAAAAAGTTAACTTTTCACACAAATTTATTCCATTCACATTATGCTCCCTTAAAACTGAGGTTTCAGAATGAAAGCATTATTCAGAGTTGCATCTTTTTTTGTCACCTTGAAAGTTTTGGATCAAAACCTTAAATTTTTTCTCTCAACACAGTTTGTTTTCTAATTAGGTTGACATTGTGTCCTTCTTTAAGTATTGAATAACAACAAAAATTTTTCTTTTTTTTTTTAGAAGTTCCTGGAGAAGCATTAATTTACAGAGGCACCTCAAAATTAGCCAACACAATATAGGACTTTTAAATCATTAACATTGTACATGTAATTTAACAGTAGCAGACCTCTGCTCTGTGTACAGTAATGACAGAAGGCAATAAGCCGATCAGAGCTATCGCATTACTAATCCGCTTGCCTTCACAGGGCCACAGGGCTTCAATTCTTCTGTCTCGTGCGGGCACTCATGAATGCCATTGACTGGACAAACTCCAGCTTACCTTTAATTGGGCGCTTGTTTAGCCTGATCAATGCAAGCTTCGAGGGGTGCAGAACCATGGAATTGCCTGAAACATGGTTTGTGGCCAAGGAAAAAAAGGGTCGAGAGGGAAATTCGTCTTGGTAGAACGTGCACTGGATAATACCAGTAACGAAGCCTGTAATATTGATCACCGTGTTACAGTTCGACGCTTTTTCCCTGACAAATCAATCACATTCCTCCACCCTTGTCATTGGAGTGACGGATAAAGGTCTGAGTGTGCTCTATCACAGAAATGTACCAGTCACGTGTAAGTATAATATCTTTTCTTCATACATGTACATGTATATCCATAACTAGATGAACTGTTACATAACACATGTATTTACATACAGTGTAACTAGAGTAACAAAATTACGTACATTTTTCATGATATCCCTGTACATTTGCAGTACTGTATTTGTTCGAAAACGGCATTTCTCTCTCGCCGTTTTATCCATGACATTTATTTATTTATTTACTTGATTGGTGTTTTACAAATTACTCAAGAATATTTCACTTATATGATGGCGACCAGCATTATGGTGGAAGGAAAGCCACGACTATCTGCAGGTTTCTGACAGACCTTCCGACAACCAGTCGGAGAGGAAGCCAGCATGAGCTGGACTTGAACTCACAGCGACCGCATTGGTGAGAGGTTTTCCATTACATATTTATTTTATTTATTTGATTGTTGTTTTACATAGTACTCAAGAATATTTCACTTATACGATGGTGGCCAGCATTATGGTGGGAGGAAACCGGGCAGAGCCCAAGGAAAACCCAAAACCATCCGCAGGTTGCTGCCAGACCTTCCCATGTATGGCCAGAGAGGAAGCCAACATGAGCTGGACATGAACTCACAGCAACCGCATTGGTGAGAGGCTCCTGGGTCATTACGCTGCGCTAGCATGCTAATCAACTGAATCACGGAGGCTCCATCCTTTACATGTCGTACGTGTACATATAAGAGCGTGACATCACAAAATACATGTACATGTATTTAAAAGGTCATCTCAAAAGATCGAACATACTGTGATACTTATGTACTATGTATTGCATGAACAGTGCTTGTGTGTAATATGAACTATCCGACTTGGACCAAACACACTTTCGTAGAATTCTAAATAAAACTAAACTTGAAAAACAGGAAAAACCAAAGTGCTAAATACCTGAATTGACTGTTTTTCATACCTTTGGCTCTCTTTTACTCTGGGTATACCCAATGTTTTCAGCTCTTATTCCCTCGTTCGTGTCGGCCATGTTGTTGGCGCAATGGTCACATTATGTGCACTTCATGTACTACTCTCGGTCATGTTTGCATCAGAGCTGTTTACACATGTTATGATGCTATTTCACTGTTATTTGTTATATTTATTCTGGTATTAACCACTGTTAATTAACTAATTTTGGTAGCTTGATGATCCGTATAAAGCAATCCTAATGGGATTATTTTTTCTGAGATTAGGAGCCACAGTACTGCACTGGTTGACCTCAAAGTTAGACTCAGCCCGATATTTGACCCCCTACTGCATATTTTGAGTGAGCTAGTAGAAATTATTACTTAAAGTAGTGTAATGAACTATAGGTTCTGATTCTACAGTCTTTGAAGACTATAAATAATGTGGCTTAGAAACTTGCTCCATTCCAGTTTATCTCCACTTGGCGGTTACCCATCACTGCCATGTTTGGCCTACCTGTTAGTTGATTGCGTCACTTGCTGCTGCACCTAAATGAACCAGTTATGCTCATTGCACACTCTCTAGATGAAATTGTTTACTAATCTTGAAACCTGCTCTAAAAACCCCTGTAAGTGGTTTTGGGTATCTAAACGTAATTTAATTAGTTTTACCACGCCGTTTTAGCTCGAATTTAGCTGTTTGGTCATGTGACCAAAGGGTATAAAATAGGGGTTTCCTCTAAGAATTTGGGGATGTCAGTCTGGGCTCTGACGTGTCCAAAAAGATCCATCTCTACCCCCTGACCTACATGTACATATGCCCCCTGACCTACATGTACATTTACCTGTGCTCCCTGGTCTACTTGTACATGTGCTCCCTGGCCTAAATGTACATGTGTCCCCTGACCTACATTTAAATGTGCCCTGACCTACATGTACATTTACATGTGCCACCTGACCTACATGTACATTTACATGTGCACCGACCTACATTTACATGTGCCCCCTGACCTACATGTACATATATGTGTAAATGTCAATGTTCTCTAACATTGTCTTTTCTGTTAAAAGTAACAGGATTGAACTATTATTAAAGTAACAGGATTGGTACATGTATTTAATTATTTATTTAATTGGTGTTTTACATCATACTCAAGAATATTTCACTTACACTACGGTGGCCAGGTTTACAGTGGAAAGAAATTGGGCAGAACCTGTGGGGAAATCTACAACTATTGGCAGGCTGTTGACAGACCTTATCACATGCACCTGGACAGGAAGCCAGGATGCATGAGCTGGACTTGAATTCACAGCGTCCGCAATGGTGAGAGGCTGCTGAGTTATTGCGCTGTGTCGGCACAATAGCCACTTTGGCTCCGAAGGCCCTAGAATGGCCTAGCGTTTCATTACAGCATATATGTATATTTATTTATTCGGTGTTTGGGAACATGTAGGCTTTAGTAGGACTGTCTGGATTTGTTTCCTAGGCGTTGCTTGGGGTCTAACATTACTTTCAGCATTATTCCTCAAAAAGATCCATCTCTACCCCCTGACCTACATGTACATCTATGCCCCTGACCTACATGTACATTTACCTGTGCTCCCTGGTCTACTTGTACATGTGCTCCCTGGCCTAAATGTACATGTGTCCCCTGACCTACATTTAAATGTGCCCCGACCTACATGTACATTTACATGTGCCACCTGACCTACATGTACATTTACATGTGCACCGACCTACATTTACATGTGCCCCCTGACCTACATGTACATATATGTGTAAATGTCAATGTTCTCTAACATTGTCTTTTCTGTTAAAAGTAACAGGATTGAACTATTATTAAAGTAACAGGATTGGTACATGTATTTAATTATTTATTTAATTGGTGTTTTACATCATACTCAAGAATATTTCACTTACACTACGGTGGCCAGGTTTACAGTGGAAAGAAATTGGGCAGAACCTGTGGGGAAATCTACAACTATTGGCAGGCTGTTGACAGACCTTATCACATGCACCTGGACAGGAAGCCAGGATGCATGAGCTGGACTTGAACTCACAGCGTCCGCAATGGTGAGAGGCTGCTGAGTTATTGCGCTGTGTCGGCACAATAGCCACTTTGGCTCCGAAGGCCCTAGAATGGCCTAGCGTTTCATTACAGCATATATGTATATTTATTTATTCGGTGTTTGGGAACATGTAGGCTTTAGTAGGACTGTCTGGATTTGTTTCCTAGGCGTTGCTTGGGGTCTAACATTACTTTCAGCATTATTTCAGCATTAGTGTCTCCATGCAGTAGACTAATGACATATCCAATTATCCATAGTGCTGATTCACTGGAACACCATATCACAGACAACAGATAATGCATGACCTGGTCCCCAATTAATCATAGCACATGTGGACAGTTCAAGCTCATAATCACATGTACATGTACTTCACTGGTCTCTACTCTTATTCTGTGCCAGTAGAGCAACAAAATCACACAGTTGTCTGTGTCAATACCAGTATGAGAGGTGTGATATATGTCACTGTAGGAGAGGACATACAGTGTAGCCTAAAAACGAGAAACTGCTCCAGGGGCTGACATTTGGCCCATAGTTTCCAATGGTTTGTTTCACAATTTGCACCCACAAATGTCCTAATTTGGAGGTGATTTCCCAAAATATATGTTTTTTTTTTCTTACATGTGTACAAATATGCACTCCTCTCTTTCAAAATTATAAGACATGACTGGTGTAGAATCTTTTAGAATGCTATGTTGTCATTATATATTACACACATTAGCATTAAACATTGCTAAGGGGTCAGGCCTCAGGGATATCTGGTCCACCGGGAGAAGCCTGAATACAATATAATAGATTATATGATGTACAGCATAGAAAGTAAAACCAGAGGAGCAACGACAGTGTGATAACTGGCAAATGGCACCTTGTCAATCTACCTCAGCAGTCAGATATTTTGTTCCAAAAGTCAAGTTTAAATGCCATTAATATTGTAGAAGTCTCTAAAAAGCGACCCTCCATGAGATATGAGGCATTGTGTACATGCATGTCACATTTTTTCACCTTCCATCGTAATGAAGACAAAGCTACATGTCGTAAAAATTTTAGGTAGGCATATAATGTGTCCGTGGGTTTATTTTTGTCTTGATGATACACATAAAATGTAAAAGTGGGTCAAAGTCCAGCGTCATTGTATCCAATGACAGAAATATAAAACGTGAAAATTGTCAAGGATATTGTTTTTTTTATATTAAATGAACGGGACACATCAACATTTCAGGAACACTCAATGCCATCAGATTTCTCCGGTGAATAATCAAGACATCTAAACTGGCAGCACGTACCAGTCCGATCTCACTGCCGATATCATAACTGATTGACTGATAGAAATCTACAGCCATAACCATATCAATAGTTATGAATAGAATTCCTTCGCTGGTGATCTCGAACCAACCAGCTAGCGAGGAAAATTAAAGAGATACACGAAGAGAGCAACTTACCATCATGGTGAATTTCATTTTCAGACAGTCTTCCCACATTGCCCGGTGTCCGGAGACATCCAGATCAACTTGGCATCGGTGAAGCTTGCAGTACTGTTACATATATCTGTGGTGTTTATATGCTTCAAATGGTTGTCCCAGGACGAAATCCTGGCAGAAAGTCTGTCTAGGGAGACACAGCAGCTAGTGTTCCCCGCAGTCTGGTGATTCTGCTGGCTTGTGTACTGGGAGCTCTATGTCTCTGCTTCCATCATCTATGATGGCTCCCTGGAACAGTCCATCTTCCTGCTCCTGGAGGGGGTGACAGGCAGCTCTGTCAGCCAGCATCCTCCTCCTCCTTTTGCTCCACACCAAACGTGCCCAGAATAGGAGTGTTCCATTACCCTGTCAACATGAATGGACAAATGTCTCAATTACAGTGGCAATTCTGTCCTGATTCAGACACTGAATGAAAAATCAATTTTACAGCACATCAAATCAGCATCAAGATCAGCCTAAGACGGCGAGGTCGCTCTAACTAAAAAATTGACTGCCAGCATGGGGTTTACATTCAAAGAGTCAGCTGAATCTCGGGCAGGTTGAATACATCAATATTTTCTCACCTTTCATCTCGATTGATCAATGAGGAAAAGGACTATTCTACAGTTCAACTCAAGTGACAGACATGCCAAAAAATACCCCAATGGCAATCAACTGACCATTAGGTCTAAATTCACATGAATCTACCTCTTAGAGGACACACATACCTGTGCTTTATCCTAACTCTGTTGAAATACATTTTTTTTATTAACTTTATTTGATTTATTTATTTGATTGGTGTTTTATGCCATACTGAAGAATATTTCACTTATACGATGGCGACCAGCATTATGGTGGGAGGAAACCAGGCAGCGCCTGGGGGAAACCCACGACCATCCGCAAGTTGCTGGAAAACCTTCCCACGTACGGCCGGAGAGGAAGCCAGCGTGAGCTAGCGACTGCATTGGTGAGAGGCTCCTGGGTCGTTACGCTGCGCTAGTGCGCTAACCAACTGAGCCACAGAGGCCCCTGTTTTTTATTAACATCAATAATATTATCAAACCAATTACAGAGCTAATCTGTGAGATAACATTATACAGTCTTTTCTCAAATGTCTTGACCGTACGTGGGAAGGTCTGCCAGCAACCTGTGGATGGCCCAGGGTTTCCCCTGGGCTCTGCTCGGTTTCCTCTCACAATAATGCTGGCTGCCGTCGTATAAGTGAAATATTGCCGAGAATTAAATATTGCCGGCATTAAACACAAATCGAAATAAATAAAAATAAATCAAATGTCTTGATTCTCTGGCTTAGGGCGTTATTTGGACCTTCATTTATTTTACATAGAGGGGCTAAGACAGCTTCAGTGACAGAGTAATATTTACAGCATCTGTCTCAACGTCGGGGACATATGATCAAAAGTCACTAGACATGTAAAAATGGCACTGACTGCTGCCTTGCTTGGCGCTCAGCTCTGAGAGCAATCAAACATGACTGGTGTGATTAAATGAAGGAGTCAAGGTGTGAAGTAATGAAGGTGACTAGGTGGAAAGCAATCAAGATGTTTAAAGGTGTGAAGCAATGAAAGAATCAATGTGTGGAATAATAAAGGTGACTAAGTGCAAAGCAATGAAGGTGCCAAGGTGCTAGCATCTGATCCTGGCATTCTTCCAACAAATGTACTGAATCCAATGAAACAGTAACCACATTCCAGTTAAAAGTCCATCAACAAATAAGATGGACAATTGGAAGCTGGTGTTTCTGTCAAATTGCGATGTATGTCAACAAGAAAAAATGACTGCTGTTCTTGTCCAGCTGTGAAGGCCATTGAAGATCAATTTGATGACGCAATATTAACAAATGAGAGTATGTTAGCATAGCGTAAAGGATACTACGGTGGAGTTGCTATGTACATTTTGAAAGTTAATAAACTGCTGATTTCCAAATTACGTTGAAAATTTATCTCTCAGATTCAAGAGAATAATGAAAAAATGATAAAATATATTTATTTATTTATTTGATTGGTGTTTTATGCCGTACTAAAGAATATTTCACTTATACGACGGCAGCCAGCATTATGGTGGGAGGAAACCGTGCGTAAAATAAAAAGTTGTTATTTTATTACAGTGTTACATGTATATGTGCTTTTTTACCACTTTTCAACATCTTCAAATTTTTATTGTCCAAGTGAATAGTTAATTACTTATTAAAATAAATGCTAAAAACAATAAGATTTTTAATATTCACCTTGGATTTTTCCGAATGATCATTTCAAGTAAAACCTTTCAAAAACTTCATAATACATGCACTGTTTAAAGGAGAAGAAAACTTTAAACAATGACACAGTAGGCTGAAAAGAGCACATTTTTTTTCCATCTGCTGGTGCCTGCTGCATAATTTTGCGATTTTTCCTAGCCATACACGTAAAGTCTGAAAACAGCAAAGCTGGCATAAATTTCTCAGTCCTCCATCTTTAACACGCTGTAAATTATGCTGGGGGCGTTTTGCCTCTCAGCCAATGAGAGTCGTTAAAACTGCCGGCTTGTTCATGTAAACTTGGAACCTACGTCCATCATTTTGGTTTCCCGATCATCAAGCGGAAAATGAACTGTACTGTTCGCTACCTTCTTGGAAGAAAGAGTTCTACTGGAAATGTACGAACTGCACTTAGGTGGTTTCCGGCAGCAATTCCCTTCCTAACACAGAAGACTTCAGGACTAGTTCTTAGGCAAAATGGAGTCGCCCACAGCAGATTTTGGCACTGACTTTATTTAAAATTTATCAACTTGAGGTACATGTACATATTAGAATTTTTTTGTTTGGCATGCACCTGCGAGGAAATGCATACTCTTTTCAGTGGTATTTGTTTGATATTTAAATTTTTTTCTCCTCTAAAACTAGAAAAGACATCAAAATATGTGGAAGAGTATTCAGTGAAAAGTTTGCCAAATTTCAAAGAATTATGTTGAATTATAGAAGTATTCCAAAACACTACACAAAAACTGCTGGGAAGGGAGGAAATAACCATGTTGCTGGCTACAGTGTGACAACTGTGACAAATTTCATCCTTAATAATTCCATTCCAATTAATTTTAATCAAGAACTATTACTTCTCCAATTTACATGTAAGTGAGAACAGATCAACCTATTACACTAAAATATTATTTGCAACAAACTATATTGCTCCAGGAAAGCCTACAGTGGTGTTTTATTAAGCGAAACCTGAACGTGTTTATAAACCCCTTCCCCCATGGGCATAAATAGGGCCACGCCGCCTACATGGGCAGAGAGCTGCACAAACAGTGGTGCACAGTTTATTGACAAATGGAATTAAGGAAGCCACCAGGAGGTTTATCCATGTGTTTTACTTGGTTATTTGTTTGATTGGTGTTTTACGCCATACTCAAGAATATTTCATTTATACGGTGGCAGCCAGTATTAACTGGGTAGAGCCCAAGGGAAATTCACGACCATCTGCAGGTCGCTGTCGGACCTTCCCACCTACGACCAGAGAGGAAGCCAGCATGAGGTGGACTTGAACTCGCAGCGACCGCATTGGTGGGAAGCTCCTAGGTTATTGCACCGTGCTGGCATGCTAACTACGTCTGCTGCATGTCTTTTTGTCAGCTGATAACCCCCGTCAGGGAATTAAGAAAACACAACTGCCTTGGTTAACAAGTTAGGATTCCATCTTAAAATGACAGGAAAGGAAATGGAGAATCAAAATGTGACACACACTGTAGAAAGACAAAAAAGAAAAGGGTCAAATTTCAGAACCGACACATTCTAAAAGCTACTACATCAGTGCTAAAGTCTCTGGGTCTTAAAAACATGGTTAAATGAGACAAATTAATATAAACTGAATTTCTAATGGTTTTCTAATCTGTGAAAAAATTTCAAAGTATTAAAACCGGTATTGTACATTGTTCGTTTTGGCTTATAATATAGAAATATTGGTTTTATGGTGTATCCATTTTTAATGGCATGACATCACACAGGGGCAAAATATGACCATCACTTGAAATTGACCATCACGAGTATACATACAGCGAGTCTGCAATGATATATATGCCACGATTGACAGGAAGTAGCAGAGCCGATGAATTTCATGAATGACAGAAAGGCAGTCAAGGTCCTTGACCAAAAAAGTTAACTAATTCATATGAAATTCGAATTCTGAGTTGCGTTTGATTAGAAGGCTGTTGTGGAAGTTGCCTTTAACACATGTTGCACTGTACTCTTCTGGTAGGGGAGATAACTCAAACTGACAAAGTTTAGAGCACCCAGTCCTCTCCAATCTTTTTTGCATAGTTTGCAGTCCGATACCTCAATCATTCAGTGACAGTTCATCCATTTTAAACAAAAAGGTTGAGTAATTATGGTAATTTTTACTTTACAAAGCAAATGATAATTAGATCTGCAAGAAAGACCAAAATTTATTTGATGAAATGTCATTAATATTAAAATTGTTACAGGGATATCGGTTCCCATAGCAGAACTTCTTGAGAACCGAAAAATCATATCCCAACATTTACCAGGTTAAAAGTACACTGATCCAAAAAAGTGGTCCAAGCAATTCTGAAATCCTCATGCCTGTGTATACAATGTAGTACAGACAATACAATGTAGTACAGACAATACAATGTAGTACAGACAATACAAAGTAGTACAGACAATACAATGTATCATAGACAATTTCATACTTAATCAACAGGGACATATTTTGACGTGAATAACACTTCCATTTTTTTTTTTACAAAACATTAACATTCTGTGATTTTTTAACATGTATAGGTAGTCAGTTCCACAATGTCATCAGAGAATATCTAAAAGAATTTTAAAGAGCACTGGTTCTAGGTTTTGGAAGGATGTCATGAGGTTCATAGAGGTTATTAATTGAGGTTAGTTTGATACCCAGTTGCAGTGTAGGTAAACTGGCTGAAAAGGTAGCTTGGGTATGGCAGCCAAAAGACAGCTAGAGAGAAACTGAGGGCGTGTTCAAATACAAATGATGGCCCCCATCACTAAGGAAAGTTGTCATCGCACATGAATTTTTTACTGATACTTAATAACTGTATAACGCATTTTTTTAAACTTAACAGACAATTAATTTACTATTGTACCTGACACTAAGTTGTCTCAATATATAACTGGCGTGCAAGTGGATACAGTTAGAACAAAAAGAACGTGTGCAAGTGTAAAAATGAGACATCTTTGGCCAAACAAACTTTTGCCAAAGCTAACGCCAGAGGAATCTCAGACTATGTTATATGTTATATAAAGAACTTCTGTGAAACAGACATATAGGCCATAATATAGACAACGCTGATACTTTCGACGGTAGCCTGAATATCTGATCTAAAGATGTCTTAATTTACTGATACGCAGATACCGCTGAGATCCTTAGACCAAACAACAGTATCACATCGTACCTACATGTATATTTACATACCCCATCAGTAAATGCGTTACTTAATATCAAAATCCACTTAAAACATAGTTTGTTCACAAGCTAAGACATTTATGCTGCTTTTGCAACCATCACCACTGACATTTATTGGATATTTCTTCAGAAAATATCCGCCAAACTCGAATATAAGGCCTGTTTTGAGCCATGTGACGTGTGACACGATGTCTACCCTAAACCCTATTGGTACATGTACAACAATCATGTTGAGACACTGACATCATCAAAAATGTCAGAACCAATGTCACAAGCATTCCAGACTATGAAACAGCTCAACATGCATAAGGTGGACAACGATGTGAGGTAAAAGTGTGGGAACCTGAAAATGACAAGAAACTGACCCTTTGACAAGTGCACGTAAACAATAGCTTCACAGGTAAAATGATGACAGAACATTTGCCAGAAGGGCAGAAGCGCGATATCATGGTGTTACAACTCACATACACCACAGAATGAGATAAAAATTGTCCATGGCGTGTAAGATTTGGATCATAATTTTTAGCAAGTTTAAGCAAAGCTCGATCTGGCACAGATACCTTACCCGTAGATGTCTTCTCTGCTATGAAATAGACCTTATACCCAATATTAATAGCTGACAGCCAATTTCTTGTCTACTTTGATGGTTGTTGTGAACAGCAGATTTGCCAATGAACTGACATTACTTCGCCATGTTACATCAACCTCAACTTTACAAATCCCAAAATGTCTGCACAGATAGACATGGAAATTAGCAGCAAAACAAGGACAATGTCCTGTACAATATATTATTTTGACAGATCGGGACCAACTGTTTGGTAAAGGAGAAACACTGCCATGTAAATAACCCTGTCACCTGATGAATAATCAGCCATGTCAGAAGGAATATTTGCCATTACATTATGACAGTTATTGGCTGCTCAGTGTTGCAGAAACTTAAACCAATTCGGAATACACGCTTGTTCCAACCTGTCAAATCGTGGTTTTAAAATTCCTTTGTATGACTGTATTGTTTTCCATGGATTACACCAGTGCGTTCACCTTAAAAATTAAAACATGCGGTATTATTTCATAACTCTAATTAAATGTATCTACTTTAAAAAACCAACAACCAAGCAGAAAACCGCTAGGCTAGTGACTCATGTCGATTGTTACGTGACAACGCGCACTCACATGGTCAATCCCGCAGTCAAGTAAGTAGAGAAAGTCTAAATTTTCGTTTGATATAGGCATGAAAACCAGAACATTCAATGAACTATAATCTGAAAAGTGTATAACGCAATAAAAAAATCTCCTTGATAACACATTCAGAAAATACTGTACCTCACAAGGGTTGCAAATTAGTAATTTTCGACAACCAAAACATTGCAGACGTTATAAGGACGTTTACGCATTCTCCTCGATTCGGCTGTATTGTCGAAAGATTAACCGCATCTAGGAGAAGGGAACGTGAAATTATCGCGATAATTTGTGGGAGTTGTTAATAAAATTTACTCTTTTTTCTGTACGATGTATTCAGAAATGATTTATATATAAATTCAAGGTTAATTTCATGTTTTCAGCATTTCAAGTCAAGTTTTCTTGTGTGTCGGTACTCACCGAATCTTGGCGAAAGCTCTCTGTGTCATGGCGTCTGGAGGCTTGAGAGAGAATTTAATACACATGATTTTAGCGTTATTTTTATCCTGAATTACACTTCAGTGTACTGCAAAGTACCCCCTTTATAATAGCATTAATGGTAATGCATGCAAGGAAACATCCACGCCTCATCAATGATGGGTAATGACCGTACTGCAGTCGGAATTTTTGTGGTTTCTCAATGTTGGGAATTTTCCGCCATGTTTGTTGTCAAATCTGCAAATTTCAATAAAATTCATCCGAAATTTGTCAGATTTTTGGCATCTGCTGTGATCTTTTCATAATTTCACATTGTATTTTACAGGTACTACGACAGAAAGGACACCCGTCTGTATCAGGTTAGTGAAGAAGGAAGTCCACATGGGTGAGGTCATACGACATGTCCTGCAGTGGACTTCAAAAGGAAGACACAAATCAGATGTCAAAGAAAGCCTTGTTTACATAAAAAAAAGTATCAACTAACCGAGTGTTGCAGCGAACGACAAGTGCCATGATGTGTTCAAGGCTGTTTGACAGAATTTTACCAATGTGTTGTGTGAATGTCAAAACTGACATATTGTTCAATTTGACTGCTGGACACAAAACACAATTTTCATTTGTTTTGATCCTTCTGATCAGACTTGACAGACTGGCTTAGGGACTATGGCAAAATGTGAATCAGCATGCTTCCTTGAAATTCAGAAGAAAAATCGGCATAATTTATTAAAAAATATGCCCAAAATATGTGAAACAAGGAAGTGTTGTTGTTGTAATTAGGTGGTAAACAACACAGGGTAAGCAGTGTTCAGTTGAGGACTGCGGTATGCTCATTTTGAACTTAATGAGTTGAAGCAGGGCCTAAACCACCAAGGAAACATAACAACTTCAAAATGTTGTGATTTTCAGCAAGATTTTCTGGTTAAATTTATAACCCAAAAATTGACGTTACTATATGGGGGTGGATTATACAGTGAAGTTGCAACTTCTGGATAAGTTTCCAGCGCAGAGGTTGATGAACATGTAGTTGATCACTGCGAAGGTGGTAACTTTCAGTTTTACTGACATTTGAAGATGCAGTGATTTTCTTAGAAATCTTGCCCGGCTCAACTGCAGCCAAGTGCTGCGTCATTAATTTCTTTAGCCTGTGTACATGAAGCATGTTATTAATAGATGAGATGTAAACACCAGATATCTGCATAATTTCTTTGAAACAAAGACAACCACTTTGCAAGATGCAGACATTTATTCCATTTTCCCAGATTGAAAATGCATACTATGGGTTTGAAGCCATGCAACCAAACTCAAACCACCCAGATATTTACAAAATATTTCAAGTTGTCCTCCGTGGTAACCGGCAGTAAGATCTTGTAGAGAGGTGGGAAGAAATCGACATAGACTGTAATACTAGTTTGGCACGGCATTTCATGAGATTTCTAAGCAGCAAGTCCTGATGAAGCTGATGACGTTGCGTAGCCTAGATAATTCCATTAATCAAGACTAGAGAGATTCGGGAGCATGCTGTTTAACTCCCTCAGACATGACGATAAAAATAGTCTAAATGGCATGAAACTACTTGCAAATCTCTGCTTTACAGCAGCCAAAAAGTCCAAACCTGTGGTCTGTTGACACACAGTTTATATGACTTCTTTCAATAGCATTTTCTTCAGCAGTACGTAGAAAGGTTTTCTAGCAACCTGCAGATGGTCCTGGGTTTCCCCCCAGGCTGTGCCTGGTCTCTTCCCACCATAATGCTGGCTGCCGTCGCATAAGTGAAATATTCTTGAATGTGGCATAAAAGACCAATCAAAAAAAGATAAATAAATCAATAGCATTTAGAAGTTGAGTTTGATAACAAAACAAAAATATGAATAACAGCTTACATTTATTCATTGAGTGACGTTTTGGTATAGGTACTAACACCGATAACAAAAATAATATATGGATAACAACTTCTATTTATTCACTGAGTGAAGTTTCAGTATAGGCACTAATAGATGCTAAAGGTTATTGTTTAACTGGTGTATGTTTCGTCTATTGTATGTTTTATCTATTGTTCAATTGCTTAATCAACAAAGCCACCATCTCTTGTCAATCTTGTCAGTGTGTGGTATGTTTTCCGCTTTGTCCATATCTTGAAATCAACAACTTGGCCTGCTCTTTAAATACCTATTGCTGATCATTATGCTTGATAACAGTATTAATATTAATTAATACAATATTAATGTCTCTCATTGAATAAAAGTGTTCTTAAATATGGATATCAGTCAGCATGGACTTTGATGGGTTTTTTTTTTTTTTCAGAGTACCCAGTACCCGCCTAAAAACCACCAGGGGGGTCACCCTGACAGGTACGCACGGAGAGACTCCCCATCCTTCAGAAACAGAGACGACAGCCCCAGCAGTCGCCGCAGTCCTCGATACGCTAACAAAGCTTCGTATATTGAAAGAGGCCGAGAAAAGCTGCAGCAAGGTAAATATATTTTGACTTGTTCTACAGTGTCATAGGTTTGGCACTAAGATGATGTATATTGACATGTTCTGTGGATACACAACGTTTGGCACCAGGGACTAGTGGTTAGCGTGCCAGCATGACGCAATGACACAGGAGCCTCTCACTAACGCGATAGTTGTGAGTTCAAGTGCAGCTCATGCTGGCTTCCTCTCGGGTCGTACATGGGAAGGTCTCACAGCAACCTGCACGTGGTCATTGGTTTCCTCTGGGTTCGACCCAGTTTCCTCCCACCATGTTCTTGAGTATGGCGTAAAGCACCAGTGAAATAAATAAATTTTATATATCCTTGAAAGCATGGAAAGTTCTTAATTAAAAAAAAAGAATTGACAGCTTGTGAATTTCATTGAAAAGAAAATTTTGAAACATTTTCTGTTATTTTAGGTGATAAAGGATATGTTTAGTTGCTTTCAAAATGTTCTGTTTTTACTGGGAGCCAATAGGATTACAACCATCAGTAATGAACAGGAGTTGAAATGACTATGTCATGGTTGAAATGACCACACATCATGGTTGAAATGACCACACGTCATCGATGAAATGACCACATGTCATGGATGAAATGACCATGTCATGGATTAAATGACCACGTCATCGTTGAAATCGCTATGTCATGGATGAAATGACCACGTCATCGATGAAATGACCACAGGTCATGGATGAAATGACCACATGTCATGGATGAAATGACCACACGTCATGGATGAAAGGACCACGTCATGGATGAAATGACCACACGTCATGGATGAAATGTCATGTCATGGTTGCACATTTATGGGCTTTTATAAAGGATACATTAAACACCTGGTTCTTATTTTTTTAATATGGAGTTTAGGATGTGACCTAATTTATAAAAATGTAAAAAAGCTCCTCAGCTTTCTTCCTGGAGTGTGGAATCGGTTGTTAACAGTTTTCCTAAGGCCCTAGTAGTCTGTCTGGAAATTAAGCAGCCTGCAGTGGTGACCTCAACAGTGATAGCTGTCAGAACTCTTTTATTTGGGCAAAACCCTGAATTTGGAGCGCTAAGGTGATCACACATTTCCAGTATGTTCATCGATGGTGTAATTACCAAATACTCGCGACCAGTGAAGGGAAATACAGTGTGTGCTTTAAAAAGATGGGTTATTAAGAAATATAAAAATATGACTTGGAAATAAATTTATTTTGTTTTTGAATATCTTTTATCATTATGCTAAGACCATTCTCTTTGTTTCATAGCACCTTTTCATGTATCCTGTCATGTTTAAGTCAAAAAAATTGTGTCAACCCATTGTAAGAAATGATTTAAGTCAGCACAAAAAGTTATATTTTGCTTCCAAAAAAAAAAAGAAATAAAATTCAGACCATAATGCCATAATCAGTGAGTCATTGAGTCAATGATTTTTATGGTGGACAATGTCTTCAGGTTCCACCAGCTCGCCGGGAGATTGGCGCGCCAACCATTATGGTGGATCTAGCAGCAACGCTAACGGCGGTGGTTACGACAGAGCTTCTAAGGCTGCTAAAGAGTCGGCCAGCTCTGGCAAGGATTCCAAGGAAAGGGATCACAGATCAGAGGTGAGTAGTCTGGTCTTCTGTTTATACAGCTTGTATAAGCCTATAGTTACATCAGGAATGCTTGTAATTCCTTGTTAGGGCACCAGTGATCAAGAAAAAGAGACCAGATTGGCCCGTTTTTGATCGACTCTTAAAAATTCAGGGACAAGGCATGATTTCTTTTCCCAAAATTTTTGAAATTGAAAAACAATTCTGTTTTGGGCAGTAGAGCAAAAAATGCATCGATTTTATAGGATCATATGTACAAAGTAACATGTATGCAGAGGCCTGTCTCATAAAGTGATTTCAGATATTAGCCTAAAGTTGTAATCCAAATTAAACTCTTTTTAAAATCTTTCAGTTTTAAATTTATAAAGTTTGATTGCCAATTCTGTGTTGTGGTGTCAAATTTCAATGAAGTTAGAACATTCAGCTTCAAATATGTTGCGTTGACAAGAAGATTATAGTTTTGATCCTGACCTTTTGATTAGAATATCAGATGGTGTGACTAATTGTACCCGTTGATGCTGGAAAACTTATGGAAGAGAAGTTCTACTGTTAACATTTTCTAGTACATGTATGTTGGTGCTGATGGTACATGCAAAGAAAGGTAACAGTTGTGTTTTGAGTTCAATGCCAGGCTTGTCAGAAGCATCACGCTTGTGGAGCATGATTGGTTTTTAGCCACACCTCCATTCAGACGGGCAGATTTGCGCTAAGGTTTGTCAGCAAACTACAGATGGTTGTGGATTTTCCATGGGCTCTGCTGAGTTCCTTCCCACTATCATGCTGGTCACCGTCGCACAAGTGGAATATTCTTGCGTACGGCATAAAATACCAATCAAATAAATTTTATTGCATGTTTTTGTTTGCATGCTGGACCTTATGCCTCTTGTAATGTTGCGCTGTCTTTCTATTATGTCTTTTTAACTGCATAAAAACTGCATTTTTCATTGACTTCTGAGTGTCATGAGTTTTGTCATGCACTCTTCCAGCACTGTTTTACAAACTGTTACAATGTACATTAAACCTACAATTTCCCAGACAGAAGACCACGCGCAAGAAGTGATGATGCGCCAAAATAGCGTAAAGTACGCTATATCGGTGATGCATGCATTTATCTCAGTACATGTACCTGTTTTGATGCATGAACTGGTATCTGTTCTTCTGCAGACCATGCGTTGTGGGAAGCTTATGTTGTTGTTGTTGTGTGGTTAGGTACACAAGTCGGCGGTGGGCTTGTCGGGGGACTGGTCTGAACATATCAGCTCATCGGGGAAGAAGTACTACTACAATTGTCGCACAGAGGTCTCGCAGTGGGAGAAACCCAAGGACTGGGTTGACCTGTAAGTGTCCTCACCATTTCGGATACATTCTTTTTCACTTTTGTTTCATCCAATCGTTAGCCTTTCCTCTCTGCTAAATTAAACATCAAATGTGTTAATTACACAGTTACCAGTACATCTGTTTAGTCTGTAGGACTACCTATATGCCATCATGTTGAACAACAAATTAAACTTGAAAGCACAGCTCAAAGCACTTTGAGGACTTACATATTTCCCCACACTGTGACATGCAAACTGATCTACATGGTGTTTTAGTGAGGCAGCACTGCATAAATACAGTGTATGAGACACAGAGTTGCTAGAAGGGAACAGTACCACATGGGATGATGTATATACGGGTCAAAGTGTTTGATACCACAAGGTCTCCCGAATAATGTTAAAAAAAATTGAGGTCATCCAGTGTGTTCAGAGTTATAAATTGTATTAGATTCCATTTGTATCACTGTTAAATGAAAAAAAAATTGAATAAGAAAACATTGAAGCATCTGAAATTATGAATATTTGGAAGATACCAGGTCATCTTTGTGATGACCTGGGCTCAATTCAAGGTCATTGTATTTATTTTGAGCTCATAAAAACGAGTTAATTTTATTCATTAATAAGTATGATAAAAAAATTATTAAAGACATGAAAGTTTGATTTGGTGATGGAAATATGCATTGCTTTATGTCTGTACGTCCATTTTTAGCCCTGGAAGCCGAGGTTCTGACAGCAGATCAAAAGACAGCAGGTCAAGCAGTAACAGACAGCCAGCCTATACCTCAAACAAATGTAAGTCCAGCAACTTTGATGTAGTAGCTCATTCTTTGGTAATTTGTGGATTCTCACACTCTCACTGTGTGTGGAGCATTGGTGACAGTAATACTCAAAGTTAAGCTGGTTTAAATCCGATTGTGGCTTTGAGTCAGTTTGACGTGTGAAAGCAAAGCGGAGATATTTAATCTGGGTTATTTGCCGTTGCTTTAAACCAGTTTCATGTTTTGAACCGGTTTTTCTCTGTCATGTGAACGGTAACTGGATTAAATGCCTCGGATACGTGGAAGTCGGGATGATGTTGCATTTGCTAAACCGGCCTAAAAGTGACCTTGTGAACTGACAAGTGCTTGAACTGGCTTAAAAGTGGCCCGGCCGCATGGTCGTGTGAACGCATACATTTTTACTACTGGCTTAGATTTAAGCAGGTTCAAATTAGATCTGGATTAAATTTTGGCTGTGTGAATGTGAAAGTGGTTGATGACGCTCATTGGGCTGTTTGCACATGCTAACATTCGTTGTATGAAGACCACTTGGTTTCCATCAATAGGATGTGCATATAAGTATCTGTATCTCATGTGGGAAAGCCCATCAGTAACTTGCCCAAGATCGGGGGTTTATATGTACCCCTGGTCCCAGAATTACGAAGCGATCTGAGACTTATGTCAAAATTCCAAATCACTTTAAAATTGTTAATTCTAATGCAACAAGATGAGAATATTGCTTGACAACGTTAATTCTGGGTATGTTATTGCACAACAAATTTCAGGGAAAATAAGGGAAAGGAACATAAACATATCCAAGATCGCTTCTTGATCCCTTGGCCAAGCACTTGAGAATGTTAATGGGTTGAAACTTTTAAACTTCCGTCTTTTAGTTTTGTGTTTTATATACTTTTGCACATCTTGAATTTAGTGTTTAAGTTTTACACTTATGTGTCTGAGGACTGTGTTCCACCACTTTCTCAGGTTGTAAGTTTGTGTCTCAAAGGGTTTGCTAAGTTTTTCTTGTGATAGTGAGAAATAATCATGTTTTTCCTTTGCGCATGAACAGCCTCTGGAGATGGGGGTCGACATTCCAGCGCTGGAGACAGAGACAGACCATACAGGGCAAGTAACCATGGCAACAGGGGCTCTTTTTCCGGCAGTAAAAACACGGACAGATCTGGCGGCCTTTATTCCGGCCAACCCACGTCTTCAGCCGCCTCCCACGGTCAGCCACAGGGAGACTATAAGTTTTCAAATGCCGGAGGGAGCAGTGGGCACCCCCATCACAACTACGGCCCGATGGACGATGGCACGTACAAAGACAGAAGGAATCATAGTGTTTATCCTGCTCATAGTGGCTCGCACTCGGGCTATAAGCGGGAGCGAAGAGACAGCGACAACAGCAGTCGCCAAATGACCGGACATTATTCTTCACGGAGTACCGAGAAGAGAGCGACGGAAAACGACCGGAGAGGTAAGGATGCTCCCCCTTCTGTGCTTTCTTTCTTTGATTTTGTGTATATGTAGTCTCGTTTGTCTAGGATTATCTACATGTGTAGGGTCCAGCTGATAGCTGTGTCTCTGAACCATTTAAAAAGACGTATCAAATCCACTGCTGTCACTAAATTGCAGGGTTTGAAATATAGGGTGCAGTATTAGCCAATAACACCCCCAAAAAAGTTTTGCATGTTTGGGTGCACAAGTCACATCCTAAATGTGTTTTCCAGTTTGAGCCCTGAATCGTTATTGCCTTCCTTACATGAGCTTTATGTTCTGAGAACAGGAAGTCGTCTGAGCTCATGTCAAGCTGCAGAGAGCCAACAGTGTTTTCTGGCAGTGCTGATTTGTATGTTGTTCTTGTGTTCGAAGTGTTGCCACTGTTTTCTTACAGGACTTGGCAATGAGGAATTTATCTTAGAACTGTCATATGTATCAGTTACAGTCACTGTAGTCAGAAATTCCCTATTTCGTCTAATTTTTGGGATACCTGGTCTGCCCTTTTTAGCCAGCATACATGTAATTGTAGCAGGAATATTCACTTTCCTGTTTTCTCACTTGGCTAGTCCGTCTAGTGAAAAGTATACTCATGTCTTTACTTTTCCGAAAAGCTGGGAAAGAAATATAATATTCTGCTTTCAGCACTACTAATATCTATCCCCAAAATTAGGGTAATTACTGTATTTCACCTTAAGTTCAGCATTTTTCAGGTGATTCATTTTGCATGATGCTTATTGATTCATTCATCATATTGGGCCACTTATGATTTTTTTTTTTTAGAAATTTTATTAATTTCTTAACAAAAAAGCTTGTATGTAAGTGTTGACATCAAAAGTATTATTTTAAGGTCTCTGTTTGCTTCTGAAAGTGGAATTTTACATACCAAACTTTATTTGAAATACAGTATGTGTATATGTATAGATAGTATTAGTGCCACAGAAAATTTGTGAATTGCAGAATTGTGTTGTAAATTACTCCATTGTTGTACATACTGTATATACACTGGTAAATAATATGTCATTTCTTGGACGCTTTGTTGAACATTTGAGGCCTCCTGCACAAAGCAGTCATAGCCAAAGTTGATGGTAACTACCAAGGCAACATATGCTTTTAACATATCTGTGTCGCCATGGTATGTACGGTCAACTTAGCCAACGATTCCTTTGTACAAGCGGCAGCGGGTAGGGTTGTCAATTCTACCTGCCACTCCTATATATATACCCTAATTCTTTCCAACAACCACTGTGACCAGAATATTTTGAATCCTTTTTGAGAGAACTATGGGGAATAGAGAACTAATTTTCAGAGTTTTATGAAGCTTGTATCCTCATTGACTCAAACATATCATTTTTGGCATCATTTTCTCATAATTTTTTGCGTAAATTTTCTCTGAAAAAAGAGCTTTAGAGGTCAAAAAGTTTGAATATGTACAGCAAAATGTTACTTGAACATGAATATACATGGACAAATATTATGTTTGAAGGATTCTGAAGCATTCTTGGAGTACAGCATTAAACTGTAATTAGTGACATTAATCTTTATAGGATTCCGCAAGTGTCTCATTTCTTGTACTCTGTAAGTTAATAATGTGAAAATAAGTATATAGCAGGTCCTTATGCGTACATGTAAGAGTATGTAAGATGCTTAAGATCAGGCTTCATGAGCTCTCAGCGGTCAACCTGAATCTTAATGAGCTTCACAGGTTATGTATGTATACATGTAGGTAGTGAACATTGTGAAAACCACTGTTTGATGGGGGCACTGGCAGATTTTCCTCTCAAGTCCTGTGAATTGGGACATCCTCGCCACAAGTTTGTTGCACGTCACAAAAACTTTTTGCATGCTGCAACTTCACTGCGTATATAGTCTACGCACTGTGATGTTGCACTGTTGACGCTGCAATGGAATATCCATTACCACTGACATGACATAGTATGTCCCTCTTTGGAGTTCTGTCAGTATCCCATTGTTATTAGAAAAGAGGAGAGGCACTAAGCCTGTCTTTGCACATGGCTTGTAGTCTCTCCACACTAAAAATGAAAAATTAAGTATTCATTTGTGTAATGTTCGCTGACATGAACAGTGCGTTCATGCTAAAAGCTAAAGTTTCGCTCCTAGACTTGCTAGACTGTGTATCCCATGATTCTGTGGTGTTTGCTGACCTGTTAATACTGGCCATTTACAATTATCAATTAATAGGTACATTTCACGAATCCTTTAATCTTCATTGTGCAACTCGCTCTTTCTCTGCTCTGATTTTAGAAGAGGAAGTTGAAAAATCTGCCTGTATTTACTGAGGTACTGGTGTATAGTAAGCTTAATAAAATCTGGTGCATAGAACACTGTGACCTGCTGTGTTGAAGGTTGTTGCTAAATTTAGTGTGTGCATGTACACTGAACTGCTGTAAGTAGGTCACTGAATGTTGATTAACAACCAACCATGAGAGCTACACTCTCCACACAATGTACGTATGTACAACAACCCCGTTTACTGCAGAGTTTGAAATATGGCCTGCATGTATGCACTGATGCACCTTGTCTTCAACCTTGTTTATGTCACTGTCCGTCTAGAAAATGTGGAGCATGTACAGGTGTTGCAAACATTTCTTCAGTTACAAAATTACTAAAAATTTCAAGTGTCTGCTTTCCTTAACTCATAAAGCTGAGCCCTTAAGTGAAAAACAGTACAGCGTTAAACACCACATGTACATTTTTACAGATTTGTATGTATATGTCATGCAACAGATTTGATTCCTGATGACAGCACATGTGCATTTTAAATACTGTATTTGGCATAAAATTTGTGCAATGTTTTATGACCTTTACTAGGCTAATAAAATGCACTTTTTGTAGGGAATTTTCACTCAGTACATTTAAAAGTTCCTTTGGCGTAGAAGTACATGTACAGTTCTTGTGCACGTACCTATGTAAATTATTTTTTCTGTACCCATTTATGCCCAAGTTGTATATGATGTACCCTAATACTTCAACCTTTTCAACCACCACTGTGACCAGTATTTTGAAACAGTCCGAGAGAACTACAGGGTGTAGGGAAATAATTTGCACTGTTTTGCGAAGCTGGCATCTTTTGTGATTCAAAGAAATCATTTTTGTTGTCATTTTCATAATGATTAAATGCATAAATTCCATAGAAAAAAGTGCTTTAGAGGTATTTTATATGTACATACATACATATATATATATATATATATGCAAGGGTTCATAGAAGTCGTCTGAACAAGCCAGTATTCGTTCCGTCGATTGAATAGAAAGCTCAATAACTGGTCATATTTTGAGGTTGTTTTTTGAAAGAAATATTCAAAATTTTACATGAACTCAATTTAATTATACTAAATTCTGCAAAGCAACCTTTTTGCATTACGAGTTATCTTCCTTTTACGGAAATCTTCATTACTGTCTGCTTTGATTCGATTTAAGAAGGCAATTGTTGGAAGCGGTGGGGAGTATGAAATTAAACATGACATGTCTTAAGCTTCTTTGGTCCCTGCCAAATCGAGCCTTACAAATAATTTGACCGTCTTCGGCTTCCGATAGTTTTGTTTTTGACATAAACGTAGCACGATTGACTGCATGTGAGCGCACGCATTGGTTTCCTCTCCCTGATGTCAGGTGGCACTAATATCTTCAGCTCCTTTCAAGGCAAGCAGGCAGTTTGCCTCCAGGTTTCGTTTTTTCGAGTCTGAAGTTTGATAAATAGCTAATAGCAGTGAAGTTAAATTTGAAACCTTCTTTGCCAGATCTGAACATTAGCAACATTGTTTCTTTGTAAAATTGAACTTTTCATTCAAAAACTCAACTTGTGCCAGAGAGGACTGCAAGCTGTTGAAATCCAGCCATATTTGTCGTTGAGAACAGTGACAGTCCATTGATCAGTACATAAGGTAGCAATGTATTTTATCTCTCTAAAAATATAGCCTCTCTATTTAAAGATCATTTTTTTTAATACTTCATGGGGTAATTCACCATCTGTTGGTCTCGTGATCAGTAAGTCAAATCAGACTTTGTTTTGAACTGCTTTTGTTGATTGAAATCTTTGTTTATTTTGACAAGTAAGGATAACATTACAAGAGAATTTAGATAATGCACAGGACATTCATCCGGATGCACTATTCAAATCAGTTTCTAGTATATAATACATGTACATGTGAGGTGTTGCATGATTGCTGATTTTCTCTTTTTCTTTTTTTCTTTAATTCATTTTTGAAATGTCCTGATATAGACTGAGAGTGACAAACACATATATTCCATAAGCCATTAATGACCATTCTGTATTGGTTCATGACTAGTATTATTTTTTGGTTCATGTTGAGAGTTTCAGTCAGTTCTCGTGGTAGGGCGAGTCCATGCCGCCAATGTGCTGCACCACTGATGTATAATGCTTAAGACACCAGACGCCCCAGACACCCCACCCATTCACATTATACTGACAATGGGCCAACCAGACATATTTCTTTGCTCTTACCTGTCATTGATGAGTGCCAAGCGACGCTGCAGCAAGTACCATTTTTAAAACTTTGATATGACCCGGAGAGTGTCCGGACTCTTGGATTAGGCCACGAAAGCGGTCAAATTTGCATTTTATTATCTATATAAAGTTGAGCTGTCAGAATTTCCTTCAGTGATAAAAGTGTTTTTTTGCACAGTTTATGGATATTGCCCTTGACATGGAAAAAGAAACCATTGTTTCTTGAGGTTCTAATCTGAGCATGGGGATGTGACGCCAATACATGTACAATATACTTTTACATTCCTACAACACGCAACAATGAGACACAACGTCATACTTACGCAAATTTGAAAGATCTTGGTCAACTGCAGTGTGGCTTAAGCTTGCCCTTGATTGGTCTAAAATGCAAGACTTTTGCAGAGGGAGTGAAAGGGAACAGCAGCATGGCATATGCCGTTTTGGCACATTTTCTTCAGTTTTTGGAGGAGAACACACTGTAACAACTTGCGGGATTTGACTCAGTGCGAAACAAGGTTCGGCAGCATGGGGTTACACAATAAATGGCATGACAAAGGTGTTGAACCCTTAACCATGAATATTTCTCCATAGATGTGATAATTATATCTCATAAGGCATAAGGCTTCAAGTGCGTTATCATTTCCACCTCTCTAGAAAACATCCATGGTATTTTTCCATTACTGTGCAATATTTTCATTTTTGTTTAGATTTTGACAATTTCATGGTTTTGTGTATTTGAACAAGTTTAGGTAACATTTGAGTGGTAGATTTTAACAGACTTGTGTACAAAACATGACATTATGCATGAGAAGTTGCATGTCGGATCTTGTTGCATGACATAGGAATGATTAAACTTGTGCTATGACACCGTTCTTTTAAACTGAATGGAGAAAAAGTTTTCTTGGTTAAACCCGAGAGCCTCGGTCATGCTTGAATAATTCTGCCATACGTCTGCCAATGAGAAATGATTCTGTATCTCTTTAAATGTGGAGCAATCTGATATGAACTTTAGAAGAAATGTATGAAAGAACTGTAAATATGGTCTTCAGTATTTTCTTACGGAAATAATGGATTTACAGGTACACTGTATTATCTTCTTATGCACATGTACACCACGAATGGCCCATGAAACAATCAAGCCAAATTTCTTTTTCTTTTTCTTTTTTTTTTTTCCCTTTATTTCGGGAAGTGTTATACATGTTTAGGGATAGAAGGGCAGTATTTTGGACACCCTGATTCTTGTTTGGAATTAGCTGATGTCTTTAGATATAAACAACAACCTTACAATAAAATAAATTTATTAGAGATGAATCACATCTTCATATGGAGCATTTATGTAAATCAATATCATATGAAGTTTGCAGTGTTTTTATGCCTTATTCACATTAAAACTTTGTTGGTTTTCTACATGTACACATTCTTCAGGAAGATGTGAATGTGTTATGTCTTAAACTTGCTGCACTAATTTTATCTGAATTAAGGCCTTCTATTAGATCATTGAGTGTTATTGCAGTATCCCTTTATAAACACATTTTATTTTCAGTGCAAGCTCTGCTTGGATCTTTCTCTATGGCAGAATATAGTGAAGTTACAGCAGTGAAGTTGTATAAAATGATGCACGTTTTCAATAGCTTTTTCATGTTATGATGTGAAATTGGTACACGTTTGGCACAATGTTATACATGTGAATAGTTCAGATTTTCAATTAAACTTCATCACAAACACAGCATCAATTGGTTACATGCAAGACCATGTGGGCCAGAGCAGGGAGCTGTTTCTCAAAGGGGTAATAACCTTACACCGGTCAACGTATGTCATCAGAATGCGACGTCATGGTGGCGTTAGGACACCTATGAGAAACAGCTCACAGGACTTGCGCACAGGGGAAGAAGGTCAGCCAGCAGTTCATTGGTTCAGTACATGCGCAGCTGGGTAATCTGATACGCCACTACGCTAAAAATGAAAAAAGCACATGGCCAGTCAGACAAGCCGATGACAGTTGACAACTCCTGATGTCACTGATAACAGCCGGGATGCGTGGGCTGGCAGCCTCACATGAATTTTGTCAGGTTTATTGCTAATTATATTGTTTCCTTGGGAAGCAGAAAATACACATCATATATTGGTAAGAATTTATGTCTTGGTATAGGCTGTATGTTAATGTGCTACTATATATGAGGCAAAGCACTGAAAGGGGCTTAATTTTAACTAAGACATGTCAGAATTCTGACCCACATTCCAGTAGAAACTAATTATCTGAAAACACTACGAGTGCTATGCGTTATCATTACGTCAGGATCATGTATTGTTTCATGAGCATAGATGTTTGTTGAAGCAAGAGATGAATAAGTGAAGAATTAGATATACATGGTGACATCAAAAAGTAATTTTTGTAATATTACAATTGTATATTAAATAATAATAATAATCATAATCATAATCTTCGAGTGCCATAATGCAGTGTCATTTCAACATTTTCCAATTTTGCACACACATATCAGCCACGGTGCATGTATATATTTTATTTTTCACTTTTTTATGTTTCCTGAGCTAAAATTAAATTGCTTTTAGTACATTGCTTCATAGTATATAGGCCAGTTCCTAAAAACCTGTATGTTCCAACAGACACGTGATAGTATCCAGTGTACAGTTTCAGAATTCGGTAGGTCCTATGCAGCTCATTAAAGGAGAAGAAAACTTAAAAACATGACACTATAGGCTGAAAAGAGCACATTTTTTTCTATCTGACGGTGCCTGCTGCATAATTTTGCGAGTTTTCCTCGCCATACACGTAAAGCCTGAAAACGGCAAAGCTGGCATAAATCGCCATGAGTCCATCGCGTCCTCCATCTTTAACACCCTGTAATTTATGCTGGGGGTGTGTTGCCTCTCAGCCAATGAGAGTCTTAAAAGTACCGGCTTGTTTGTGTAAATTCGGAACCTACATCCAACATTCCGGTTTCACGATCATCAAGGGGAAAACGAACTGTACTGTTCGCTTCCTTCTGGGAAGAAGGGTTCTACCGGAAATGTATGAACTGCACTTTGGCGGTTTCCGACAGCAATTCTCCTCCTAACACAGAAGACTTCAGGACTAGTTCTTAGGCAAAATGGAGTTATTTATAATTTATTATCTTGAGGAACAAATTAGAATGTTTTTTGTGGCATGCACCTGCGAGGAAATGCATACTCTTTATTGTTATTTGATTGATATTTAAATTTTCTTCTCCTTTAGCATACCCCCTTGACCAAGATATACATTGTTACTAACCTACATGTACTTCCATGATGAATACTCTCTGCTAACCAAAGAAACAATGAAAATTAAGCAATAAACCTTACATGATTCATGTGACACTCCCATCCCAGGGGATGGCCGTTATCAGTAGTTGTGGGATGTTGTTATGGTCACTGCCTTGCCTGGACACCCAGTAGAGACTTGCCATGTGCTTTATTCTATTTTTAGCTTAGTGACATATCAGATTACATAGCTGCTCATGAACACACTGAACCAATGAACTGCCAGCTGACCTTCCCTTATCCGCACTCGTGGCACTGGTCAAAATTACATGTATCCACTCTATACCCATTCTAGACACGATTTACAAGGGCAGATAACTGCACTCTGATGGTGAATTGGGGCTATCCCTGGCCAGGCAAAATTTTGCCTTCTGTATTTCAGTTCGTAGACCGGGGCAATTTTTTGTATACAGTGTAGGTGATGTACTGTAGGCTATAAATGTTGATTTATAGCCTATTTATCCAGACATGTCTGTTAAGATGTGGAAGAGTTAAATACTAACCACATGTTATGTGTACATGCATTTCATTGATACATGCAGAGGTTGGTGGTTTTAATATCTGGTGAAGCCTTGTCTGATATTTAACTAAAACAAATGCATTTTCTTTTCTTACACTATTGCTGCACTACATGTAATGAGTTCTCTCCCCTTTATGTGTATTTCCAGGTTCGCACCAAACAGATGACATGGATATATCCCCGACTAACACACCACCGTACAGCCGTCAGAATTCTCGCCTCAGCGGCACACCTATTCTCCCCTCCTCCAGCACCCCGATAACGGTGACGACGCCTACGTGGGCCCAAGCCTATTCCGGGAGTGGAGTCTGTCTTACCCACACCTCCCCGCCGGTCAACTCCTCACATGGCCACCCCTCCATAAATACACTACTCAGCCCCTCAGCCCGACCTAACAATCAGGATCATGAATTTACTCAAAAAGGTGGGTCACTTCTTATAATTAGCAATTTAACAGTGTGCTAATGGCTAAAACCAGGGGGAAAATAACATATAGCAGGCCAGTTTTGAAATGACTTGCTAAAAATAAATTAAAAGAAAAAAAAATAGCAGGCCAATCTTCATTTTTTGTATGGATATTTGTATACTTGTATACATATATATATTTTTTTAACACAATACACGTTATTTTTAATACAATAACGTGAAGTAATCATGAATTCCAAAACCTTCAAATCAGAATGTAGGGAATACCTCTGCGACAGTGAGTTTCGATAAATTGTCAGGTTCGTTGAAAAAGGTATTGGATCATTTCAGATTTGGTCTGCAACTTTATTGAATAACATAAAATATTTTGGGACATTGTATAAAACAAGCCCTGGATGGGATTGATTATCATAGTACATGTACTCATTCACAGTTAAGGCCGTGGCTTTAAATTGACAAGATTGTCAGGTGCCTGGTGAAGACTGTGGTTTACTCTGTCATCCTACCCAGTAGCCCCCACCCTTATACCTGACCACTGCCATAAGTGAAAATTTTTGAGTGTGGTGCTCAAGGTCAATCAATCAGTCAACACACTCCAGGATATTTTTCAACAGCTCAGGATTAGGGTGGAACACACAGGTCAGAGAATGGTGGAATCGAAGGGCCAGTCGGGTGGTGTTATTCACTGTTATAATTATGTGATAAGCTGGCAACACCAGCGTTTTCGCTTTATCGTAAAGACCTCAATTACATGTGAACCTAATGACATTCGACGTACGTGTGAAGGCCTTGCAGCAACCTGCGGATGGTCGTGGGTTTGCCCCGCCATAATGCTGGCCGCCGTCGTGTAAGTGAAATATTCTTGAGTACGGCGTAAAACATCAATCGTATGAATAAATAAACAAATAATGACAGTGGAAAGATCCTAAGTGTAGCTACATGTATATTACATCTGTATAGGCACATGTACAGCATAGGTTTACCCATGGGGTGTCTCAGTGTTGTTGAGACATCCTTTTCTGACAAATTAACATGGGAAAATACAAGAATATTGGAAATGAGTATGATTTCAAATTCGGGCAATATGTATGATGTACGATGAGGACTTACAAGACTGTTATTTTGTGAAGACGGAAGAAGGGGATGTTGCTGCCCTTTGATGAACAGCTTTGATAGTGTTGATGTCTTTTTTTGTCATAGGGGAGGGGGAGTAGTTAGGGTGGCTTTAAACTGCAGTATTGCCTTAGAATTTCTGTATAACTTAACGTATTGGTTTGTTATAGATAAGTTTGAAATGTCTGTGAGTGAGTGGGTGTATGTGTCAATGAGATGGCCTCAGCGAAGATCAGGTGACTAAGGTTATGAACCCTCTGTAAATAAAGTTTATCAATAAGTCAATCGATAAACGGTATTTGAACTTAGTGCTTAGTATATTCAAAAACAGTATGTATATGTGCTGAAATTTACTAAGTATGACAACCATTGCTGTGTAGAATGAAAGAATTTGACACCAGTTCTCTAATAGTAAGGATGTATGTGTAACATCTGTTATTTTCTTTTCTCAAATCAGCCTTGCAAACTCTTCAGAAGTTACAAGAAGCGTTGAGTCAGCAACTGGCGAGAACAGGTAAGACTTCTAGAACACAACACCGCTATTGAACTGTACTGAGTTATCTCCCTTTGTAAATCTCTCACTTGCTGTGTCTTACTGTCAACCCATTGAGGAACATGGTCCAGTTTTGTGTGTGCCTTCATGGTTATGTATTTTATTCCATTCCACAAAATTCATAGAAGATTTTTTTTTTTGTCACATGGATCATGATCTGCTTGAGAAAGAAGTAGGGCCTGCTGCGGTTAGAAATTTGATACGGAGCTCTGAGGAATAACAGTGCTAGTCACCTATGTGCCATTTTGCTTGTTTTTTGACAGTTTTACCCAGTCAATGAAAAAAATCTGATCTCCTGAAGTTTCCTTTTTGTAAAGATGTAAAGTTTTGTGTTAGTTTTGAACTTCAGGACTCTTATCAACTGTGGACTGCATTTTGTGGTACCAGAGCATGAAACCAATGAAAACAGTTGCACAAGTTTATAAAATGTTTGTTGTGACATCAAAGTCCGTTTCAGTATGATCTTACATGTAGGTTATTTATTTTTCTTTCGGTATTATGAAGTCATTAAAACTCCGTATCACACATATAACACACCATCTCAGAACAAGCATATATGCATATTAATTTTGTCACAACACTAGAAATTCTGAATCTGTCTGTGAAGTTTGCTCAATGCTATCTGTCTTGATGTTAAGATTTTATTTTGTTTTCCAGTTCCAAGTTCCTCTCCTGGTGGATTGACGTTGTCCAATCAAGACCTTCTGTCAAATCAGGCCCAACGCCCACATGGGACACACTTGGTATCTAGTGCGGGAAGCATGGGTCAGACCGGCGTGACGCTAATGAGTATGGGCAGTGTGCCCACATCACAATCGCTCCACCATCAGCACCAGGCGTTGCATGACGACATGGAAAAAGGGCGCGAAACGCCACGCTCAGAGAAAAGTGTGCGGTCCGGGTATGTCTGCAGCGATTATTTTGAAATAAATATTTCAAGAATCTGTCCAACTGGATGAAGAGAGAGTTCTAGGCCATAAATGAAATTCATGTCTCTTGTGGTTGACGGGTCCAAAAAAAGGGCTGTGTTTATTGGAATTTTGATGACATTTCTTTCTGTATTTTCCTGCCAAGGTTAATTTCTTTAAAAAAAAAAAAAAAAAAAAAAAAAAACAGCCCCTCGCCTCCATTAGCCAGAATATATTTACAAATTGTGCTATTGACCTACGATATTTTTTTCAGATATTGTTAGGTTACCGCCAAAGATTTTTAAGGATAGACCTATATCAAAAGTAATATTTAGCAACTATTATACAATATTTATTTGCATGTATATATATATATATATATATATATATATGTATATGTATAAAAGTTTTTTATGATTTTTTGAGCATTGGAGATTTTGTTTTGTTTATGATGATTTTGAGTTGGGAGAAAATAATGCCAAGGGGAGGTAAATCTAGGGTTGTTTATCCTGTACATATGTACATGTATACTCTGTTTAAAGGACACATGAAACAGTTTGGTTTTATAACTTAATGCGCAGATTGTCATGTGTAATAACATTTAACAGTGAAAAACAAAGTTTTTAGCTTTCACTTTGGGAGGTAAAAATGGCTTCAAAGTACAGTTTTCTTTAGGCCCCAGCGGTCAGTCCGGAAATTTAAGTAGCTTGCAATGATGACATCAGTGATGATCCCTGTTTAAAAAGAACTCTGTTGGGGGCAGACCGAACAGGTCTGGCTGAATGGGGGCAGGGTTGTGGTGAACAGATGGAATGGGTGTGATGGTAGAGGCGCGGAGGGGGTACTAAGCTGGCCTGAAGCAGCCATGCAGTATTTGTGTACCTGTCACCCTGCCCACACTGTAGCGACACAGTTCACTGGGCTCGTGGCACTTTGGGGGTGTTCACCGGGTTCAGAGCAGGATCAATGATGACGTAATTTCTGAAAATATGCATAATATAGAGGTGTAATTAATAGGTATAAAAATACCCTCAAAATAAAATTTTTTAACAAACATTCCGGGCGTAATTTTCTTCAATTAACATAGAGACATAACCTTTGTTTTAAAGTTCCTTCTTGTGTTTCCTTAGAGTGCTTTTTTGCCATGTAAACATAAAGGTCTACTTGTTTTGTCTGTGTGTACAGGAGCCCTACCCCAAGTGTCAGCAGTAGTAAGGATGCCCCTGTGGGGTCCAGCGCCCTGCCTGTGGCAGGCATCAGACACACAACTCCCCAGCTGACGCCGTCCCTAGCCAATCACTTCAATGAAAAATTAATTAGTCATGTCCAGGGTTGGCAGGCAGACCATGCAGAAAGACAGGTGAGTTTGATATACAGGCTGGTAACTAACAGGTGGCTGTGTCAGCTTGGGATATGTGTAAGGACAGAATATGTGTGCGAGCCATGCATATGTGCAAGTTCAGAGTGTGCAAGTGAGCCCTGCATATGTGCGAGTTGAGAATATGTATGCAAGCTCAGAGTATGCAAGGGAGCCCTGCATGTGTGCGATCACAGAATATATGTGCAAGCTCAGAGTATGCGAGTCAACCCTGCGTGTGTGTGAGCTCAGAATATATGTGCGAGCTTAGAATATGTGTGAAGGCAGATGATTTTCTCCTCATACATGAAACCACACTGCCTTTGCTGAGTGATACAGTCCCACATGAGGTCATCCATTATGCTGTTAAAGTATTCCAGTTTAGACATACATGTAATAAAACAACATAAAAGTGGATAAATTATAGCAGTCATTTAGCATCTTCAACTTGCAGTATATACTGTAAATCATCAACTTTTTCGAACAATAAAGCACTTTTTGATCGAGAGGTTGAAGAGTTAGGATACATATTTATCTGTATTTACGATTATGCATGGCAACTGTCTCCTTGTTGGAGATTTGCTAACTTTCACCTAACTCCTGTTTTGTTTTGTTTTCAGGCGAACCGGTTCATGGAGGAATACTTGACAATCGGCAGCGTTCATTGTCAACATGTGTCAGTGGAACTTAAGAGGGCTCGCTCCCTGGTGCGACTAGCTGCAATACAATCAACGTTGCACGAACAAAGATGTGTTGCGTTAAACGCGCTCAAAAATCAATGAGACACGGCTAGTTTTTAAACTCCTGTATAAATATATTAATTGTAAAGTTATGAAAACAAAAAAAAAAAGTGCGGTTGTCTGTGAACGAAGCCTTTGACTCAGCCTTGGGGGCTGAGTGTTTTTTGTTTTTTTTTTTTCCTTATGGTCATTTGTGTGTCCACCAATACGGATTACTGGGATATACCTGTCACTGTTGGAAATCGTCAAACGTCATGGGCGATTGGGTGAGTGGCTAGTTTACTAACAAACTCTGTCCGCTAAGATGGAGCTACATGTGTATGTATTTTGCTGTTACTGCTCCTGTTCCTCTCAGTTAGAATTGCAATTTTGGTTACTTAAAGATTTTTTTTTTTTTTTTCTTTTTCATTACACATATTCATTTGTTAACAAAGATTCATATACATGTTTTTCTTCTTGTTAATTTTTATTTTGTTTGTCTACTGTAGTACTTGAAAGTGTTAAATTCTTTTTTACCATTCACTTCTGTCTTGAATAAAGAAATTTACATGCATTTTCCGATCAAGAACCAAAAGAGCCTATTTTATAATGCCTGAAGTGCTGCTTTCAGTTAAAATTTCTTGGAATCTAGCACTGAGCACCTGGGTGACTGCATTTTCCAGTAGGTTTGACTTCCTTGTAAAAGCTTTGCAGTTCATTTCTTGCGGCTTTATTTGTTGATTCGTTTACTACACGAGCATTTCTATGTTATCTGTACATGTACCTTGTATGTACTGTAATACAATGCACATTAATGCTCTGCTATTAAATTATGCAGGAAGCTACTGCTGGCTATCTCATCATTGCTGGTTGATTTGATTCATATAAACATTTGACATGCTTTCGGGTTGACTGTTGAATGGTTAATGTAGATTGTTCTTTGTTGAATTGATTTGTACCCTTCTGGTCAACTTAGCTTTTAGAAGGGTATTGTTTGTAGTGGTCTTTAGAAGGCTGTGACCAGCTACTAGAACTCAGGGCACACTTGCATGAAGCCGCATTAAAGCTAAGTGCATGTAACTACCATGGCGAAGCAATGCCTACAGTGCTGGTTGGCATGGTACTTCCATGCTCTCAACATTACGAGGGCTTCATGCAAGTGGGCCCTGGCTCGCATGCAGCCTAAATGGTTTCCTATCAAACACAGCAGCCAGTCAGCGCAGGCTTTATTGTACATTGTTACAAATTAAATTTTTGTCCAACAGGGAAAAGCATCTAAATTACTGTATTTAACACATCTAAAGGTTAGTTTGTAAAAATGAAGTTTCAGAAGACCTTAAAATACTACTTTTGATGCCAGGTCTTTTTTAATGAGAAATTACTGTAAATCCACGACCTTTTCAAACCACTAAAGCACTTTTTTCAGTGAGATTTAAACATACAAATATTAAAGGAAAAAACTGCTAAAAATGATCAGTGTGTGTCGTTAAATATGCAAGCTTCATAAAACTGTACAAATTATTTCTCTACACCGCATGGTTCTCTCAGAATGTTTCAAAATATTGGCTGCAGAGGCAGTTGAAAAGGTTGAAGAATTATTGTAATCAAACTGTCGTGCTACAAGGTGGATGAATCCATCAGCTTCAAGCTAAGTGTGCTCCCTGAAAAATGCAAAAAGTTTAGGTGAAGTAGAAATATAGTGTTGTCCTACAGGAAGATACATTTTCTACCTGTAGGTGTATGCACATCTGTACATCTGCCCTTTTTGGTTTGGTCCCAAGTAGGACAGGAAAATGTAATTATTTCTCCTCTGTCTGTTTAGATGAAAGAAGCAAGGTGGAATACGTATCACCAGTAATGCAGTAGTTTCAATTATTAGTCGTAGTCAAGACATAGAATTAATAAGTTTCCAACTTCACAAGTTCACTGAAATAGAAAGTACTAAGCTGGCAACATGACAAAGTGCTACTGACATAAGTATTGACCAGTATTGAGGGCTTGTAACAAAGTAGAGTCACACATTATGCTTATCTGTTTTTGCCTGCCTGATACACATACTGTAGTTTTGTTCACCTGATAAAATATGTTTCAGTCCTTTGTTTTGAAGATACAGCACCGTGTCCTACATATCGAATGATAGCCTATTGGGGAAAATTCAACTTTCAGCACCAGAGTTAATATTTATTTGCCCATAAAAATGTATTTTTCGTGCAAATTTTAAGGGCAAATTCATTTTTTTACGCTTTACATTACAAATTAGCAAATTCTGAGGGCATTGTTCTGTGTAGACTGGTAAAATTAGACTTTTTGTTAAGCTCTGACATTTGCAAATCTGACCAATTTAGTTTTGTCTGTACATTAATATCTATCAGAGGTTGGGGACTCTTCCAGTGCAAGTCTTTACTATGCACATGTAATGATCTGCAATTTATTGCTTTTGCAGTTCCTTAATTTCAAGGTTACCTGCTCTACTGTTCTTGTACAGATACATGTGTACTAAGATCTGTCAGTTTTGTCGAAGCAAATGCGATCAGGCGTACGGTAATTCTTCAACCTTTTCAGATGTTTGCAAGGTGTTTATTCAAGCTTGTTCTGAAGGTATTATTCTGTGTTGACTGATAAAATTGTGTATTTTTTTTTGAAGCCCTGGATGATCTAGCCATTGTAGTTTCGTCTCCAAAATGAAATTAAGATATGCATAAATTGCACTGAAAGTTGAAAAGTTGAGGAATTAGGGTACATATATATACTGTCTTTGCAGTAAGATTTTTTATTACTGTAATTTCTAATTTTAGCAACAAATTTGCATGCTAAGGCTGATTTCATACACTTGCATTAAGGTTACACCCCTGTCCAATTTATATATGTAAATGTAGGTGAAACAAGAAGGGTCTCTGTTGAATGAAATCCTGGCAGCTAAAACTGCTGACATGCTTACACGTGTAGATGTATTGTTTCTTCCTGTGCTAGAATGTTGCTTGCTGGACAAGGAACAACTTCTCAAATTCCTCATTCTAGGAGTTGCAGAGACGGCTTTGTTAGCATTTTCAAACACAAAAACCTTGCAGAAGTACGTATAATTGACTGTATTTTACCAAAAGTTTGATAGGTAAAAACACACTCTTAGAAACACATAACTGTGAACGTTTTAAAATGATACTATTGATGCCAACACTTACATTTAGGTTTTGCTGATCAGAAATTAGTTAGACTTCAGCAAAACAAGGTCGATGAGTCAATCAGAGCCAAGCAAAATGTGTCACTTGAAAAAGGCTAATTTCCAGGTGAAATACAGTACACCTGTAGTTGTTCAGGTGCATGAAACCTGCCATAATTCATCTGTTCTATTTATGGACCTCTATACTACAGTTGTGCATCATGTGACGACTTAAATCTAACAACCCAATCAAGATACATTTACACCTCAGACAACTTGATGAATCTTTCATAGAGTTTCAGAATTTGTCTTTCTTGATATCTCGGTAGGAAGTCAACAATACCTTATTTTGGTTCCAGTGGTGCATTTTGTGTAATAGGGACGAAGGGGACATAACTGAAGACATTTGAGTGGAATATTAAATTCTTTCTTCATAGCTTTTTCTCAAGCGTGATATTTTTTTTTATCATTAATCAAGGCCCAGATGGTCAGAAGAGTGTTAACAGTACATGTAAAGTCAGGCTTAATACTAGTTTATCCTGACACAAAATAAATGGGGCATTAGTTAATACTGTGGTGAAAATTAATACCATGTTTAAGTTCTTGTGAACAGTTGGGCCTAGGGGCCCTTTTCACAAAGCACATGTAACATTACGTGTACTTAGCTTCCATGGAGACCAATACTGTAGGTGTTACATCATCATGGTACTTACATTAACAGGGCCCAGTTGTTCAAAACTGCTTAAGACTTAATACCAGATTTAACTTTAAGCCAAGTCTTTAATTTAGTACTTGGCCTTAAAAATTGTGTACCAGTATATTAAATATGAACTGAAACTGCTGCTGATATAATTTTACTTTGGAGAACTGCATTGGCTGTGAGATTGTCTAAAATTTTAAATATAAAATATGACTTAATACCAGTATTAGCTAATACACTTTCGAACAACTGGGCCCAGATGACCAAGATCCTCCGTTTGGATACTTCCATTGGCGTTTAGTTTTGTGTAGTATAGGGATGGAATAAATTGCCATCTTGTACTCAAGATTAAAACGTTTTGACAGTTTCCCAGTGATAGTGTGTCACCTGTATCCATAATAATGGAGACATACATGTAACATTTGACCTAATGGCAACACGCTACTCCCAAGGTTCACGATGGACAAGTGTAGGCCCTGCCGTCTCAAGCTGAAGATATATATATTTTGCTATAAATGTTCACCAGCCATGATTGACTGAGTGTGCTATGTGAGGGTGTGATTGTAGCATTCACTCAGCCTGCCACAAAGGTGGTCTTGTCCAGAAATAAGCTTTTTCTTCTTCTTACTGCACATGTATTTTGTGTATACATTGGTTACAAGAGGCTTGAGACAGACTTACGGTCAGCATTTGTGGAGAATGGCTTGTGAGAACGCTAGGATGAGAGTCCGAGCAAACAGTTCATATAATTAAACTGTCATCTTTCAAACTGAAAATGGAAGTGAATGTAGATGCATTATTAACATGGTTACGTACTAAAACGTTAAAATTTATAGTATAAACATGTATCAGTTTTTAAGCGAGACACAGCTTTATTAATTAGAGGAGATCTGTAAGGGTAATCAGAAGTCCAGGATAATTGTAATACGTATGGTACAAAGGAATATTTTTGTTACTTGACGGTGGATATAATACTGGTAATAATTCTGGGTTGATTAAATGAAGAGATCTGCCAATTTGTAATGGTGTAATTCTTCTCATTTTTGGGACAGGTATTAGTAGTGTTGAAAGTGGTGTATTACATTTCTTTACCAGGCTTTTGGAAAAGTAAAGATATGAGTATGTTGTTCATTAGATGGTCTAACCATGTGAGAAAAAAAGGAACTCAATATTGCTGCTAGAATTACAGATGTATTGGCTAAAATGAGCAGACCAGGTGTCCCAAAAATTAGAAGAAATAGGGTATGTAGATGATTGATCAGAATTCCTGCACATCACTGAAGATTTCTCACACTTGCATGTCATTTACTTGTATGCTACTGTTGGGAATTCTCACCCATGTACATCTGCTGGTGTGGTACTGTTGGGAATTCTCACCCATGTACATCTACTGGTGTGGTACTGTTGGGAATTCTCACCCATGTACATCTACTGGTGTGCTACTGTTGGGAATTCTCACCCATGTACATCTACTGGTGTGCTACTGTTGGGAATTCTCACCCATGTGCTTGCATGCTACTGTTGGGAATTCTCACCCATGTACATCTACTGGTGTGCTACTGTTGGGAATTCTCACCCATGTACATCTACTGGTGTGCTACTGTTGGGAATTTTCACCCATGTGCTTGCATGCTACTGTTGGGAATTCTCACCCATGTACATCTACTGGTCTGCTACTGTTGGGAATTCTCACCCATGTACATCTACTGGTGTGCTACTGTTGGGAATTCTCACCCATGTGCTTGCATGCTACTGTTGGAAATTCTCACCCATGTACATCTACTTGTGTGCTACTGTTGGGAATTCTCACCCATGTACATCTACTGGTGTGCTACTGTTGGGAATTCTCACCCATGTGCTTGCATGCTACTGTTGGAATTCTCACCCATGTACATCTACTGGTGTGGTACTGTTGGGAATTCTCACCCATGTACATCTACTGGTGTGGTACTGTTGGGAATTCTCACCCATGTACATCTACTGGTGTGGTACTGTTGGGAATTCTCACCCATGTGCTTGCATGCTACTGTTGGGAATTCTCAACCATGTACATGTACTGGTGTGCTACTGTTGGGAATTCTCGCCCATGTGCTTGCATGCTACTGTTGGGAATTCTCACCCATGTACATCTACTGGTGTGGTACTGTTGGGAATTCTCACCCATGTACATGTACTGGTGTGCTACTGTTTGGAATTCTCAACCATGTATATGTACTTGTGTGCTACTGTTGAGAATTCTCACCCAAGTACATGTACTTGTGTGCTACTGTTGAGAATTCTCACCCATGTAAAACTGGCTGCTTGAAACTCTCACCACGTACAAACATCCTTGCTTTGAATTTATTGTTAATGTGAAAACAAGTGATACTGTTAGACGATTAACCAATGGCAATAATGCAGTTATCAGTATCGGTCAATGACTTTGGCATATGGGTAATTAACATCACAAAATATTGCTAGTGATTTACTGATTAATGTTAGTGTTTTTTTCTAAATGCTTGTAAAGACAAAGTGTCAGTTCGTTCTCCCATTGTGCTAAGATGACAATGGAAAAGTTACATCTACAAGTCACAGTGTTAAGAAGGAGTGATCTTCCATAAGTGTTACTTTGATGTACATGGGCGCAGTTATGGACATTTGTGATCTACAGTCTTAGGACTAATGTTTCCAGACCTAAGTTTGATATTCAAGTTCATTTGCAGTAATATAACTGTAGTTTCTTCTAAATTATTTTTTGACTTGCATGTATGAAAAGGCTATGAGAAAGACAGGAAAACAGCTTTTGCATACATATCTTCTGTATTTTTAAGAACTCTTTTGCATGTTCACTTAACTGTTGCTGTCTGACATCCAAGATGGTACTTCATGAGTGTGAGTTTGCTTAACGGTGTATCCAGTATTTACCAGTTCATTGAGAAGAGAAACGCACAAGGATAGAGGTGTTAGGGATGGATAATGATACTGGTAGCCAGAAAAGTACACACATACTGTACACTAGCCTGATATACAACATCCCTTTTTGTTGGGTCAGAGACGTCGCCGAGTTAAAGCGCAATGAAAGTTCAGGTACATTTTGCTTCGAGTAACGTCGCTGCTTTTACATGTAGAAACATGAACAGTGTAGTAAAACAGTGAAGTCAAACGTATGCGAAGAAAGAAGAAAGGAAAGTTTCTCTGTTTTTTTTTTTTTTTTTTTCGTAACAGCCATTTGTCATTCTCATGAAAGAAAAGAATGAGGGCATCATCTCGTACAACATTGTGGACAGTTTATATTCATTTTAGTTTGATACAATCCTTTTGAAATGGTATACTCACCTATGTATGTCCAGACTCATGTAGACTTGCCTTTATATACTTTGTACCTTGCAGAATTAATGCTTTAATATTTTCTTTTCTGGATGAACAGAACTTGCAAAGAAAACAAAAACAAAGTAATCTGTATAGCTATTGAGTGGACGTTCGCACTTTTTGTTCAAATTCCAGTTCACACTTGTTGGAGACATTTCACTAAACCAGTGCTGATTTTTTCAAGTACTATAATTTCAGATGATTGATGAACACAATTGCAATTGTTGCAGCATGTTTAATTAGCTGACAGATTTTGTACAGAATTCATATTTTGTGTGAAAGACGGAGTCTGAATGCGATGTTTGTGGCTTTAATTTGTGACTGCATGCTCCTCTCGATCATCTGTTGTACACTTCATTCTAAGCCAAGAGTCCATTTTGCCGTTTGGTGCACAGTGGCAGGAAAAACAAGGGCAGTAACTATGTTCTCAGTTATCTCGGTGGTGTGATTGACCAATCAGATTGCGTCAGAGTTAGTCATGAATGGAGCCTGTATATTGTAGTCTGGTTTAAATAAAAAAAATATTGTACTCATTGATTTTATGCTCCTGCTTATGATTTTTTGTTAATAAAATTTCCCAATCTTAATACTCAAAAGATGTTTTGATACATGTACTGAACTTGTGGAATTCAGGTCTCTTTCTAAAAACTATGTACTCTTTGTTTATTTTTTTTTCTGTTGACAACATCTTCTTGGGAAGATTGAAGAGAGACTTGGCAAATTTACAGACAACAAGGTTTAATGAAAGTCGCATGTCTTCCAACCACACTAGATTTGTTTGCCCTCATCATTTTGTTTGCGTTATTCTAAATGAATGATCAAGATACTGGAAGGACATAAAATTTCTTAATTATTGTCTTATTTCACCTATTCACAGAAGACATTTTGGTGAGCTCTGCAGAATAACCTTGGTTTAGGTTATATATTCATTGGTCTTCAATATTTTGAAGAAATTTGTCCGTTACTGGTCATACCTGTACATGTATCAAAATATCTAAAAAAAAAAAAAAAAAATAGGTAGTCATGTTTCCATGGATTGCCAGTCAGCATACTATGATATGCAAAGTACTAGCTTTCCATTCCACTGCCCTGTATATACTGTGACTGAGTGGGTGGCAAATTTAGCTTCTTTGTCATGATATTTCAGTGAGGCAGCACTATACTTGTCAGTATGGTAGCCTGGGTTCTGTCACATTCTCAGGCAATGAATTTTTGGGTTTCCATTGTTTCCACTGTTCGCGGAGCCTGGTTGGCAATGAGTTGTTGATGGTAACGTCAGGCGTGTCCGCAGCGGTCTTCGAGATGGCTAAAGGTTATCTGCTTTAACCCACCGGTATGTACGTTACATAGATCAGCCGAAATACACAATTACATGTAGTTAGTTGCTGCTTGGTGGGTTTATTTGGTGATCTCGTCTTTTGTGCACTGTTTTAGAAGTCTTCATTATCACATTGAAAACCATTCACTGCCTCATGTTTTAAATATGTTCTGGACACAAAATGGCTGAAATATTGCCAGTGTTGTGCAATAATCATGTATTTATTCATTCATCCATCAAGATAATGTACATCAGGTACATGCATGTCGCCCATCGGAGAGTTCACCAGTGATTTGTTAAAGGAGGAAAGAACATAAAAATGATGCCAAAGTCAGATGAAAGAGCGTCAAAACTTAAAAGCCCAGATATTAGGTATTTTGGAGGTATCACAGAATGTCCTTAGTACTGGGTATTTTTCTCAACAAGTAAACGTCACAAGGTTTTCGTTAATCCCACCCCCAGAATTGTGCGTTAACTGAAAACTGAAAATTATGCCAGAATATTTAAATGAGGTGCTGTCATGGGAAACTCTTATGACTTCTTCGCACCTGCATCAAGACAGTCCAAAACTGCGAACTCATTTGTTCTTCCCTTTATTATGTGACAATTATCGATGTACATGTATGTGTGCTCTTTAAACATTTATGAAGTACACACCCACTGGAACGTCACTGAAGAAAGCTATGCATTCTACTGTCATTTGGACCGTCAGTGTAGCATGTCCACGAGACTCCTCATTCCGTGGTAATGGAGCATGCGCACAGTGCTCGGTAAACTTCATATGTAAACGAACATAGCCTATTAAACGACTTAAGGCTCGTGACATGATCGGCCAAATAGATTCGTAAAAAAGACCTTGACATGCTGACGAGGAAATCTAGAGTTGTAATTGGTGGTCAGTTTAAACGGTGGAGTACACTGAGTAAAGAAAAGGGTCTCACAAAGCACGAAGATGTTGCAAAACTGTGGGTGCAAATGTTGTTGTTGTTGTGGGCAAGGGATGTTAAAAAACAGACACATGTGCCTGACTATTAATTTGATGAGAAGATTATTCGTAACCTTTCCTCAAAGCTGTTAAAGCTGCTGTACTCTGCATATGTCTGTGTGTATCAATATTTCAAACTTTCCAACTTCGTTGACTGATCAAAAGTTGGTGTCGAGAACTTTCCGAAGGCTGCGCATGTGCTTCGGGTTGAATATTAATGAGGCAAAATATCCCGCCCTCTTCGTGTTGAATTCGAACAACGACACAACTTCCCCGGCTCGTACAAACAAGCTCGGTGAATACTAATTATTTATGAACGAACTTTAAAACTTCGTTAAGACGTCGAACTCAAATTTTTTTTTAAAATCCAGATTTTGGGCAACCATGTCACTCCGATATTTCTTTCATTAGAAAAAGCAATTTGAAAATATTTATGTGTGGTGGGTATTTGGGACCACTTCTTGGTAGTTACCGTTGCACAAAAATTTCCTAAATAAGGATGTGTTGCTTGTCTAATAAATTTATGTGAATGTAAATTTAATTGTTGTTCATGTCCAAACATATGTATTTAATCTGAATTATGACAAGATTTTTGAATATATTAAAAACATAAATATGATCAAAATTCAGATTGAACACATTTGTTAGCCAAAATTACTAAATTCTAGTGCAAATATATTTATTAAACAAATGTTACATCCTCATTTATAAAAAAAAACATTATTACACAAAGACTATAAATACCAAAATGTGGTCAAGGTTTATCAAAACTATGTGTACAAATACTTCAATGTATTTTCCAGATTTTTTTTAGGAGTGTTGAAAGGCATTCAAATATTTGAGTACTATGGTGGGCTTAATGAACCATACTGACGGTATCTAGGAACTCTTGACGTCACGTCACCTTTGTTTTTTTCCTCATGTTCACCAGAAGGAAGGAAGTTTGGGAACATTATTTCAGTAATCTTTTACTCATGTGAAGAAAGAGTTATTCCAACATTAAGTGTTGTGATTAGAGTTGAAAAAACTTCCTGTGGTAGGCATGCTAGCGTAGCACAATGAAACAGAGACCTCTTTTTTTTTTTTTTTTTTTTTTCACCCATGCAGTTGCTGTGAGTTCAAATCAAGCTCATGCAGGTCTTCCAGCGACCTGCGGATGGTTGTGGGTTTTCCCCGTGCTGTGCCCAGTAAATTTCCCCCTATCATAATGCTGTTCTCTGTCGCGTAAGTGAAATTGTTCTGAGTCCGTAGACTGGAGTAGGAAAGTCGACTGGGTATTTTATTATCTGATCGGTGTTCGATCCTAGTCAAATCTATTTCACTTCACTGCGGCTGCCTAATGGTTAGAGTGTCCGCCTTAAAACCAGGAGTCCCGGGTCCGGGTCCAAGACTTTAAAAATGCTACATGTTGCTGCCTCTCAGCACTGAGAGGTACATGCAAGAGCAGGGTTGATCCGGTGTCAGTATAATGTGACTGGGTGAGGTGTCATGTCTGGTGTCTTTGACCCGATACTTTAGTGGTGGCATTGACTCACCCTGCCACAAGGAGATACAATACATGATATGTACACATATCTAATGATAACTCCTTGTCATACGACTGAAACATTGGTAAGTACAACTTGAAGTTCCACATATTTGTACGTACTTCAGTCAACCTGTGATAATGAACATGTTGGAGTTTCGAGTTTGAACTTTTCTTTTCAGGTGAAACAGCCCTACTCTGCTATGTGACCTGTCAACAACGTTAAGCAACTGTTGTTGATTACATTTACAATATAACATGTTTGTCGGAAGTTTCAAAAAAGTAATTAGCGTAGACGAATGGAGAAACTTGACAAGCTAAATGTTAGTGAATTTCAGATGTTGTCATTTGGGCCTCAGGAAGATGATCAGACACACAATCATTAACGTCAAGAAACATTGCGTAACATTATTCGCCACTCACTTGATACAGTAGGACTGTTTTTATCTTTAACAAGTAGAGAGTTTGAACTCGAAACTCTCCTAAAGTTCATATGAGGCCATAAAAACCCTTGAAATTGCAGTTTACTTTTCAATATATAGGCCGTAAAAGGCCTTGAAAATTTGCTGTTTTCGTAGTCCCATCTGGAAAAATCTTGAAATTAGGTATTGGCTTGGCCTAGGTATTGTGGGCTGGTCCATGTAAATGTACAGAGAGCAACTCGATGGATTGTTAGCAGGATTTGGTAGGAGGATGGCTTGACTGGTATGGTCACGGTCTGATTAGTGTGCCGTTGTCATTGTATCCATGAACTTATAAACGCCACTTTGTAATTAAGAGAAACTTTCCTGGATTAATGAAGTGACCTGGGAAAAGTGGTTGTGGGTCAGGATTGATCGATTTATTTATTTGATTGGTGTGTTATGCCGTACTCAAGAATATTTCACTTCTACGACGGAGGCCAGCATTATGGTGGGAGAAAACCGGGCAGAGCCCAGGGAAAACCCACAACTACCTGCAGGTTGCTGGAAAACCTTCCCACCTACGGCCAGAGAGGACGCTAGCATGAGTTGGACTTTAACTCACAGCAAACGCATTAGTGAGAGGCTCCTGGATCATTACGCTGCGCTAGTGCTCTAACCAACCTGGCCTCCAGACAGGACTGAAGATGTTAGATAAAAAATATGCGTGTAAGCTTCACAATTTATTTAAGACGAACACTTTGTTATCATGCACATTTGAAAAACTTCAGACACTTTGTGTACATACGTTAAGTAAGCTTTACTATGCACACATATAATTTTCATCATGCGTAAACATAGTCTTTGGTGAAAACAGAGTTCTGTAAATCGGACTGTTCACCTTTATACAATCTTCATGGATTAATGTAAGCATAAAATTAACAAACAGAAATTTCATGATCTTTAAAGAACAAAACATAAAAATGATGCCAAAAAAAGATGAAAGAGCGTAAAAACTTTTTTGCAAATATGGTCACTAATATTTATTTGGATTTTTTTTTTTCAAGAGAAAAGGGTATTTGAAAAAGTTTTGTATGGTGGATATTTGGGACCAACTTTTGGTATCTTTATCTTTGTTGCATAATAATGTTCTAAATAAGGATGTGATGCTTGTCTAAATAACTTTATTTGAATGTAAATTTGTTGTTTATATCAAAACATATGCATTTTACCTAAATTATGATAGTATTTATGAACATATTAAAAAAATAACTATGATCCAAGTTGGGCTTTTATACATTTGTTAGCTGAAAAGAACAAATTCTGGTGCAAAAATATTTATTAAACCTGTCTTACATCCTCATTTATGACATTATTAAACAAAGACTATAAATACCAAAAGGTTGTCCCAAATACCATACAAAAATTGTTTTCAAGTGTCTTTTTCTCCTTAAGGAAAAATTGGAAAAAAAAATTGAAGACCACATTTAGGAATAACTTCTCGCACTCTTTCATGTGAACTTTATGTCATTTTTATGTTTTCTCCACCTTTAACCATGCCGAAAAATGCAAGGCTGCAATAGACATTCTACCAAATCGCCATTTAACCATAATCATTCTAACGAACTTTATCCAGACCATACATGATCACTACATTACTTTCACTTCAGGAAAAAAAATCACTTACACAGACAACACAAATACATGTATATACAGAGGAATGACTTTAATACTACGTTGCTTCTAGATGATGAACGAAAACCTTGGCTGACCAACTAACAGATTTAAACCATGAACGCATTTTGTATTTACTGTTGGATTGAGGCTTTTCCAAATGGTACAAATCATGTCACATAGAGGAATTGCACATACATGTCCTGGACACCTATACAACCATTCATTCATGTACATGTTGTTTTAGTAAGACACTTAATCCACAAGTTTATATCGAGACATTAAGAAAGGAATATCGGGATTCAAACCCTGGTTGGGTGTAAAATTTTCACTCTGAGACAAAAGGTTAAAATTTCACACCTAGTGTACCGGTACGAAACATTGTTTGATACTCCATCTAGCAAGTGGGGTTGAGGGCCCTGGATGCGTAGTTAAAGTTACTTGTTTTTCATGTACTAGGACACGCAAGGTACTGGTTCAATCCCAGCCGTTGGCAGAAAATTTGTGGAATCTCTCACTGTTCATGCGGGATTGGTGACAATAATTGGTCCAGGTAGTCACTTATACGACTGTACATGTTTGCGTTTCTTAACATCTGTTTTGAAGACCTGCGCTCAGTTTCACAAAGATGTCGCACATGTACGATAATCGCACATATAGGACAATGGTGAGATAATAAGAGACTTACAAAATTTCGCACGAAAAATGTACGATAAAAAAATGATGTACGCCGCTGTGTGCAACTGTGCCCTGTTGCCTTGTACCAGATGTACATCACACACTGGAAAAGCTGTCAGTAACTTGACAAAGGCCGAAGGTTTATGCTAAGCTAGCCATGCAGCCTTGGGAGGGTGTAAATGTATGTATACATTGATCAGTGATGGTGGGGCTGGTTATTTACATGAACGTCTTACAATTAAAATGTACCTTAGCAATTTAGCAATCAAAATAAACATGGATGAACATGGAACAATCAAACTACAAGTACATGTGGACTGTCATTTACAGTCTAATTTACATGCAGACTGTCATTTACAGTCTAATTTACATGTAGACTGTCATTTACAGTCTAATTTACATTCAGACTGTCATTTACAGTCTAATTTACATTCAGACTGTCATTTACAGTCTAATTTACATTCAGACTGTCATTAGTATGAAAAGCTAACAGATAATGCAACTATGCACAACCAAATTACAATGCAAAACCAAATCACGCTTTCCATTCGCAATACCTTACTGAACAAAACTAATCACAAGCAAATTAAAATTACTGAATGAAACTATGCACAATCAAATTACAATTACTGAATGGAATGATGCACAACCAATTTACACTTAATGGAATGATGCACAACCAAATTACACTTAATGGAATGATGCACAACCAAATTACACTTAATGGAATGATGCACAACCAAATTACACTTTCTCACTGAAACAGAACAACCAAATGTGAAAACAAATTACACTTGCTGAAGGAAGTAATGAATAACCAACTTACTCAGTGCATTTAACACTCCGTGAAAAATGACCACACAATCAGCTTGTGCAACAGAAGATTATAGATTCAACTTAACATACAAAATAACATTCTAACGATACGTGTAAGTGGGAATTAGGCAACAACATTAAAGAAACAATTAAGTTATTTATTTGATTGCTGATTTATGCCAGACTCAAGAATATTTCACTTACATGACCGCGGCCAGCATTATGGTGGGATGAAACTGAACAGATAGAGCTCAGGGGAAACCCACGACGATTCGCGGGTTGCTGTAAGACCATTCCATTTACGGACAATTAAGTTACACTTTAGACAAAACAACTTGTCATTGAATAACCCTTAGACCATAACATTACAAAAGTACACCATAAAATGTAAATAAAAAAAAACAAAAAAACGGTTTCATATATTTAAGTGTTCACATATGAAATGCTTGAAAAATAAATTTATATAGTGTTGTTTTATTTTGACTCATGTCTTGTGATGCTTTCTAGTCAAGAATATTACAAATTTGGGTCTACATGAACTAATGATGCATTAGAGAATACCGAACTGCGAGCAAACCTGTTTGAGGCAAACACGAACAAGAACTACATATCTGACGAAAGTCCATTAAATACTGTCCTATATAAACAGTTGGATTTTTTTTTTTTTTTTTCAGTTGAATTTTTTCAACCCAGTAAAATGCATGTGCAACTTTGGATTCATAGGTCGCCTTTCCTGACCATTTTGAGATGTATGGCGTCACATCAGGTTTTCGCCACTTTAATAACATATAAACTACTGTATTTCATTTTTTCAAAGGCATACCCTAATTTTTCAACCTTCACTGTAAGCAATATTTTGAAACATTCCGAAAGAACTATGGAATTTAAAGAAATAATCTACAGTTTTACGAAGCTTACATCTTTATCAACACAAACAAATTATTTTTGATGTCATTTTCATAACAATTGTACGCTTAAATTCCAATGAAGAAAGTGCTTCAGAGGTTGAAAAGGTTGAAGATTTACAGTATACAGGTCATACCATATATTATATATGAACCCTACTGGGAATACAAACTATTTCATGTACCAGTAAAAAAATATAGATGTGACGCACTGATAACCTCTGGGTTATTACAGACCCCCACTGATAACCTCTGGGTTATTAAAGACCCCCATAGATTCTCATGTTTATTTATTTATTTATTTGATTGGTGTTTCACGCTGTACTCAAGAATATTTCACTTATACGATGGTGGCCAGCATTATAGTGGGAGGAAATTAGGCAGAGCCCGGGCGAAATCCACGACCATCCGCAGGTTGCCGAGAGACTTCTGATGTTTAAAACCCATTTTACCCATCTTTGGAAAAAAATAAAATTGAAAAAAAATTTTTAAAAATATTTTCCTGGACAATGTTTAATGCTCTTTGATTTGATGTATCTGCATACTTGATTTTAGTGGGAGTTTTTTGCCTTTACTATTTATTTATTTTCCCACTCACGCATATTCACTTACACTACCAGCGCTATGGTGGGAGAAACCCAGGCAGAGCCCAGGGGAACCCACGACCTTCTACAGATTGCTAGCAGACCTTCCCAAGTATGGTCAGAGAGGAAGGCAGCACGAGCTGAACTCACAGCAGCTGCATTGGTGAATGGCTACAGGGTCATTAGTAGCATGAATCTGTGCACCTGCAACACCATATACAGTACACGTATGAAGTTTAATAAAATAGTAAAATGGAATGTTGACATACATGCACCTTTGAGTAAGTCCTAAACACGCATACGATAAATGATAAAAATAAAAATTTTCACCAAAAAATAATATGAATGTTTGATTGTTTGATGCAAACCACAGGTCAAATACATTACCTGTTCAAGTTCATCACATTTTAAGTGAGTGTGCTTCATGAAACTGATAATCCAAATAGTCTTTGTTTTAAATTTGCTGAAAACTAGGTCAAAGGATTACAAGTGCTTCTTAAAGGGATAGAGAAACGTTTCTTATTGGCTGTTCTGAGAGATAGGCAAGTCCAAGCTATGTCCAGTGTAAGCTGAATTTTAGGTATAGCAGATTTATTCAAGCATGACTGCAGCTTTAAGAGTTAACCCAGGAAATCCTATTTCCACTATCAGCCAATCGGAATCGATTCTGTATCCCTTGAAGTTACACAATTATTTAACTTATTGTACAAATACATAAAAGCAAAATTTTTCATATTAAGCAGAAAACAAAAACACAGTGTACTAAAGTAAACGTAAAATAAACTAAAGCCGTTGTCATTTCAAAGGTATCTCTGATCTATTCTATATAAAAGGCAAAATTACCCAACTTAAAGCTGGAAATACCTGTGCATGTAAATATCTGTGTCTGAACAGTGTGCTCTGCCAATATAGTCCACAAATTTCACCTTCACACAGAATGTGTGCTCGCTATATGTTTGTTCAACAAATCTCTGTTCTTGAAAGTCAGGTCACAATGTGTGCATTCCAAACTGATGTTGGGTAGATCCGACAGTTCCAACTTGGCACTGGATTTTAGGGCCAGATTCACCTCATTTCCCACCTCTTTCCTCCCTGACATTTTCTTGACCTTTGACACTGAGGCTGGGTGTCGCCGCTTGATATGATTGGCCGGGAAGTGTCTGCTCATGAAGCATTTGTCACAGCCTTTACACTGATGCTCGTCCGAGCACTTCGATTTGTTTTCATGTGTGTTATCATCACTGGTCTGAAAGTGGGAGAAATAGCCATTTTTATGTGTAGTCCTTGGGCAGGGTTGTCCACATTTATGCAAGACTACATAAGTGCGCTCTGTCAGACCGTTATTTCCACCAAGGGTTTCAAGAACAATTATTTATTTGAATGGTGTTTTATGCCGTACTCAAGAATATTTGACTCATACGCTGGCGGCCAACTTTATGGTGGGAGGAAACCAGACAGAGCCCGGAAAAACCCCACAACCATCAGCAAGTTGCTGGCAGACCTTCCTACTAACGGTCGGAGAGGAAGACAGCACGAGCTAGACTTGAACTCACAGCGACCACATTGGTGAGAGGCACCTGGGTCACTACGCTGCACAGGCATGGTAACCCTCTCGGCCAACAAAAACAATGAAAAGCATCCTTGAACTTATTATGTCAAAAATGAAGAAGAAATTAACTTTTTCTGTTATTTACACATAGTTCCTGTAATTTAATTGATTTGTAATTAAATTCAGCAAACTAATTAGCATAAACTAACAAGGACATATAATACCACCAGAAAATGATTCTACAAAGCCACCATATTTTGCCCCATTATGGATTTGATTTGATTTTGATTTTCATCAGCAAAGATCAGTCATGTCAGTAGGATAGCTACAGTACTAAATCTACATTCAATTTAATCTTTTGAACTGAGGGTGTCAATTCTGTTCTGCATTAAGGCAGTTTCCGTATAATCCTAACAAAAAAAGTGAATCGACTTTTTGTTACAAATTACATGACTCTTTGCATTAAAGGAGAAGTAACCATAAAATTCATGCCAAAATCAGATGAAAGAATGTGAAAACTTATCTTGTAAATATGGGATTCGAGATTTTTTCTAATTTTTGCTTTCTGTAGGAAAGAAGATTTGAAAAAAGTGGGTATATGGGACCACCTTTTGGTATGTGTGATTTTGTTTGTGAACGAACTTTAAACCTTTGTTAACAAATCACACTCAGATTTTTTTTTTTAAATCTAGATTTCGGGTGCCCATGTCACTCTAATATTTTTTTTCAACTTCTCTTTCATCAGAGAAGGCCATTTGAAAATTTTTATGCATGGTGGGTATATGGGACCACCTTTTGGTATTTTGGCATGTCTTTGCAAAATGATGTTCCAAATAAGCATGTAATACATGTTTAATAAATTTATTTGAACAAATGCATTTGATGTGAATTACAATAATATTTATCAATATAATACATACAATATTATATATTTACTAATAATATAAACTATGATCAATATCGAATAAGAACACGTTTGTCAGCTGGGAAGACCGCAATTCTAGTACACATGTATTTATTAAATACATGTTACATAATCATTTATAACATTATTACACAAACATGATACATACCAAGAGGACAGGTGGTCCAAACTATCCACCATACAAAAATCATTTTCAAGTGTATTTCTCTTTAAAGAAAAGACGAAAAAAATATTGAAGATTACATTTATCTTTCGCACTCTTAACTTTATGTAATCCTTATGTTTTCTACATTTTTAATGCAAATATTTACCCGCTGATTGCTTTTAATTGCCATACTGTTGAATTTTTCACTTTCAAGATGGTAGCAAGCTTTATACATGGAGGAAACTGAAGTGCTTGTAGTAAACCACTGATCCTTGGCAAGTTACTGACGAACTCTTATATGTGTCACAGGTAAAACTACAGGTGAAAGAACTTAGCTGACGTCTACACTATTCAACTTGGTTGACCGCCCCCTCTGTGAATCTGATTGAACCTTTCCATGCCTCCTGTTGATGTGTTTGACCAGGAAATCGGGAGAAAGGAAATGCTTCCCACAAATGTCACATTCTGCATAACTTGTGTCCTCTTCATTCTTGCTCTTGTTGCCGTTGTTTGCCTCCCCACTTGCTGATGTGGACTCCTCATTAGTACATTCAACCTTATTCCTTGGGGACTAAGCAAACCAAAGACCAAAATCCAAGACATGTACAGCTGTTCAAATGAAATTTATTTTACTTATTTCATTGGGGTTTTATGCCATACTCAAGAATATTTCACTTATATGACAGCGGCCAGCATTATGGTGGAAGGAAACTGGGCAGAGCCCGGGGAAAGCTCACAACGATCCGAAGGTTGTTAAAATGAAAGGGCTACTTACAGTAGTTCTTCAACCTTTCCGCATGTTTGCAAACATGTTTATTCAAGCATATCCTGAAGGCTTTATTCTGTGTTGACTGATAAAATTATATTTTGTGTGAATCCCACCAATGTAGTTTTGTCTTCGAATCCTAATTAAAAATATGCTTAAATTGCACTAAAATATGCACTAAATTGCTCCTTCATATGCAAAATGGTTGAGGAATGAGAGTTAAACAAATATGCAATCAGAGAGATTAGACAGATGTACATTGCATGTCCATCGCCCCCTTTTTAGAGAGGTAGGGTTGTAATGATGAATGTCACACTTTTAACATAGCACATCTATATAGACTGCCCAGTATGTACCTGACAATTTGTAGTATATAGCTATAGTATATAGCTGGCTTTGAAATATGCAAGGTTTAAAAGGGCAAAGAAAACACTAACACAAAGATTACCCTAACTCTTCACCCTTTTCAACTGCCTCTGCAACCAATATTATGAAATATTCTTAGAGAACTATGGGGTGTAGAAAAATAATTTTGCACAGTTTTATGAAGCTTTCATCTTTAATAACACAAAGGAATCATTATTAGTATCATTTTCATAATAATTTTAAACCATCAAATGTTCTGCAATGATTGAAAAGGTTAAACATTTACAGTATATATGGCAAAAATAGTTTGATAACCTTTTTTTTTCTGGAATTTTTCCACCTGAGTAAAATGGTTTTAAAACATTAGTTTGTAAGCTGGGCTGTAGGTCATAACTACACTTTTTGCTTAAAGTAGTTTGTTTGAGTGAGTGAGTGAGTGAATGCTTGGGGATTAATGTTGTGCTTAACAATTTTTCAGTCAGATGACGACGAAGGAATCATTAGAATGTATGTAATGTGCCTCCTTGTTGCAGTACGGATTTCCACCCCTCTTTTATATAGTGCTGCTTCACTGAGACGCCTCACCGAAGGCAAGTAAGCCGCCCTGCCCGAGCCATTATACTGATACGCTTCAACCAGTCGTTGTACCATCCCCTTCATGCTGAACGCCAAACGAGGAAGCTGCAACTTCCTCTTTTAAAGTCTTAGGTGTGACTCGACCCAGGATTGATCCTGGATCTACCGCTCCTAAAGCAGGCGCTCTACCAACTGTGCCAGCAGGGCCAGTTAGTTTGTTTGAACGCCTATTCAGCCAATGTACTTATACATCGTTTTGAATGATGAAATCCTTATATGGTCAGAAAGGGCTACTGTAGAATTCAAAGTTTCAAAACCATTTTACCATGTTGAAGAAAAAAATCAAACTATTTTCCTGGACAGTGTTTAATGTTCTTTCGTTTTCTCTGACATTTAGTGTAACAGAATATTCAGTTCCCAAAAAAAAAGAAAAAAAATTTATTGTATATTTGTATCCAAACTTGTCGTTTATGATAGAAATGATCTTACTTGCTTTGGCCTCAGCGATGATATACGGGCGAGTTGCACATCTTCATCTGTCGAGAAAGCAGGTGTGTGCGCTGGCTCTTTACCCAACACAATAACATCTGTCTGAGCAGGATTGTTGACCGACGACATGTTCTCAAAGCTTACAATTATAACATCTTTATCTGATAAAATCCTTTTGTCTGACATTGCGTCATTGTCTGATGACTGGCCAGAGTTATTCTTATCTTGGCCTCTACTTCTCTTGCATGCACCCACTGGTCTGGTATGAGCTTTGGGTGTGGCCACTGATGCTCGCTTCTCTAATTTGATCACATCGTCTTCGTGCTTCCCTTCCAAATGCTTATCAAGAAACTCCTGCGATGAAAACATCTTGGCACAAAACACACACTGAAAAATCTCTGTGACTTGATTAACTTTGACCAACTTACCGCTGCCATCGCTGGCGAAAACGCTCACAGGAAACTGTGCCCCAATATCTACAGGTATGTCTACTCCCACAGGGGTTATGTCTTTAACGTTGTTTGGTTGTTGTTGTTGTTGCTTTGTTGAGTCTTTTTTGATGTTTATCTCAGGATTTTGTCCGCGCTCTACAGGAGTTGAACTGGGAGTAGTCTGTGGCTGCTGCAGTTCAGTTGTCGATGATGGCTGCATTGGATGGAATGAGGTTATCAGAGCTTCTTGTTGTTGTTGTACCACTTGTTGTCTTTGCAATAATGTAGGTTGATTTAATAAATCCCTTAATGGTGATGAGGGTTGCCGCTGTGAAGTTTGTGGCCCAACTTGTGGCAATTGTAGCACCTGCTGCTGTGTTTCTCTCAATGCCACGCCTTGTGGCAATGGTTGCCATGGCCCCTGTGCGCATCCTACTGCATCAGCCTGATGGGGACCACTTTGCAACAATGGTGTTGGATTTGGCAAACCCACTGGCCCCAAAATGTTCTGTAATAAATGCAAATTTAAAAACTGTTCATCCAATGGTAGTTGTTGTTGTTTGACTGTCTGGGCTCCTGAATTCCCAGCAATTTGTACAGGTGTGATAAGTTGTTCTCCAAGCTGATCAGATAAGTGTGGCATGATGTTCATCGACTGGGTATAGGAGGGGTCTGGATCCTGTGCGTTCTGTAGCCTCCCACCCTCATTTGTTCCCGACACCCACGAAGGAAAACTCTCCCGGGCAGACCTGGTGATCCACTGTGTTAACTGCGTCACAAACAAGCAGATAAAATGCATTAATCTTTCAAATATAAATAGCCAATAGCCACATGTAACTGGTGATAAATAGCCAATAGCCACATGTAACTGGTGATAAATAGCCAATGGCCACATGTAACTAGTGATAAATAGCCAATAGCCACATGTAACTGGTGATAAATAGCCAATGGCCACATGTAACTGGTGATAAATAGCCAATGGCCACATGTAAATGGTGATAAATAGCCAATGGCCTCACGTAACCGGTGAAAAATAGCCAATAGCCACATGTAACTAGTGATAAATAGCCAATGGCCACATGTAAATGATGATAAACAGCCAATGGCCACATGTAACCGGTGATAAATACCAATGGCCACATGTAAATGGTGATAAATAGCCAATAGCCTCATGTAACCGGTGATAAATAGCCAATAGCCACATGTAACCGGTGATTAATAGCCAATGGCCACATGTAAATGATGATAAATAGCCAATGGCCACATGTAACCGGTAATAAATAGCCAATGGCCACATGTAAATGGTGATAAATAGCCAATGGCCTCATGTAACCAGTGATAAATAGCCAATGGCCTCGTGTAACTGGTGATAAATAGCCAATGGCCACATGTAAATGGTGATAAATAGCCAATGGACTCATATAACCCGTGATAAATAGCCAATGGCCACATGTACATGGTGATAAATAGCCAATGGCCTCATGTAACCGGTGATAAATAGCCAATGACCACAAGTAAACGGTGATAAATAGCCAATGGACTCATATAACCGGTGATAAATAGCCAATGGCCACACGTACATGGTGATAAATAGCCAATGGCCACATGTACATGGTGATAAATAGCCAATGGCCTCACGTAACTGGTGATAAATAGCCATTGGCCACACGTAACCATTGATAAATAGCTAATGGCCTCATGCAACCGTTGATAAATAGCCAAAACTAGGCCACTAAAGTGATAAAAAATGGAGAAAAAAATCGTTTTTTAACATTAATCACATTAAGAAAATAGTGGCAAAGTATCAAATTAGAAGCCTTAGTTTTTTGGAGATATCTTGCTCAAAAGATTACATCTCCTCCCAAAACAAGTGAACAAAATGACAAACCCATCTAGACAGACACAAATCATGATGCCCCATTTTGCATTAACAAGGCAGCATACCAGTATGCTGTGGTTATTTATTTATTCATTATACTGGCAAATTAGATTTATTTATTTCGACGGAAGCCAGAATCTTGGTAGGAGGAAAGAGAGAAACCCATAATGATCATCTAAAGGCTGCAGATAGACCTTCAGAGAGGAAGCCGGATGAGCTGAACTTCAACTTACGGCGACCGCATTGGTGAAAGGCTTCTGGATCACTGTGCTGCGCTAGCGGACTAACCACTAGGCCAACTTTCCAGTTTCTTACCTTATTAACAGACTTATTCAGGTTCTTGTCATCACGAAGCAGCCTGAGCTTTTCTCGGCGGGACTGGATGTTGAGTTTGAGTTTTGACTCCAGCTCCTTGAGTTTCTGTAATTCCTTTCTTATCGCTTTCACATTTTGAATCCCTAATCCTTCAGCAGCCTGCAGATATGTCAGATTGCATTTGACTGATTGACTGACTAACTAATTGATTGATTGATTGATTAATTAATATATAAGGCAACACTCAAGAGTTTTTCACCTGTACGATGGCTGAGTTTTGTTGGTGAATGAACGAGTATTCAGAGTAAACCAATGACACTTGGGCAAGTTACTGAAAAACTTGTCCACTGATATTTTTATATTTGTGTATCTACCTAAGTACTATGGGTGGTCACTGCAGCCCTATGATTGGCCAAAAACTTTAACCAAACTGGACACCACTACTGCCCCCAATAGCATCTGGTCCCCCTCTCACAATATCTCTCCATACTTCATAAGGAGAGCTAATCATACGGCAAGCTAATAAAAACTTCTGCCTTTGAAGTTTCCCGTGGAATGCTTTATCTCTGCATATATACATTGGGTCTAGTTTTATCTTTTCTTTTAATTAATACTGCTTCATTAATGAGGTCACTCTTGCTGGTGTTTCTATGGTCCCAAATCAAAACCCACTAGCCCTCACCTGTAATTCTCTCAACTGCCTGTCACATTGCTCCTCGACTGAGCAAAACGGGATCAGACTGTCCGAAGCCGGGTCGGAGAAAGGAGGACCTGCGGGAGCCCGAGTTGACAGAGATCTCTGTGGGGGAGCTGGTGGATCATCAGCTACGGATGCGTATTTCCTTTCAAACACTTCCTAGAAGACAAATATGCCATAAATGTATATCCTGTCTGGCTTCAGAGATGTACCGCTTGCAGGGTTCACGTTCATGTACAAAAATCCCCTCAACCGCCTCAAATTTCCACAAAGGCAAAGTAAGTATTTAAATTTTTCTTTGTCGATTCTTTCTCTGAAACTTGCATTTTTTTCAGTAGGATATCATCCCACCTTCCAAACAAACATCAAAACCTTTCTCATCAGTAGAATGTTATTAAGAATCAGGAATATGAGCAACTTTCGTCATGGATGAAATTTAAGGTCATTTTTAGTTTATATGTGTGTGTGTGTGTTTGTACGATTGGGGTTTAACATCGTACTTAACAATTTTGCTGTCATACGATGATGACGTGCCATTAGGTGTGTGTGCATATATTGTGCCATCTTGTGGCAGGGCGAGTCAATGCCGCTAATGTTGGTCCATGTTGGCCAATGTTGGTCCATGCTGCCAATGTTGGTCCATGTTGGCCAATGTTGGTCCATGCTGCCAATGTTGGTCCATGTTGGCCAATGTTGGTCCATGCCGCCAATGTTGGTCCATGCCGCCAATGTTGGTCCATGTTGGTCAATGTTGGTCCATGCCGCCAATGTTGGTCCATGCCGCCAATGTTGGTCCATGTAGGCCTATGCTGGTCCATGTTGGCCTATGTTGGTCCATGCCGCCAATGTTGGTCCATGCCACCAATGCTGATCCATGTTGGCTAATGTTGGTCCATGCCGCCAATGTTGGTCCATGCCACCAATGTTGGTCCATGTTGGCCAATTTTTCATTGCAATTCACAGTATCAGGCCCAATTTTAAGGAACTTGAGACCGCTTCAGTGGCCTAATGCTAACTGCAATGTGACTGGGTGGGGTGTCATGTATGGTGTCATATCTGGCATCTTCGGCATGATACTTCAGTGGCTGCAGCACTTTGGCCGCATGGACTCGTCCTGCCAGCAGGAGATGAAGTAAATGTACACACACCTAATCGTCAACACCTCGTCATCAAATGACTGAAAAATTGTAAAGTACGACGTAAAACTCAGAGCAGAGATTCCTATACATTTTAAGTATTTACGTGCAACTTCCTGGCCATGTTGGCAACATTACTTTGCCAGGGATTATACCGGTAACAGTTTGTGAAGATCAAACGCACGTCCTCCGCAAACTCTCTATGATCCCTATACTCTCCATGGTGTAATTTTCTCTGAAACATGAAATACAGCTCTTATTTAAATACAATATGTTAAAAGACCTAAAATTTGCAGTATAAATGACTGCATTCTCATATATACCCTAATTCCTCAAGCTTCTCGCATATGACTGATTGATGTTTTATGCTGCATATGAAAGAGCAACTTTCAGTGCAATTTATGCACCCTTTAAATGGGACGTTATAGGACAAAACTACATTAGTTCAGTTGGCTACTTTCAGGGCTTCACAGAAAGTATAATTTTATCAGTCTTCTGCCGAGAATAATGCCTTCATAATATACTTGAATAAACACCTTGCAAACATGCGAAAAAGTTGAAGAATTACAATAGACCTTAAAATGATATTTTTTATACCAGCATATCCAATAAGAAAGTAATCAGGCTTCAGACAAAACTTTTTGTGGCTCCATATGATGTATCAATCAATCAGGACCTCTCAAAATGTGTCACCTGAAAAATGCTTAACTTCAGGTGAAATGCAGTAAACTATATTTTATTTACAGGATTCAGCAATCTGAACAGCACAACACAGACAATTATTTTGTCTTAAAGGGATACACAATCTATTCTGATTGGCTGGTGTTAGAAATAGTCAAGTTCAGGCTTTGCCGAGCCTCAGCTGAACTTTAGGTATGGCAGATTTATTCAAGCGTGACCAAGCCTGTAGGGTTTAACCCAGGAAATGCTATATCCATTGTCAGCCAATCAGTGTTGATTCTGTATCCCTTTAACTGAACCGTTTTTGGTCAAGCTGACAAAATTTCCAACATGGAATGTTGTCAATAACCTAATTCCTCAACCTTTTCAACCACCTCTGCTGCCAAAATTTTGAAACATTCTGAGAGAACTATGGGATGTAGAGAAATACTTTGTCCAGTTTTATGAAACTTGCATCTTTAACAACACAAACATATCAATTTCGATATCATTTTCATAATAATTGAATGCGTGAATTCCACTGAAAAAAATGCTTTATTGGTTGAAAAGTTTGAAGATTTACACTATGTAACATCACATGTTTTTCATGCAATTCACCAGAGAATATCTACTGGTCCCTGAATACATGAAGTGTACAGAGACAAAAGCAGATAACATCATTCACGCCAAGACATTTGAAAATAATTGCATTCATCGAATTTTGAAGTTCGATGAATGCAGCCTTCTCAATTTTGTGACATCTAACTTTTTCCCACCTACCTTTATATGCCTGCATTCTTAACGCCGGAGGTAAATACAAAATTTAATTTGATTCATAATGAGAACTTGAAATGGATTTGTTTGTCTTGACGTGTTCTAATCAGCCCACTGTTTGACACACTGTCAATACAAAGGCCATGTCAGCTGTACAGAAATTCCTGCAGGTCAGAATTTGAAGCAAGTGGGGACAATACTGGAGAACAAAGTGAAACTCACGCTGACAGTGCCCAGGTCCATGGGGGTCTTCACTCTCTGATGGTAGTCTTTCAATCCTAACACACTGGCATCCACAGGTTTGAGGAAGGGCCAAGAATAGCTCTGCACCATCAAAATAAAAAACACAAGGTATACAACGTACACTACAAGAAGCTATACCGAAGACCTTGGTCAAAGTATTCATATTCGCAAATAAAAAGAAATTTTCTCCATTTTCTCAGAATAGCTCAAATTACTGCCTTTCAGAAAGTATCAGATTCTAAAGTCTGAAAAAGTTATAAAGCAAGTTGCGTTATAAATTTGATGAAATTTATTACCAATTTTGGATGATAACGTGTAGACAGACTTCATATTTTGTTAAAGGAAATTATTTGGGCTAGTCTGAAAAATCACCTGGGTATATGCTGACTACTAAACTGTACACTTTTTGCAATTTGTTTGCAGTTTTGCTCACACTGAACTGTGCTATCTTGATTGTGCAACATCACGAAAACAGAGTTGTGGTTTTTAAACTCCCTGTGAGCACCTTTATCAATGCATGTATGGATTTGTTCAAGTCTTTCCATGACACATGTACGATGGTACCCCATTAACCCCTTGATGCAAAGCCATAAGTTACTCACAGCATGCTTCTTCGCAAGTAGTTCTTTCAAAATGACTTTGCAATAATTGAGACCTTCCTTCTTTTTTTCCTTCTTTTTGGACATCTAAACAACAAGAACATTCTTTATATTAATCAGCTAATTATTTAATCCATCACAATAATCACGATGAGAAGAATAGTTAAAACCACAAACTACAAAATGTATATAAATGAAAACATACAGGATCAATGACAAAAATTTCACCCATCACCAAGCTGTCAATTCTGCCTAATTATTAACGTTCTACTTTAATCACAGACAGGTATTTTGAAAATTGTTTGGCAAGTAGGATGATATCCTCCAGAAAAAATGGTTAGTTTCAGCACAAAAAAAAAACAAAACAATATTTTAAGACATTTTAGTTGCCTTTATAAATGCAACTTTTGGGGTAACATAGAATCAATCTCCACAATTTTCATTTATAGTGTACATCTTTAAACCTTGTGCATGTTTGCTAGATGTTTATTCAAATCTGTTCTGACAGCATTATTCTTAGTAGACTGACAAAAAAAAGTTGCATAATTTGCAGTGGAAGTTGTTCTTCCCATGCAAAAAGCTTCTGGAATTCCTGTATTATAAACAAAGATAGTTTCCTGCATGCAGGGATTCATACAATCCATTTATTTGATTGGTAGTTTACACTGTATTCAAGGATAATTCACTAATACTGAGGTATATAGCCGGGATTATGGTGAGAGGAAACTGGGCAAAGCTGTCGGCAAAACAATGCTTGCTGGCAGGCCTTCCCACATTGACTGGAGAGGAAGCCAGAATGAGCTGGGCTTGAACTCACAGCAGCCGCATTACTGAGAGGTTCCTAAGTTATTGCGCCATGCTGGTAGACCTTTCCATGTACGAAAGGAGAGGAAGCCAGCATGTGCTGGACTCACAGCAGTAAAAGGCTTCTGAGTTTTTGCACCATGCTGACAGACCTTCTCACATAGACCGGAGAGGAAGCCATCATATGACTTGAACTCACAGAGAGGTTTCAGAGTTATAACACCAAACTAGCAGACCTTCTCACATATAGCTGGAGAGAAAGCCATCATAAAATGGACTTGAACTCACAGCGACCGCATTGGGGAGAGTTACTGTGCCCCGCTGGTATGTTAACCACTTGTCCACACATGCCCCTGGGATTCGCAAACATCTTACCTTTAACATTACATGAACTTTTCATAGGTAGTTTTAAGATTTTATGCATCAATGCAGCCGCTGTGAGTTCAAGCCCAGCTCATGCTGGCTTCCTCTCCAGCTGGAAGGTCTTCCAGCAAACTGCGGATGGTCGTGGGTTTCCCCCGGGCTGTGTCCAGTTTCCTCCCACCACTGGCCGCCGTTGTATAAGTGAAATATTCTTGAGTATGGCGTAAACATCAATCAAATAAGAAAATAAATAACACCATGTTTTGCTGCTGATACTAAAATCGTTATCACCTGAATGACATCACTGCAGTAATGGGCTAAAATGTATTTAAAAGTATTTTAAATTCAAAAAGTTAAAATAAAACTGAATGTGTTTTTGCAGGATGGTAAAACTTGGATTCTTATAAACGGGCTTCATACATACCTGATTAGGAAGTCTGCAGGTACCAGAGCTGCAGGATGAAGGCGTGCCTAGACCAGCAAAAGTCTGAGGGGTCAGCCACAACCCCTGGGAAAGTGGAGAAGAAAGAAAAAAATATGTCTAATCAGCTACACATATACTCTTAACCCTAAACAAATTTGACACCAGTCATATACGCATGTTTTGGTATATCTCAGGAATCTTATCCAATTTGGAAAAGGTTACAATACACCCACAAAGTTTTAATTCAACTGAATTTATTGATTTATTTGATTGGTGTTTTACACCTTATTATTAGCACAGGAGCACAGAAAACTCCAAAACAACAAAAAAACAGCCAAAATTTTGTTGAAAACAGACAAAATGGCCTATAACGCATTTGGTATCGGTAACTCGTCATGGAAAAGCTACATGTATGCAATGGGACGAACTTGCTTAAAAAAAAACATATCTGGAAAACTCAAAAAAACCAAAACACAACTAAAAAAAAAAACGGCCATGCTTTTGTTGAAAATGGAATAAATATCCCAATACAATGAACTGTTTTCAGGCATAAACTTATTCAAGAAAACACACATCTGGGCGTTCTGCCCGCATAAGGATGTTGTAAGCTGACGACGAAGTATGCACACGTATGCTTGGGGTTTAACATTGTGCTTGATCATTTTTCAGCCGTATAATGACAAGGTGTCATTAGATGTCAGTACATACCCTGAATGACCATAAATATCATCCACAAATGTGCATTTTGCTTAGGCAAATAAATGTCAGAAAATTGTATTTTCTGTGCTGAAACTTTGCAATACAATATCATCCCATGTTCAATGCAAACCTAATAAACACTCTAGACTTCTGAAATTAATAGATTTCTCACTGTCAAGAAAAATGGGCAAGTTAGTCATGGACGAAATTTAGGGTCATTAAGGGTCTATTGAGTATTTTTTTGGCAGGTTGAGGCCATATACTAAAGTCCTGCCACCAATGAAGCATCATGTCGAAGACACCAGACATGACACCCCATCCAGTCACATTATACTGGGCTAACCAGTCATGGTTCCTTGCTCTAACCTCTCACTTGTGAACACCATTTTTGGCACAGATAACAAGGTGAAAGTTAACACAGAAAAACACCAAAATAGGAAAGTAAACAACAACTAATGATATCCTGAGACCTACACCTCTTAATAATCAGAAAATACCCCACACCTGTACATGTATGTACACTGTGACTGCCACTGCTTACAATTTAGCACTCAGTTAAAGGAGAAGAAAGCTTCAATATCAAACAAATACCATTAAAAATAGTATGCATTTCCTCGCATGTGCATGCCATAAAAAAATTTCTAATGTGTACCTCAAGTGGATAAATTATAAATAAATTCAGCGCCAAAATCCGCTGCGGGCGACTCCATTTTGCCTAAGAACTAGGTCTGAAGTCTTCTGTGTTAGGAGGAGAATTTCCATCGGAAACCGCCGAAGTGGAGTTCGTACATTTCCAGTAAAAAATGTACGTGGCCTGCCAACCGCCAGTACTTCACGTTGCTTCCATGATTTCCGCTTGACGAAGGGGAAACCTGAATCTTGGTTGTAGGTTCCGAGTTTGCACAAACAAGCCGGCTGTTTTAACGAATCTCATTGGCTGAGAGGCAACACACCCCCAACATAAAGTACAGTGTGTTAAAGATGGAGGATGCGATGGACTTATGCGATTTATGCCAGCTTTACCGTTTTCAGGCTTTATGTGTATGGCCAGGAAAAATCGCAAAATTATGCAGCAGGCACTACCAGATATAAAAAAATGTGCTCTTTTCAGCCTACAGCGGCATGTTTTTAAATTTTCTTCTCGGTTAATCACAAATGACTGATTTCACAGTTCCACGGCCAAATACAACTGATGACATCTCGCCAACTTCTCACCACTAGCATGATTTCACACTGATCTTGTATCTATGTGTCCACACAGACATTCTTATACCAGCCATCAGCCAATAAGGCCTTTCCTGGTCAATATCCACAAGGCCAATTCCCAAAACAACATATAGCAATTCAATACATTTCATGGTTTTCACACTTTATCTCCTGTCTTAACTCTCTTGCTCTCTGAGGCATGTTTCACATGATTTTATCTAAATAATAAAAATACGTACAACCTACCTCCTGACTGACAACGGTTGCTCCGTGGTGGTTGTTTAAGTTTTTCTGAAATTTAAAATCAAACATTAGGTTAACAGAGGTCAACGGAAAGTGTGACTGACATGAACTGAACAAGTTAGACTTCCATTTTGTATTATTTTATTCAGTATGCTTTTCGTGTACTTTGGAACCGCTAGAACAAATTTTTCTCAATGAGTTTTCTCGTCCTTTTCTTTGTTTGTGGTGAGATGTAGTCAGGCCTTCATTAAAAGCATGTGTGCCTTCAAAACAAGGGGATTTTTTACTGGGATTTTGATGGCATTGCTTTTTATTCTTGTTAAGTTCTCCAAAATCTCTTAGAATAAATTTTATTCTGAGTCAGAATAAAAAAATAATTTCTCCCTAAGCCAAGGTAACAACATGGGTTAATTGATAATCTTTTGTTCGTTCTTTTGTAAAAGATTAGGTGACAAAATGCAAGTGATGTAAATGTTCAACCTTTACAACCACTAAAACACTCACCATTCACCAGAATTTATGCATTGATTATGAAAGTGATGGTAAAAATTATTTATTTGTGTTATTTAAGATTGATTTCGGATAATTACCAAAACAACATATAGCACAAACCACATTTCATGGTTTTCACAGTTCATCCGCTGTCTTAACTCTCTTGCTCTCAGAGGCATGTTTCACATGATTTTATCTAAATAATAAAATATGTGTAACCTACCTCCTGACTGACAACTCTATAGCGGTTGTTTAAGTTTCTCTGAAATTTAAAAACAAACATTAGATTAACAGAGGTCAACGGAAAGTGTGACTGACATTAAAATGACTGAGCAAGTTAGACTTCCATTTTGTATTCCTTTTTTCAGTATGCTTTTTTTCCTTTGTGTACTTTGGAACTGCTACAATAACTTTTTCCCAATGACTTTTGTTTTGTCCTTTTTCTGTTTGTGGTGTGACTTAGTGAGGCCATCATTAAAAGTATGTTTGCCTTCAAAAAAAAAAAGGGCCCAACTCTAAATTTTTATACTGTGATTTTGACAGCATTGCTTTTTTTTTTGTGAAGTTCTCCAAAATCTCTTACATGAGTCAAAATGAAAAATAATTTCTCCCTGAGCCAAGGTAACAACATGTGTTAATTGATAATCTTTTGTTTCTTCTTTTGTAAAAGATTAGGTGACAAAATGCAAGTGATGTAAATGTTCAACCTTTACAACCACTAAAACACTTATCATTCACTGGAATTTATGCATTGATTACGAGAATGATGGTAAAAAATTATTTGTTTGTGTTACATAAGATGCAAGCTTCATAAAACTGCATGGATTATTTCTTTACACCCCCACAGTTCTCTCAGGATGTTTCAAATAAAATGCTAAGTTGAAATATACATCAGATGACAGACCATTAAACACCGTCCAGAAAACTAGACTGATTCAACAGAACTTTTGATGCTAGTAAAATGCATTTGAACAAAAAGATGGATGTGACATCACTGATACCCTCTGGAATACTACACTTCACCACAGAAATTTTTAAAACTAATAATGTGCTCGGTCCAAAAAATTCTAAATAATTGTTTTAAATTATTAAATGGTCTTTCATCCACTATGCATTTCATTTCTGTGTTTTATTTGCCTTGATGGTGTAATACTGTCCTTCATGTTTCTGTGATTATGACGGCTATCAGCACTATGTAACTTACATTACTGTAGCCCTGACAGGCCGCTTGGTGGATACTCATGAAGTTGACAGCTACAGGTAGACCACACACCTCACACGTTTGTGTGAATTGCTCAGTATGGGCTAACCCCATGTCCTGAAAACACAAACAGACAGGTCACTGATAGCTAGCATTGCCATGTTCACAAACCTCATGTCCTGAAAACACAGACAGACAGGTCACTGCTAGTTGGGATTATAAAGTTCACAAACCCCATGGCCTGAAAACACAGACAGACAGGTCACTGATAGCTGGCAATATGATGTTCACAAACCTCATGTCCTGAAAACACAGACAGACAGGTCACTGCTATTCAGGGTTACAAAGTTCACAAACCTCATGTCCTGAAAACACAAACAGACAGGTCACTGATAGCTGGCATTACGATGTCCACAAACCCCATGTCCTGAAAACACAAATAGACAGGTCTCTGCTAGTCGGGATTACAATGTTCACAAACCCCATGTCCATTAAACCCCATATCCTGAAAACACAGACAGACAGGTCACTGATAGCTGGCAATATGATGCTCACAAACCTCATGTCCTGAAAACACAAATAGATAGGTCTCTGCTAGTCGGGATTACAATGTTCACAAACCCCATATCCTGAAAACACAGACAGACAGGTCACTGATAGCTGGCAATATGATGCTCACAAACCTCATGTCCTGAAAACACAAATAGATAGGTCTCTGCTAGTCAGGATTACAATGTTCACAAACCCGATATCCTGAAAATACAAACAGATAGGTCACTGATAGCTGGCATTACAATGTTCAAAAACACCATGTCCTGAAAACACAGACAGACTGCTAGTCGGGATTACAACATTCACAAACTGCATGTCCTGAAAACACAAAGAGACAGGTCACCACTAGCTGCCATTACAACGTTCACAAATCCCACTTCCCAAAAACACAGACAGGTCACTGCTAACTGGCATTATGATGTTCACAAACTCAATGTCTTGAAAAAAGAAACAATATCAAATGTGATAATATGCTGCAGCAGCTATGAAATGAAAGTAAAATACACATTTTTTCTCCATTAGAAATGATACCGAAATGTAACCAATTTATCAGGGATTTATCAGTGTAAATGTCCTCTAATTTCAAAAAAAAAAATTGCATTTCCTCCTGTCACAATGCTGGCCCCTCGTCATACAAGTGAAACATGTTTTGAGTTTGTCGTAAAACACCAATTAAAATTAACAAATAAAATTCATTTCAATTTTTCAAGGGCAAATATTCTCAAATAAATAATTTTCAAGGTCATAAATTATACTTTCATATACTTTTGGTGCAATATTTTACACTTTTCCACTAGTAAGTAGGATAAACCTGAAAATCCAAGCGTAATTCTGACATTCGTCCTACATTTGTAAACTATGAAGAAGTGTTCCACAAACATTTCTGAGATCAATTCTTTTTTAAGAGCTCTCAGAATCAAGGAAACAAATACATTAAACATCAAAGAAACAACAGTAAAATACGTTTTGTTCTGCTAACTGCCTGATAAAACCAGCAACAGGTGAACTTAAAAGAACAGACCACATTTAAACAAAGTACACATCATCTAAATTGGAATTTCATGATGACTTCATATATTGTCTTCATCATTTTTAGGCCTTTTTTTCGGTGATTAAAATGGAAATGAAGATTGAGGGTGTTACGGTGGATTTTTCTGAACATATTGAACAGACTAAAGCACAGTGACGTCAGTGTCTTTTCTTGCTGCTAAACCTGTTGTAAAATATTATGTTCCCACATTAAATACAAGAGTTGAAGCTTCATATATACCCTAAATGACTCAAAATTTTGCCCACAAACGTTTTTAGAAGCAAATAAAAGTCACAAAATATTGTTTTTGGTACTGAAATTTACAACTTTCCAGTAGAATATCACTCCACGTTCCAAGCAAACTGTAAAACATCTTTCTAAAATCAATAGAACTCTCAGAATCAGGAAAAATGGGCATGTGAGTCATGGACGAAATTTATGGTCACGTTTGGCGAAAAGTCACATAGCATGACAACATATACACATACACAGCAACGAGAGGAAGTTTAGCAGCCAAAAAAAAAAAAGAACCTGTGACACCAATGTGGATCAATCTGTTTAATATGCTCTAAAAAGTCCTCTCTAGCATCTCTGTCTTTATCTCCATTTTAATCACTGGAAATACATTCCTAACAGAAATGAAGACCATGTTTGGAATGAGCATAAAATGGCCTTTCAGATGGTCTTCAGTGTGAACCAGTTGAAGGAAAGCAGAGACACTGTGGCAAAAACCATACAGCCACTGGCAAGTCACTGGTTAACTTTCCCACAGCCTCGCATGCCATATTGGCGGAGGATTGTACCTGTGCACTGTAGGACCACTCCAACAACAACATGTGCAGTCAAGCATTTGTTCACCGAAACCTGAGAGCATGGGATTCTCAGTCTATTTATTTCTTTGACTGGTGTTTTATGCCATGCTCAAGAATATTGCACTTACACGGCGATGACCAACATCATAGTGGGACGAAACCAAGCAGGCCTTAGAGGAAAAACCCTGCACAACAAACTGTGGGTTGCTGGCAGATCTTTCCACATATGACCAGAGAGGAAGCCAGCATCAGCACTGGTGAGAGGCTCCTGGGTCACTGTGCTGCAAAAACACGCTAATCACAAGGTGATGGAGACCCACTGGGATTCTTGAAGGTTTATTTGATTGGTGTTTTGTGCTGTACTCAAGAATATTCCACTTATATGACGGCAGCCAGCATTATGGTGGAAGGAAACCGGGCACAGCCCGGGGGAAACCCACGACCATCCGTAGGTTGCCGTGGGACCTTCCCACGCACGGCTGGAAGAAGCCAGGAGGAGCTGGACTCTCAGCGACTGCATTGGTGAGAGGCTCCAGGGTCATTACCCTGTACTAGCGCGCTAACCACCTGAGCCACAGATGCCCCGATTCTTAAAGATTCCGGTGACTTAAGATGAAAATTTCAGAATTACCGTTTGACTTGGCTTCAGTATTTCTTCGAACACAGGCCGTGATGAGGGCTTTGGACGCCTTCGGCAGAGTACACCAGTCTTTAGAAGCTGAAATCAGAAGCAACTGCTTAAGAGAAAAGGCAACAACATTGCACATCGTCGGCATCACATATGGAACTGGAATCCATGACTGGACAGCAAAGAAAACAGTAAAGTCAACTATACGTCAGTTCAAAAACCACTAAACACCAACCATAAAAATAATCTGATTGATCTTTTTTTTTTTTTTAAGTTTTCAACCTAGTAAAATGCATTTTAAACATTGGATTCTACGGTGGCCTTTTTTAACCAAATTGGAACGTCCCATCTGGTGTTTGCCACTTAACACACAGCCTGATAGATTTCATCAATTCAAAATGCACAAGCATATAAATCTATGAATGCATTTGCTGATGGGACCTTGAAACGGGTTATTTCAAGTAAAAAATGTGAATGTGGCATCACTGATACCCTCTCTCTATACACCGCCGAGGCCCCCTGATTGAGTGACAGAAGTACCCCAAATCTTCTAATTTTTGGGACAGATATCAGTAATTCTTCAACCACTGTCAAGCTTTTCTCTCGTTTGCAAGGTGTATATTCAAGCCTGTTATGAAGGCATTATCCTGTGTAGACTGATAAAATTATACTTTTTCTAGAGCCTTGAAACTGGCCAATCCAACCAATAAAATTTTTTCTCCAAAATCAAATTAAAAACATGCATAAATGGCACTGAAAGTTGCTCTTTCACATGCAAAAAGTTTCAGGAATTAGGGTAGTGTTGAAAGTAGAATATTACATTTTTACAAGCCTTTTGGAAAGGAAAGATATGAGTATGCTGTCATTAGATGTAAGAAAAAGGAAACTCAAAATTCTGGCCACAATTACATCCGTAATACGTAATGGCTAAAACGAGCAGACCAGGTGTCCCAAAAATTCGAAGGTATAGATGAACTGTGACATTATACAACTACAGGTATTTTAACTTTAATGGTAAGAAAACAAAAATTTGTGTTAGCTACAGCACTGATAAAATAAGTGAGAAATTATTTGTAAATATGGTCTTTAATACCTTTTTTCATTTTTTCTAAAAAAAGAGAACATGTAAAAATATTTTCTGTATACTAGGTATTTGGAACCTCCTATTGGTGTTTGCATAATAATGTTCTCAGTGAGGGTTTAAAGCATGTTTGATAAATTTACTTGTGCTCAAACTTAACGAACTTGTTCAACAAAAATTTTGATTATAGTCATGTTTTAAATAGATGTACATTCATAAAATATAATTCATTGTTTACTGAATAGTTTCTACACACAAATGGATTCACCTTGCATGCACTGAATTAAATTCCAGTCAATCAAAGTAACCATAGTTCAACCAATCAGATAGCCTGGATGCCGTCTAAAACAGCCAGTAGTTTCACAGTAATTTCACCCAATAATATTTCAGTAACAGGATGTTGCAGCCAATGGAGGTAGAGTGGCATGATGAGTTGTTGTGTTGTGTATAAATGCTGTAATTATATACCTTAAAGACACAGGCTTGCATATAATGTAATAAATTTACATTCAAATATTAAAATCTAACAGACGCGGGTCAAATGCTTATTTAGAACATTATTATGCAAAGTTGTTATATACCATGAAATGATCCCAATTAACCAACTTTATAAAAATATCTTCGAAAAATTTCAAGCCACCAAAGAGCTTGCCTGTAAAAGACACATGAATGCAAAACTTCAGCTGATTACATGAAGTACTGAAAATGAGAATTTGGTAATTTACAGTAATTAATATGCACACAGGGCATCAGCGATGGAACATCCCCCTTGTGTCATAATGCTTTATGTGCATGTCAAACTTCGGGTCAAAACATACTGTGCTTTTTTAAATACCACCCCAAACACTTTTTTCCAAACATTTCACAAAAAGTCAGGAAATATGCACACACTGAATCAACGGCGGAATATTCATCTTGTGTTATTGTGTTCAAACAATTATCTCAATATCTGCAGTACTTTTTAAAATACCACCCCTAACATTTTATTTAAGACTGCGTTCCCTGCCGACACCTCAAAAAAAAAACATAAATGAAGGCCATACTTACAAATAACTTTTTACACTCTTTTAAATGAAATTGGCATGCATTTTGTGTTTCCTCCTTTACCAACAACCCTTTACCTACCACCCATTAGCTACCACTCTTCACCAACAACCCTCTACCCACCACCCATTACCTACCACCCTTCACCAACAACCCTTTACCTACCACCCTTCACCAACAGCCCATTACCTACCACCCTTCACCAACAGCCCTTTACCTACAACCCTTTACCTTCCACCCATTACCTACCACCCTTAACCAAGAGCCCTTTACCTACCACCCTTCACCAACAGCCCTTTACCTACCACCCTTCACCAACAACCCCTTACCTACCACCCTTCACCAACAACCCTTTACCTACCACCCATTACCTACCACCCTTCACCAACAACCCTTTACCTACCACCAATTACCAACAACCCATTACCTGCCACCCTTCACCAACAACCCTTTACCTACCACCCTTCACCAACAGCCCTTTACCTACCACCTTTCACCAACAGCCCATTACCTACCACCCTTCACAAACAACTCTTTACCTACCACCCTTCACCAACAACCCTTTACCTACCACCCTTCACCAACAACCCTTTACCTACCACCCTTCACCAACAGCCCTTTACCTACCACCCTTCACCAACAACCCTTTACCTACCACCCATTACATACCACCCTTTACTTACCACCCTTGACCAACAACCCTTTACCTATCACCCATTACCTACCACCCTTCACCAACAACTCTTTACCTACCACCCTTCACCAAAAACCCTTTAAGCCCTGTCAAGACTATTCAACATCTTTCAAACTTTTTTCAACTGTCCTGTCCACACTACAAATCAAATATATCGACTTTGTCCAACACTGTTATCATGTGGTGAGCTGTGTTTTTTTTACCAGATTTTCGTGAAATTGGAGGCAAATTTCCGTCTTTCATTTCAATGCATGAGACACAGTGATTTTCTTTTGTCCCTGTCTTTGTAATCCTTAGAAAGAGTGTTGTACAGAAAAGGGTATGTTTCATAATCCTGTATCAACGAAACTGTCTCATCGTGAGACCAGTTTCTCTCCCTCATGGTGCTGCCATTTTGCCCAGGTCACATGGCTTAAGGCCGTCACATTATCTCTACACGCCCACTGATTGGCTACTTTAAATCAACTTGACTTAACTTGACAAAAGAAACACACATGCACATTTCCAATTCAACAATGTTGGATGGTATTGAGTGTTGTTGAACCAAGTTGAAGAACTCGTCCAGACTCTTCAACACGTCTCAACTTGTTGACTCTTGTTGAATCAACAAAGTTGAGTGATGTTGGATAGTCTGGGCTTTACCAATAACCCTTCACGAACAACCCTTAACCCTTCACGAACAACCCTTAACCAACAATCTTTTACACTTTATCAAGCCCTCTCTTACGCTTTTCCCTGTGGCACCAGCACCCCTGGCTTCATTTTCTGTGTTATCCACGCAGTCGTTCTCAGCTTCGTCGCTACTGTCAGTAAACAAGACCTCTGGGGTGAGATTTGTGGGTAGAATGTCGGCGCTGACTCTGCGTTTTCTTGTCCCTGGATCATGTCTTTTCCTGCACTTTTCGCAGCTCCCGCTCTTTGCTGTACAGAGATCCACCTGTACAACAGTCCTCTGAAGCTCTTGCCTTTGCCGAGGATTTAATCTCTCCTTGCCATGCTGCATGACAAGTTTTCGAGTCCTTTCAAGCAGATCTTTTGGCTGGCAAGATTTAAACGAAGAGGAGCATGACACAACATGGCGTTGCTTACCATGAGACTCGACAGAAAACTGAGAATTCTCACCAAGAATTTCCGAACTGTGCCTACCACCTGTTAAGTTTCTCTCCATTGCCTGTGGGCTAGTGGAATGCCAGGCAAGTTTGTAGTTGGTCTTCTGCAGAGACGGTGTACCAGAGCTGAACAGCTGCGGTCCCGTGCCAGAGGGTACAGGCTCGTCGTTCATTGCCTTTGTTTCCTCATTAGTCAGAAGGCTTCTTAGCCAATCAGAAGTGTCAAAAGGTTTCTACAACATCAACAACTAAAAAATAGCATTGTCTGGCGAGCCACAAAACAGCAACGATCACACTGATATTTACTGGACTGATTTATGATTTCTGTCATCACAAGGCCATTTTATGCCATTATATTGGTCAAAAATGCCATCAAGTATTTATTTATTGGATTGTTATTTCACGCCATACTGAAGAAAATTTCACTTGTACAACAGCAACCAGCATTATGGTAGGAAACTGGACAGAGCCCAGGGGAACCCACGACCATCCGCAGGTTACTGGCAGACCTTCCCCACTAGAGTCATGGAGGCAACACTGTGCCATCATGATGGGTATTTTACATCATCATACATGTATTTTAGGTAACTATGCAGAGCATTTTTGCAGGACCCTTTCCTTCTTCATGCAGGATCATTTACTTCATCATGTAGGGCATATTACTTCATCATGAAGGACCATTTACTTCATTATGAAAGACCATTTACTTCACAAACATGACCTTTTACTTCATCATAAGGACCTTTTATTTATTGATTTATTTGATTGGTGTTTACGCCGTACTCAAGAGTATATTTCACTTATACGATGGCGGCCAGGATTATGGTGGGAGAAAACCGTGCAAAGCCCAGGGGTGAAACCCAAGACCATTCACAGGTTGCTGGCAGGACCTTTCACTTCATCTTCACCTTTTATTTCATCATGCAGGACATTCACTTCATTATGCAGGACCTTTTACTTCATCACAGAACCTTTTACTTCATCATACAGGACTTTTATATATTTATTTATTTATTTCATTGGTGTTTTACGCCATACTCAAAAATATTTCACTTATACTTATATTCCGGCCAGCATTATGGTGGGAGGAAACTGGGGGAAAACCCCAGGGGGAAACCCACGACCATAAGCAGGTTGCTGATAGGACCTTTTACTTCATCATACAAGACCTTTACTTCATTATGCAGGACCATTCACTTCATCACAGAACCTTTTACTTCATCATACAGGACCTTTTACTTCATCATGCAGGACATTCACTTCATTATGCAGGACCATTCACTTCATCACAGAACCTTTTACTTCATCATACAGGACCTTTTACTTCATCATGCAAGACCTATTACTTTATCAGGATCCAGTGTTGTAGGGTATTTCACTTCATCATACAGGATCTTTCACTTCATCACAGGACCTATTACTTTATCAGGATCCAGTGTTGTAGGGTATTTCACTTCATCATACGGGATCTTTCACTTCATCACAGGACCTGTTACTTTATCAGGATCCAGTGTTGTAGGGTATTTCACTTCATCATACGGGATCTTTCACTTCATCACAGGACCTGTTACTTTTTTATCATGAAGTAAAATGTCCTGCATGATGAAGAAAAAAAGTTTTGCATGATGAAGGGAATGCTCCTGGATGATGAAGTGAAAAGTCCTGCATGCATGTAGGACCTTTTACTTCATCATTCAGAGAATTTTATCCTCAGTTGGACATTTCACTGATAAGAATTATTTATCTTACTGGATTGGTGTTCAGTGGCATACTCAAGCATTAGGGCTAGTGGATGGAACATGAAGTGCCCGAAGTCTTCCGGACTGATTAGTGTTTTACACTGTGTTCAAGAGTATTTCACTTAAACCATGATTTTTGGATTACCATCACATCTACAATATTGCAGACATATAGGGGAACCAAATTAAAACCAACAGACAACCCTAGAGCAGCATTAGCCACATTGTTATAGTTGGCAAATGCTCACAACCTTACCTTTTCATAAGGTGAACTAGTCAGTCCGTCTGCTCTCTCTGGCGTTCTCAATGATCCAGTGTTGTAGCCATCGTCCGAGTCCTCAATATCTGAAAACGGGTCTTTATTTGTTGGCAGGGATACGAACTCTTCAGACAAACTAGGCGTTTCACTTTTGATGTTCTCCAAAAGCGTTAGCTGGCTGTTTTCATGCTTAGAAGCAGCTCCCTGTGGAGCTCTCAGTTTTTTTGCATCCTGCTTTGCCAAACTCTTCTTGCTTGGATGCTCTCCTGACAACTGCTTCTGCCAGGTGCTTTCAGGCAGATCTTTGACAGGAGGAATTTTCTTGGATGGGGACCTAGTGCAATGTGGAATATCCGTGGATGGGGACCCACTACAAGGTGGAATATCCTTAGATGGGGACCCATTGCAAGGTGGAACTTCCTTGGATGGGGACCCATCACACCTTACAAAGCAATTTTTCCTGCACAGTAAAACGACTGGACTTCTGTTCAAACAAATATCTGTCTTGTAATCAGGCTGTCTTTTCAAGGCTTCCCTCAGAGGGTCACTTGTCTTATCACTAGTATGATCATAATTTGGTACACCCTTGTTTCCCGTAATTCTTCTGCCTCTTGACGAGACAGGATTCTCATCATCTTCAGGCTGTTTGAACATCCTGTCATTTAGAGCATTTGAAAAGTCTGAATTCAGCTCCCTTCTGCATGTCACACTGGAATCTCTTTCCACTGCTTTAGAGTTCTTGGCAGTGCTTTCAGTAGATTTTTCCACTGTTTTGTTCAATTGTTTGGATATTGTGTCAGGAAACGCATCAGGCTTTCGACAATTTCTATTACCGTCCGTAGATTTCTCTTGTGATGATTTCTCTTCACCTGAGTCAGAAAGGTCAGACAACTGTTCCTGTTTAACACTAGCACACCTTTCTGTAGCTTTGAATCTTTGAGCAGTGCTTTTCTTGGTTTCTTCCTGTGATTCACTCGACTTAACAATTTTAACCACTGACTTCCCAGGAGACACAGCTTGCCTTTTCCTTGGGCATGCAGTCTCTTCCATTTCCTTCGTTACTTGTCTCAACCTGCTGGACCTTGTCTCCTTACAAGACATAATTGCACTTTTCTTAACTGGTGTCTCTTCCTGTCCTTGTCCTTCCAGACCTGTCTTATGCTTAACATTTTTCCTTAGCGTTTTTTCCTTTTCCTTTGAGGATTGTCTTAATCTACATGACATTGTTTCCTGAACAGAAACACAAGTGCCTGACTTTGATGCTTTTGGATTGCCACCACAGTTTGATTTAGATTTCTTGGCATCATTAAAACTCCTTTTTACTTTCTGTTCCACACTGGGACGTCGCTTTCTCGACTGTGAACAGTCCCTTGCCAACATTTGAGAAACAGGCTTTAACATTTCCATCTTTACACAAGTTTCAAGTTTAATTACAGGTTCTTTGTGGAATTTTGGCATGTCTAAGCTATCCAAAACATTCATGTTTTCCACGCATATTGGAAATGGTGAGTGCTGTTTCTCTTCTTTCAAGTAACTGGTGACTGGTTCACTATTTTGAGATAAACTAATGCCATGTTTCTCTTTCATTTTTTCACTCAAACATTCTGACATTTTCAAGCAGTTTATACGAACAAAACACTGCATCATTTTGCATTGTTCTTTTGAGAAATCTTTCAGTTTCTCAGGCTGGTCATATCCCTTTACTCCAGCTGTTGTAGAGTTAGCATTGGACTCAACTTCATCAATGTTCATATTTAGGTCAGTGGAATGTATTTCATCCAATACAGACAATTTTGCTGACACCTCAATGGAATCATGAGATGTAGAATTCCGTTTGCAGGTTTGAGTAATCCCCAAACCTTTAGGTTGATCTCCACATTCATCATGTTCATCAACGATACATATATGGGGATTCAGAACATCTTCCCGCTGGTTGTCACATTCATCATCGATACATGTCCGGGGATTCGGAACATCTTCCTGCTGGTTGTCAGATTCATCATCGATACATGTCCGGGGATTCAGAACATCTTCCCGCTGGTTGTCATGTTCATCAACGATACATGTCTGGGGATTCAGAACATCTTCCCGCTGGTTGTCACATTCATCATCGATACATGTCCGGGGATTCGGAACATCTTCCCGTTGGTTGTCAGATTCATCATCGATACATGTCCGGGGATTCAGAACATCTTCCCGTTGGTTGTCAGATTCATTATCGATACATATCTGGGGATTCAGAACATCTTCCCATTGGTTGTCATGTTCATCATCCATGCATGCATTCGAATCATTAGCGTCATAATGTTGGTCACCAGATGCATTATCCCTAGCCACATGGGGATCCCTAGCAGGTTCCTGTTGGTCACTGGATTCATCGTCCATGTGTACTTCATCACCAACAAGTTCTTGGGAATCCCGGACGTCATTTTGCTGGCTACTAGAATCATCATCCATACATTTCTGGAAACTCGGAACACCATTCTCTTGCTTACTAGCTTCATCATCTGTACATGACTGAGACTTCTGTACTCCATTATCTTCATCGCCAGATTTATCATCTGTACAGATCTGAGATTCCTTCATCCCATTATCTGGGTCGCCAGATTCATCATCCAAGCATTTTTGTGAATCCTGAGTATCCTTTTCCGTATTTATCTGAAAATCCTGAACTCCATCTGCTTGGACTCCAGATCCATCATCTCTGCAAGTTTCAGAACCCTGGCCAACATCATCCTGGTCGCTAGATTCACAATCCCTGCATTCTTGTGAATCCTGATCATCTTCATTTTGGTCGCAAGATTCATCAGTCATGCATGTTTGTGAGTCATGCTCACCCTTCTGTTGGTTACTAGATTCATCACCCAAACAGCCTTGTGAATCCTGATCATCTTCATTTTGGTCGCCAGATTCATCAGTCATGCATGTTTGTAAGTCATGCTCACCCTTCTGTTGGTTACTAGATTCATCACCCAAACAGCCTTGGGAATCCTGAACACATTCATTATCTAAATCAATTTTAGAATCCTGTGACTCCCTTTGACTCTTCACATCTGGGGAAACTGAACTGGACTCCTGTTGGCTGCTGGATTCACAGCCCTGGGTATTGTTGGGTTCTTGCAAATGGTCGCCACCTTCAGAATCTACACCATTTTGGAAATCTTTCCAATCATTTTTCCCTTTCCTAGAGTCAATAATTTTGGGTGGTTGTGTGAAATCTTGTGAATCCGGATGGTTTCCTCCCTCAATTTTACCCTCAGCAGAACAGGGATCAGATAATTTATACTTTACATGTGGAATTTCAATCTTGTCATCCACAGGTCCTGGATTTGAAACTCTAGGTCTTTCTGAGTCCATACTGTTCTTGTTTTTCCCCATGTTCCTTTATTAAATGCTTACACTTTTTTGTAGTCACCTTCTTCTGCACACATGATATATGTTCTTGTTCCAAACATGTGAATGATTTATGTTCTGGTTACAAACATGAGACAGATTTATGTTCTGCTTACAAACATGTGGCAGATTTATGTTCTGCTTACAAACATGTGACAGATTTATGTTCTGCTTACAAACATGTGACAGATTTATGTATACATTATGTATACATTTTACTTTCTGTTTCGGAATTTCCATTGATAAATGTTTCAAACTCCATGGGTGAATGAATGTTTCTTCAGATTCAGACTTCACAAGTTATAAATTCTACGATTCTCAACTGTAGAGACAAGTTCCAAAGCACCACAGATGTAAGTCTCATGTTGTAAACATCTGGAAAAAAAACAAAAAACAGTTAGCATGCTTTTCCACATTGTAAATGTAAGAAATGTACATGTAAAAAAAACAAAAAAAACAAAAAACAGTAATGCATTTTTATTAACTTTAAGACAATAATATAAACACAGGACAGGTGCACAAGGTTATTATTTTAGGTTGCAGGTGTAGACCTAAAATTTTTTACTCATATCAAACCAAACCCATCAGAAATGACTCTCCACCCAGTAACATTATAACGATCAAACCAGTCCTATTTCATTGCTCTAAATCTCTCGGTGGTGAGCACCAATCGAGGCAACAATAAGTACTATTTTTACTGATTTGATTGGTGTCTTATGTCATCCTCAAACTTATATGACTTCTACAACAGTGGTCAGAATTATGGTAGAAGGAAACAAAACCCGCAAGACGTTTCAAAGTCTTTAGTATTACCCGACAGGATGTGTTGTTCACAACCAAATGCATGCAATGTCTAATTATACAGGCTAAAATTTGCACTTACATCTTGTGGGGTTTAGAGCTGATAGATGTGAACAAATGATACATGCTGTATTTCATGTATCCATGAGCATGTAGCTTGCCTAATCCAATAATTTCTACCTGTCAGAGTGCGCTCTATTTGAAAACCAGATGCAGTTGCCGTGGCAGTTTGTCTCGCCATTTGAGACAAAAATTACCCATTAAGTAAGTCTCCAGGGGCCCCTTTTCACAAAATGCATGCAACATTAGATGTAGTTAACTTACATGGCGACTACTGCAGTAGGTATTATGTCGCCATGATAGTTACACCAACGAAGAGGAACATATGCTTTGTGAAAGAGGCCTCCGGGCCTGATGGTTGCAGACATCCGTTGATTTATCACATGCCCAACTCAAGAATATTTCACCTATACCAAGGCCAGCATTATGGTGGGTGACAACCGGACACAGCCTGGGGGAAACCCACGACCATCCGCAGGTTGCTGAAAGACCTTCCCACGTACAGCCGGAGAGGAGGCCAGCATGAGCTGGACCTGAACTCAGCGACCACACTGGTGTGAGGCTCCTGGGTCATAACGCTGCGTTAGCGCGCTAACCAACTGAGCCACGGAGGCCCTCCCACATTACTAATAACAACAACAACAACAACAACTTGCATGCAATCAAGGAAGAGCTGATTCACTGATTGATTCAGAAAACTTTGTTTCATTAGAGTATCTAAATGTGTCTCACCTCACGAATACAGGAAAAACTCTGCACACATCTGCCTTTCAGCACAAATCACCATCTTTCTTTTTGCTTGGTACCACCAGGCACCCCTCAACGCAACAGTACTCGTCACAAAGACCCTATTAAAATGCACAGACAACTCCGTGCTCATGTGCTCATCAGGGGAGATAATTCAAGATAGGCTCACCCGTGTTTGTGTTTTAAAAATTATTTCAGAATGTTTACAAAGAATATATTTTAATTTGTGTTCTAATATGACACAATAAAAGCCCACGCTTAGTTAACAGTAAACAACAGTGGCATCGGAAGCAGTACGGCCGGTACAGCCATGGCCGTACCACTTTTCTTTTAAAAAAAAGGAAACAAAAAATTCAATCAATCAATCAGTCAATCAATCAAGAGTAATATCGGACCAATTTAATGGCGATCAACAAAAGGAAGGCCCTTACACACACATGTGCACTGTAAACTGTTAAGCATATAAAACTACAATGGATCTGTGTGAAGAATAAAGACCCTGTAAAACGATTTCATGACATCTGCAGCCGTTTAGTATCCCAAAGCTTCCGGGGCCTATCGGCGGCCCCTGAACTCTCGTCTCTTGTGCGGGGATAGTCGACCGATGGCCGTTCCACTTTCAAATTGCTTCCGAAGTGCCTGAACAAAGAATTATAGTTGTTTGCACTGCAGCCAGTATCAGATCCCCAAATGTTGGCCCACATATGTTGGTGTAATGGTGTTAGAAATATACAATATGGCTCTCTATTCTGTAGTCAGGAGTCTCTCACCAATGCGGTCGCTGTGAGTTCAAGTCCCGCTCATGCTGGCTTTCTCTCCGGCCGTATGTGGGAAGGTCTGCCAGCTACCTGCGGATGGTCGTGGGTTTCCCCCGGGTTCTGCCCGGTTTCCACCCACCATAATGCTGGCCACGTCGTATAAGTGAAATATTCTTGAGTACGGCGTAAAACACCAATCAAAAAAAAAAATCTATTCTGTAGTCAGAACTATATACCACAGAATCATATTTTATAGATCTAGTATTGATTCAATATTCGATAATGTGGCGCGTTTACTATGGTTAGTAACTCTAGACCGATTTTCAACACAACGTTTAACGCAACTCCAGGCCGCTGTCGTATATATAAGTGAAAAATATCCTTGGGTACATCGTAAAACACTAATCACATAAATAAATAAACACTCCACTAAGGGACTAGAACTAGGCCTATATGAAAAATACACACGGCACCTTCCAAATTTAGGCATGCTTCAACTTTATTACATTTAACATTGCAACAATACTGTAACAATGTTCATTCAAGTTGTTTCAGGTTTCACAAATGCATGTTGAGGTAGAAGATTTTGTCTTGTATTAATTGAAAGAAAAAAGATGACTAGGATGGTTCATGATTGGTGAGGACTACATTGCATCGAGGCGAAACCGAGATACTATGACGTTAAGTTAGAATCGGTCAAGGGCGAACTTATTTAGCCTATGCCGTTTGATTCGAGCAAAAAGCATCAAACCCAGCAAGCTGTACTACAGAAAATAGAATTTTCGTACACCTTGGGTAGTACAGGGAAATCCTGTCGATTCATTGGTTGGGCGCAGTGAGAAAAAATACGATATGTGTTAAATTACTGAAATTATTATTTCAGAGGGGCTCGGCTCCCACACCTCTGTCTGATTTGAGGGGAGATTTGAGTCTGGTTTGACTCAACGTCCCTTTGTCAAGATGTCTCTACACCTGATTTATCAAATATCAGCCCAGTGAATGATCATGCAGTTTGAAGGCCCGTGTTTTCAGCAATTTCGACCAGGCTTTGCCTACATTTCCTGCTGTGTATTGAATTGTTAATACCATGTGAAGTGTGTCGCATAAACAAAACGCCTTACTTCTATTGGTTAAATTTGCTTCTCTTAACCTTTTAATTTATACTAACGTGTTTGACAAAAAAAATGTCACTTCCTTGATAAATTGATGGGCTCTGTCCGGTTTCCTTGCACCATAACGCTTACGTATGAGCGAAATATTCTTGAGTACGGAGTAAAACACGTATGAAATAAATAAATAAATAAATAAATAAATAAATAAATTCTGGTTCTGCCCATTTCAACACGCCTTATCTGCTTGAAGGGTTCAAACGCCATAAAAAGTTCATTTCTACACAGGAACAGAAAAACCCCAACTATATTTATATACTCTTTAATAAAATCAAACCTTTATTTATCCTGAAAATTTGCTGTCCCAAAATTCTCGGAGATGACCTCGGTTAATCGAGGGATCAAACCCGGGCCGCGTCATACTAAAGACTATAAAAATGATACTTGTTGCTGCCTCGCTTAGAGCTCAGCAGTGAAAGGTGAGAGCAAGGAAACAGGATTGGTTGGCCCGGTGTCGGTATAATGTGACTGGGTGCATAGGGTGTCATATCTGGTTTCTTCGGCATAACACTTCAGTAACGGCATGGACTCACCTTGCCACAAGAAGCCACAGTATATGTACGCGCATATGAGGACTCCTTGTCATGTGACTTAGCTGAGCGCTAAGCAAGGCAGCTGAAAGAACAATTTTTAAAGTTTTTGGTATGACCCGACCCAGGTTAGATCTCGCGGTCCCCCGACTTCAAGGCGAACGCTCTAACCATTAGGTCACCGAAGCTGTCGAAATAGGACAGGTTAGACTTAATCAAGATTACTGCCATCTATTGTAAAACGTTACATGTGTGTTTCCTGAAGAAATTAAGAAGTGTAACGGATGCAGAAATTTTGTGCACTGTAATTCTCCATTCTGATTACTTCCTTGAACTCAACTTACATGTACAATAATCGCGCATATAAGACAATGGTACGGTAAAAACCACGTACAGATAAATGTCCAGAAACTGGGCCCAGAAACACATACGGCCTTTAATATTGAAGAACAGACTACAAACTACAAAGCATATCAGAGACTTTCTGATAGACTTGATTTATTTATTTATTTATATGATTGGTGTTTTACGCCGTATTCAAGAATATTTCACTTATACGACGGCGGCCAGCATTATGGTGGGTGGAAACCGGGCAGAGCCCGGGGGAAACCCACGACCATCCGCAGGTTGCTGCCAGACCTTCCCACTTACGGCCGGAGAGGAAGCCAGCATGAGCTGGACTTGAACTCACAGCGACCGCATTGGTGAGAGACTCCTGGTTCATCGCGCTGCGCTAGCGCTTTAACCGACTGAGCCACGGAGGCCCCGACTTGATTTATGAGTAACTGTTTCACAGGTGTAATTCACATTGTAAAGCCTACTTGCTGAGGTAAGGTTTTTTTTCTCCATGTCATGCACTACATTCCAAAAATTAATTTGTTCAGTTAAACAGAAAGCCTGTGGTCAGAGTGAAGCTAGAATGTACTCTGTTATCATTTATTTATTTATTTATTTAATTGGTGTTTTACGCCGTACTCAAGAATATTTCACTTATACGACGGCGGCCAGCATTATGGTGGGTGGAAACCGGGCAGAGCCCGGGGGAAACCCACGACCATCCCTAGGTTGCTGGCAGACCTTCCCACGTACGGCCGGAGAGGAAGCCAGCATGAGCTGGACTTGAACTCTGTTATCATAACACAAAACTGTAACATATTCAGCATGTCATCCTGTTAATCTAATAGAATGGTTATGTTGAATTAATAGAATATGTGTGGGTTAAATTTAACAGAATAATATGTTGCAATAGCAGAATACATTCTAGCATCACTCAGACAACAGATTTTCTACGCATTAATTAAGTAACACATTAATTTAATGTTTCAGTGTACACTAGAATAGAAAAGTAAAGTATTTGGTTTTCACTGTTAATGCTTTAGGACCATCGCGTTGTGCTGCATTATCAATAATCATTTATATAATCATAATAAAATTTAACTAATAAACCATGATATAAACGATTTAGACAGCACAGACAGTAAAACCAGTGCCTCAGCATTATGAAAATTTTTATTTTTCAAATGCAAGTGACGAAGCACATAGAAATATTATGTTAACCCATCCTTAGGGCTACTGTTTCCTTGTGATAACACCTGTCCCACAATACCTGCACGGATTTATGATCACTCAGTCAGTCAATAAATCGCCGACGTTTGCATGAAGGCTTTATAATCTCTATATACATTATAATCAACCACAATTCTATACAACTGAAAACCCTATTGTGTAGAATTAATTGAGCCAACAGCATGAAACGACATTACTGCTTAAAGGGACACAGAAAACGATTCTGATTGGCTGGTGTGAGAGATGCCTAGCCTACGCTGAACTTTAGGTATGGCAGATTTATTCAAGCTGGATCAAATACTTCTGGGTTTACGGTAAATGACCTAAATTTTCACCCTGGGACACAGAAAGTGTATCCCAGGATTCACTGCGTTGATTTTGGTTCTTACTGACAGGGCGCCGCGGGAGAGCATCGGCAGTGGACAGGGGATTATGACAGTCCTCGAATGTAATATTTATTTATTTATTTCATTGATGTTTTACGTCGTGCTCAAGAATACTTTACTTATACGACCCATTATGGTGGGCGGAAACCCGGCACAGCCCGGGGGGAACCCACGACCATCCGCAGATTTTCACCAGACCTCGAATGTAATAAACAAGCTCACGCTTCTCTGAGCAGCCAATCTATGCTACTGCCACCAACACTTCATGTTTTCCTCAGTTTTAATCATAATGAATTTAATACATAAAGGTATAGTTCACAAAAGGTGCACCTTGACTGTTTTATGATCGCCATTTTATGACGGAATGGAATTGGGGAGAAAACCTCTATGGAGATAGAGCGTGTAGACTGACATACTAAATTGGAATTACATGGACACGGGAAGCTGTTGACTGATATTTCTCAGTGAAATTTGTTTTAGCTGAACTAGATTTTTACACATATTCGTTGCATAACGAGGGCTCTCAACAGACAACCTGCCAAGTGCTGTGCAGGGGCGTGAAACAGGTGGGTGGCTAATCACACTTCTGTCATCTTGCCAACTCAGATAGTACGAAAGTTTACGACAGTAGCTCACGAGCGATACTTTTGGTCATTTAGTGTACTCAAGGAAACCCTATCCGCTGTCAGCCAGTCAGTGGCTATTCTGTAATGTGTTCCAAGACGTACACTGCATGGTTACATCCGAACGAGATCTAGGTCACCGTGCCACACACATACTGGCTCTAGAGAAGAAGAGTAAAAGCGCGTATCCTGGTTCCTGTATACACACTTCACAAAAAAAAGAGTACAAGGATTTAATTGTTCGATTAAATCTCGAATTTTATTGGTGCCAGGCTGCATCAACGTGTTTTGTACGGGTCAAGAAGAGGTGACACGAAGCTAATCTATTTTGCCGGATATTAAGTAGCCTGGTGCTTTAACGTGACGTACACGATGACCGTCAAAACAACTTTGTTGAGGGAGAGCCGGATCTAGGGTAGGGGAGGGATGAAGGGGTGGTACACACATACTGGCTCTAGAGAAGAAGAGTAAAAGCGCGTATCCTGGTTCCTGTATACACACTTCACAAAAAAAAGAGTACAAGGATTTAATTGTTCGATTAAATCTCGAATTTTATTGGTGCCAGGCTGCATCAACGTGTTTTGTACGGGTCAAGAAGAGGTGACACGAAGCTAATCTATTTTGCCGGATATTAAGTAGCCTGGTGCTTTAACGTGACGTACACGATGACCGTCAAAACAACTTTGTTGAGGGAGAGCCGGATCTAGGGTAGGGGAGGGATGAAGGGGTGGGGTGGCGCCATAAGCGGGTCCCAAGTTCCCAGTTTGTTCATTGATCCAAATATTTTCAATCATTGACGGACAATATGCATAAGAGGGTTTTTGTAGTACAAAGACATGAACATTTAATAACAAAATAATGGTGTAAATCATTTCTGTAAAGTATTGGCCGGGTCTCCGTAGCCGATTGGGTTAGTACGCGCGGAGCCTTCCACCAATACGGTCGCTGTGAGTTCAAGTCCAGCTCATGCTAGATTCCTCTCCGGTCGCACATGGGAAGGTGTACCAGCAACTCACGGATGGTCGTGGGTTTCCTCCTGGCTCTACCTGGCTTCCTCCCACCACAATCCTGGCCGCCGTTGTATAAGTGAAATATTCTCAAAAGAAGCCCAACTCAGTCAATCAATCAATCAATCAATCACTTAGTGGCAAACACCATACTTATACTTATTTGCATGAGTATCATGAGCTGGAATCCTCTTATATTGTCATTAGCCTGACAGAATAGTATGCTGAATATGACACAGTAATATGTTATCATAACAGAATACATTCTAGCATCGCTCAGACAACAGACTTTATGTTAACATTAACAGAATAATTTTTGAGTGAACTAACCGACTCCACTGATATTCCACAACTCTTTTTTCTTCTTCATGTATATCTCCCTGTGAAAAGTTCTATTACAGAAAAAGGGTGTGAGATTTAGCCGAAACTCATTCTAGATTAGGACGACATTGCGACAAACAGATTCCAACGATATTCAGTCGAGAATCTGGTGTGAATTTCACACCTGCATATGAATCTCACATTATCGTCTAAAACTCCAACCCTCGTTCGAATCTCGCCCGTTTTTTCCTTTCTCGACATAATCTCGTCTGAAACTCGATCAAATCTCGACTAAATCTCGCACAGTTTTATTGATTCTTCACATAATCTTGTCAGAATGTCGCTTACATCCTTAATCTCGTCAGAATATTGGGGTTTCCACCAAATTATTGATCTGATAATCCAAGCTTAACCTTGGCAAGAGTGACATTCGGGCAACAACGCGAAATTACGACGAGATTTGGAAAACAGAGCGACATTCTGACGAGATTAACGAGCCATTTAATCGACCATGCCAGATTTAGAAGAATGGTTCATTCTGGAAGCAAATCTCGACTGATTTTCGAAAAATCTCGCGCTGTACACTTAATATCGACCGAATCTCGCCCGAATCTCGCGCTGTCGTGTGAGTCTCGTCAGGATCTTTCCTTCTTTACTTAACACGTTAAATTTCCTTCCATTCTCGTGCAGAGGGGGGCGACATTCTGAAGAATGTCAGATGACAGCTTTAGATTTGGACAAAATCCATACCGGCCTATATTAATATTTTTGGTCAAAAAAACATGCATGATCCTATACATTATCTTGGTTGAAAGGATTGTCCAACTGTTGGCCACAAAAACGGCCCTACACTAACATGTACGTGGATGTTTGGCCGCGAACAAGTACAAGAGTTCCTATTTCTTAGTTATTACTACATCTTCATGAATATTATTATTTTATTTGAAAAAAGCTTTTGATCGAAAATTATTCCTATATTAAATTTTTTTTAATGTATTGGAAATTGTGATTTTCTGATTACAAAGGAAAACAAATGTTTCCAAGTGCCTGTGTCCTGGTGACAGACCCACTAAAAACATGGTCATCTGATCAATTTACTTAAACGGCCAGAAAACTGGAAGGAAGATATGACCACAATTATTCAACTGGTGAATAACTTCATTTCCTCCAGGATTTTACTTAAGTGTAAACATTCCACACGGAACTGCAGTTGCCAAAACAAAAGTATCAGATCCCATTTTTTTAGTGATGTCTCGAAACGTTACATATCCACAGTATCTAGTCCAGTAAACAAGAAATAGCTGGATGATCACATCCTTGACATGGATTCACCATATATATGCCTTTACTAAATCTCAACTTGACACATTCGTCAACTACTCGCTGGCATCATCGATACACGCAGAAGCACCGCCTGGTAAGTAGACCTACAATTTAACTTTTGGTATGCAACTTTTTACTGTTGCTAAGTTAGGCCTATATCACGGTAGCTCAAAGCCAGCTAAGTCACGATAGCTTACTAACCTTGTGTTATGTCACATCCAGCATCAACGAAACATCAGTGATCCAACCGTTTAAACTTTTTAATCGAACAAGTTGAACTAATATCCACTATGTTTTGAATGCGAACTTCTGCCAAGCTGCAGCCAGGTAACGTGTGGCCATTTGAAAATTTCTTCCAAGATGCCGGAACTTTCTTACGAATTGCTTTTGGCTTTTTATTGCTATTTAATGTGCTACAGACGTACGACGTTAGACCCCAAGCAAACATACATACATACATACATACATACATACACACGCACGCACGCACGCACGCACATACATACATACATACTTAAAATGTTGGTTACTGTTTTACTTTTGTTTCCTTCATGTATATATTTGATTGGACATGGCCGGGTCCTCAATCTGTCCAAAATGTATTTCTTTTCGGCTAACAAGGTTTTACTTGTTGAATTCACAAAATGCTTTCCAGGCAAAGAAAACACTAACATGAAGTACACTCTTAAACTAAAACCCTGCATGAACACTAAAAGGGTTCGATGAGTTACCACATTTTGCAAGTGTGCAATGCAACAGTATGAGTTATATGTAATAACTGTATGTATGAAGCTTTAGTGTTGTGTGCAACACTTTGAAAGTTTGCTCATGCCTTTACATGTACATGTATATACTCATATATATGAGTGATTTCTGTGTCTTTCAAGATTACAGATGAATAATTTTTGACCATTTGCATTGGTTTATCTTTCAGTCTAAAACTTTAACAGTAAACTTCTTCGCCAAGATGAAATCCTCCGTCATTTACGCTGTGGTTCTGGTATTTATTGTACTGATCCAAGATGGCTCCGGTAAGTTGCAGGGTTTATAGTGACATCGATACATGCTGTTCCAAGAAATTGACCCTCACCATGTTTATGTACATGCTAATTTAATTTTTATTTGGGGCCTCCGTGGCTCAGTTGGTTAGCGCGCTAGCGCAGCATAATGATTCAGAAGCCTCTCACCAATGCGGTCGCTGTGAGTTCAAGTCCAGCTCATGCTGGCTTCCTCTCCGGCCGCAAGTGAGAAATCTGCCAGCAACCTGCAGATGGTCGTGGGTTTCTCCCGGGCTCTTTCCGGTTTCCTCCCACCATAATGCTGGCGGCCGTCGTGTGAAATGTTCTTGAGTACGGCGTAAAACACCAATCAAATAAATAAATAAATTAATTAGTTTTTATTAATGTAGTTAGCCCTTCCATAAATTCCTTTGTAAACTCCTATATATATTTTGTGTGGTAATCCGTTTTGCTTTGATTTGATTTTAATTTTTACGCCATGTTCAAGAATATTTCACTCATACAACGGGATTGCCACTCTTGAGCCAGTATATCGAAACGCCTAGGCAGACTTCAAAATATTTCTGTGTATGGATATAAGAGCAAAGTAACCGGCCGATAGATTAGAGCACTAGCCCTAGACTCAAGAGAGTCTTACCAATGCGGTCGCTGTTCAAGTCCAGCTCATGTTAGCTTCCTCACCGGTCGCACGTGGGTAGGTCAGCCAACAACCTTCGGATGGGTATGGTTTTCTCCCCTGCTCTGTCCGATTTGCTCCCACCGTTATGCTGGCCGCCGTCGTATAAGTGAAGTACGGCGTAAAACAGCAATCAATCAAATAAATAAATAAATAAATGCAAAGAAATTTACATTTTTCTTTGCGTAAGTGTGTAGTTAAAGATTATACACCGTAACGGCTTTCCCATTACCACCTCAAGTGTCTCATTATATTTTGCAGATGCTGCTACCTGTTCTTCTGCATATTTGCCGTGCAGCAGTTGGGAATTCCGGTACAGTCAGTGCACGGTTCAGGGAACGGTTGCATTCGCCACAGTTACACGTAAGCACTCTAGATCCTCCTGTATCGAGGGAAATAGCTACGGTTGGGAAGGAAACCGCATCTGGGTGAACCAGGGATGCAGGGCCAGTTTCCGGGTCATTGTATGCCACTAATGAAGAATACCTGGTACTGGTAAGTCATATCCGAATGTATGCACATTGCAAGGTTAATAGAACAGACAACACTAAACCAACTGACTAGGTTTCTGTAAGGCATCGCGCATAAGAATACCAAAGCAAGGGTAAATGGTACACAGTAGATAAATTGCTGAAAATGAAAAAGTCAAACGGCAAACGTTATTATCTTGTAAAATGGTACGAGCACCCAGAAAACTCTTGGGTCGAGGAAAACGACATATCAGACAAGCCAAAGCAACTGTTCCACATTAATAGAACAAGAGAAGGGCGAAGGTGAAAACGGCCTAACAGATACTTTCGATGATAATGTCACATACATAAGGTTAAAAAAACTATATGTTCTGATGAGAAAACTATCACGTGGTTGACTAATGAAACGGTTCGAGTACGTGACACAGCGGTTCAGGGGACCCTGTATCCAATTCATTCAAGGTGGCGCTATTCGTCTAACTCTCTCTCCTTTGTCTGCACTGTTTGTAAGTATGTAGTATAAGAGCTTGTTCATTAGTGCTAAGAGATGTAACTGATTGCTACATTTCCAGTTACGCGCTCAGACTGCCTACCTTGCGGTCTATCTCCTTTCTTTTCTTCTGTAGGGACCTGGATGTATCGGATACTGGGATTTCTACTCCTCCTGATGTTATTTACAAGACCAATTTTGGCCGACCCGACAGACAAAACAATAAACATTCTCCAGAGATTAAAATATGGTGTTTTGTTTGTGAAAGAAGGCACAATTCAAATGGGTAATGAATTCTGGCTAAGTACGTTTGAAATTGAATTGCCACAATCTTTCTCAGTAACCCAGGCACAGACATGTACCCCAATTGCAAAAAAGTGTAGAAACAGCAGTGATTGTAGGACATATGCGTTTTATTCAGTACAATTGCGTACACAAAAGATGTTAACTACCTCCGTGACATTTCTGAGGTCTCCGTTGAGGGTAATATCGTAAAAACTCTGCGCTTCTCCCTACCTGGCTTCCGGATTGTTGACCATCTTACTAATAAAGAAATCGCAATTCCCTTGTCAATCCGGCTCTACCCTTTAATGGTATTTAGGATCACAAAAATCTTGAAAAAACCATTTATAGCGTATTTAATTGTTCACCATCAAGGGTATTTGACGGCCCTGTCACGGTCCTGGCAAAGTGTACCATCAACAGATCAAATAATTGTCCGGTATAAACCAATAATACCCACTTTGGCTTAACCCAGTATTGCACGCAATGATGAATGAAACATGACGACTTACACCATCATATAATATTGTTTGTAAATACCCTCCATTGTTTTGAATGATTATAATTACATATAATAATGACAGTTATTATGTATAGTATAGAATTGTCTATGTAAATGTAATAATAGTAATAATAGCTTCGAGTATTTGTCTTCATGTTCACTTGATTCTGTGTGCTTGCTGTTATGATAAATGCATTCACTGTTTTGATAATGCATGCAATGCTTTGATAAATATATTCACCCTTTTGAATAATAGCTGCCAAGTAAAAATTGTTTATTTGTCAATGCCATGTTCAATAGACATTGTAAGTATGTGTCCATCCGCCTCTTAAATTGCAAACCGTTGTGTATAAATAAATTACCTAACTTCTACTCAGGTTCATGTCAGCAGCACAGTTGGGTGTCTTGACATTTGCAATCTGAATTAAGCCACTCATTGTGTACATCTGGCCTGATAGCCACTTCAGCGTGTACGCCCGGCATGTTTACCGCTGACATAAAGCCGCACGTGGATTAAAGTGCATACACAGTTGAATTGAATTGACAGCTTGTGACGGTCTGGCCAGATGTACAAGTGATAAGAAACTCGTAAAACTTGTTCCAACGGACACAGCCTGGACAGCAGGGGATTGTTGGACAGCGTATAAATATCTTTGGTCGAAAGGGCATGCCATATCTGAATTTGTCAGCTGTGGAATAAATACATGTATATCGATCGTTAGTCCAGCAGTTCCTGTGTTGTTCAGTTTCAGAAAGGCCTCAAGGATATTAAGTCTTACTTGATATTATAGAGAGGATTCCCCTTTTCTATACCTGGAAGGCTTTTTGGTCGTGGAACATATGTACTTTGTTACGGAGCCAGGTAACACAATATTATAAGGATCGTCCATAAAGCTTAATCCCCAGGGACAGACTTGTTTCGAGCAGGGGCTCCCGAGATTGATAGACGAACCAGAACACACTGGATGAGTTTGCGACAGTTTTTTGAAGATATATATTGTTATGTGCACGACTGCCGTCAGTTTCTAAATTTAGCTTGCCACTGTTTATATACGCTGAGTTCGGCGCCTGCTGTCTGCCTCTGCCTTAGAGTGTTCCAGAATGCGCTCGGTTCGGTGCCTGTTTGTTTACATCAAGTGTTCAGGAATTTTCTTATTCTAGACAATTCCACCAGGCTATATAAGACCTATGAAAGCAGGTCAAAAGGGGAAAAAGGAGAATTATTGAGAGTATGGATGCTTTTGCTGTGTATTACTTTAGTAGGCCTTTTGTGCTGAATTTTGGTGTCTTTATAGCCTCTGGCTTTGTTATATCTCCACCGAGCACTTGTTCAGTCCGAACTTGTATATATGATTCGTGCTCTTGTGTACACAGTGCTTCTTAGTACACGGACCCTGTCTGTGGAATTTTGTGTATATTTCGTCATACACTCAGTTATACTGTGGATTTTCCCTCTTGTGAATTTGCCTCTGAGCATTTATGCCTGTGTGGTATATATTGTGGAATATATGCGTCCGTTTGGACTTGACACCGTAAGTACTTTAGTATTTGTATAGATACTGCTATCCTTTCTTGTTAAACTTAAGTACTTTAGTATTTGTATAAGTCTTATTATCTGTTCTTGTTAAAGCTAATAAATTGTTGTAAAATAAAATTTGCTGGTTTTGGTTACTTTTTGTGCGGCTAAACTGTCGTGTATTTCGAACAAGCCATCGCTTTATAACACAGACAGTTTGGGTCGTAACAATATACAGAGAGGTAGGCCTAATGTGCATGCACCGGTGTGAGCATTCAGCCCGGCCCTCGCAACCAGGACAGAACCTGGCGTGAAAAGCTCCGATAGCCCTCTGCAGGCTGTAAGCTTCGTTTAATACCCGCCAGGCTTTATTCAGGACATTGCCTCAGTATCCTTATTCAGGAAGAGAGACGAGCTCTCCGAGCGAGCTCTGCAAGAACTGCCGATGTACAGCTTGATACGTCCTTATATAGGGCAAATCACGTGGTATAGTAAATCACGTGGTATAGTAACACAGGTAATGATATCTAGTGGTTCACGGACTACGAATTTGAACTTTGATATGGAATTCATGCCTGGAATATTCATTGTCTGCCCGGCATCATTGAAAACTGATGACCGCTTCTCTCTTGTGCGTTACCGGCTTTATTTCTTATTTGTATAATTTCTAACATACCTTTGTCTTCGGGAGTTAGTGTTAAACGTTGTTGTGGAAATGGATCTTGCGATTAACAACTTGGAACGCCCTGTACGGACTACGAATGGTATAGGAATGTCCGACTTGACGCTTATATTTACAGGGGAGATAAGCCATACAAAGGAATTACAAAACAGTGGAGCATTCATTCACAAAACATATTATTGTAAGCAACATAATACAAACATTTAATAATAATACGGAAACATATCAGTACATTGGTTTTTCATTGATTCAATGTACGTGCAAACAGTCTATTCGTTTATCATTTGTTTGGAAAAATATCGCACTTATACGACGACGGTCAGCATGGAGGCT